>NC_091982.1:243123670-243474503 GCF_044704955.1 Pristiophorus japonicus
GATCTTTGAATAAGGGGCCGCCCATTTAGAACTGAGATGACGAGAAATGTCTTCTCTGAGGGTTGTAAATCTGTGGAATTCGCTGCTTCAGAGAGCTGTGGAAGCTGGGACATTGAAAAAATTTAAGACAGAATTAGACAGTTTCTTAAACGAAAAGGGGATGAAGGGTTATGGGGAGCCGACGGGGAAGTGGAGCTGAGTGCATGATCAGATCAGCCATGATCTTATTGAATGGCGGAGCAGGCTCGAGGGGCTGTATGGCCTACTCCTGCTCCTATTTTTTATGTTCTTACGTATGAAAATGGCTGAATTAGTAGGAGAATGTTTGAGGAGGTGCAACAACAAATAAAAGTTGAGCAACAAAGATTGTCTGAGACATGGGGAGGTAAATTGTGAGGAGTTAAAGAAGTTGAGCTTGCTTTTCTTTGGGAGAAGTCCTTGACAGAGTATTCCATACAATGAAGGAAGTTAACAATGCTGACCATTATTTTCTCATTAGTTTTTCTTGGGATGTGTGTGACACTGGCAAGGCTACTAATATTGGTCATCTCTAGTTGCCCTGAGAAGTTGGTGGTGGGACTTCTCCTTCAACCGCTGTAGTCCTTGTGACGGCACTCCAATTCCAGGATATTGACCCAGCGACGATGAAAGAATGATGATATGTACAAGTGTCAGGATGGTGTGTGACTTGGATGAGAACTTGGGAGTGGCGATGGTCCCAAGTTGTTGCTGCTCTTGCAATTCTCAGAGGTAAAGGCCGTGGGTTTGGGAGGTGCTGTCGGAAAAGCCTTGGTGAGTTGCTGTCGTGAATCTTGTAGGAGGTATACACTGCAGCCGGTGATGGACTGGGGCAACATTGAGCCCAGTGACGTGGGAACCAATCAAGTAAACTATTCTGTCTTGGATGGTGTTGACCTTCTTGAGTATTATGGCAATTGCACCCATCCAGGTAAACAGGTGAGTATTCCGTCACACTTATAGGATCATATTATCATAGAATCTTACAACACAGAAGGAGGCCATTCAGCCCATCATGCCTGTGCCAGCTCTTTGACAGAGCGATCCAATTAGTCCCACTCCTCTGCTCTTTCCCCAAAACCCTGCAAAATTTTCCTTTTCAAATATATATCCAATACCATTTTGAAAGTTACTATTGAATCTGCTCCCATCACCCTTTCAGGCAGCACGTTCCAGATCACAATAATTCACTGCCTAAAACAAATGTTTCCTCATCTCCCCTCTGGTTCTTTGCCAATTCCCTTAAATCTGTGTCCTCTGGTTACCGACCCTTCTGCCACTGGAAACAGTTTCTCCTTATTTACTCTTATCAAAACCCTGGAAAAAGTTGGATTGAAGGAAATGGTGAGGCAGGGGTTGGGAGGGATTACAATCTATTACAAGGAGATGTTGCTGGGCATGTTGCTAATTATTCTTGTGTTCTAAGGTACCAAAGCTTCTTTCTCACAATGCAATGCTTATCTCTTTATTACCATCTGACATGGCGCACTTTGCCAGATGGCATCGGACAAGGAACTTTATTAGAGTTAATCGCCGTCATCTGTCACCAGTTCTTCTTCGAGATGCAGGTAGGTGACCAGTTGAATGCAAGTTTCCCTAAAAATAATGCTGAGGGATTTTCCTAATGTAGAGAAACCAAAGCCCACCATGATTCAATGATTCTGTGCTGGAGACCCCCAAGGCTGTACAGAGCGATAGAGGCAAAGAAATGGGGATCAGGTGACACTGTGTTGCTGTTTTAGCAAGCCTGGGCATTGTGGGAGAAAGAGAAGGTTGAGGGAGATGAGAAGTCCTGCGGGTCTGAGGTCCTGGGGAAGAATCAGTTGGAGTCGGAGGAGAAGGCGCAGAGTGTTGCTTTCAAGAAAATTATGATTATGCAGCTTGGGTGGAACAAAAAGTTCAGATCACCACGGGTTGCCATCGCATCGATCGTATAGAGAGACAAGAAGAGATGCGATGGAGAGAGGTTGGAGGTTAGAGGTCAGAGAGGGACCTCTAGAGGAAAAGAATTGTGAGTGTGTGTGTGCACGTGTGTGAGCGTGCGTTACCATGGCAATATTGAGTCAGCAGACGGGAACTGAGCTGGACGTTCACACAGAAAGACACCATCTGCTAAAGGAAGCTGTTTGGGCAGAGAATGACAGACATAAAGTACTGAAGGAAAGCTTCGATGTGATTGCGACTGTTTAACCCTTAGACTGCCAGCAGCTGCCTGGATTTTCAGCTCCTACTCTACACGAACATACAAAAGTGACGAGCAGGAAAAGACCAATTGCTCCATCAAATCTGCCACATTCTAAACACTTTCTCCATCCTCCCCAGCGAAGAGGCCAATCGGGAGAAAAATACCCTGGAAAATTCCTCTCCGATCCCCTCAGGCGATCGATGATGCTCAAAATGGTACCTGTGGTACTCATACTCCTTAGAGGCCAGGAGTAATGATATTGCTTAAAGTTAATGCTTCATCTTTAAAATATAAAACGTCGGGGGACAAATTCGAGTCGTTTGCACTAATGGGGCGCAAACGACTATTTTCTCGGGCACAGCGCCGCTGCCAACTCCCGTGAAATTCGGCGCGAGTTTAGTGGCGCCGCTAACCGGAGTGTCGCCGTGTCGGCGATGACAATGGAATCACTGTGCGCAGTGACCCGTTTTCACCCCAGAACAAAAATTCGGTACGTCCCGTGAGGCTATGGCAGGCGATTCCCGCGACAGCTACGCAGGGCGCGCGCCGGGCTGTAGGCCGCTCGCGGGGTGAAAATTAAAGGGGAGGTGCAACGGTGAAAAATAAAAAAATGGCTGACTAACCGGGCGCGGCCTTTGCCACTGCAGGTCGCGGGGTCCGTGCCGCGATCTTGCCCAATATAGCCCGTGGGGTGGGTCTTCTGCGTCTGGCGCAGTAAGTCCCGCCTCGCGACTGTTGCTGCCCGAATATTCAGTTGCTAAAATATCCCAAGCACATCGGGTCAAAAAATCCCCATGTTGGGCAGAGGGGGTACAGCGGGAGGACCCCCACCACAGGCTGGGAATTTTGGGGGATCGAACACAAATCTATTCAGTTTTCACTAATGCAACCTGAGGCCCTGATTCCTGTGGAGAGGGTGGGGGCCATGCTTACCTTCTGCCCACACATCTTTTATCTGTGGGGGGCTGGGTTACTGCAGGATTTCTGGTCGGTATGTCTTCCCATGGCCGGGCATGGAATCCGTTCTGGGCTCCAAATGTGTCGGCTGTGGCTCAGTGGTTCGCACTCTCTCCCCTCTGAGTCAGAAGGTCGTGGGTTCAAGTTCCACTCCGGGGACATGAGTCTATAATCTAGGTTGGCATTTGAATGAAGTACTAAAGGAGTGCAGCACTGTCAGAAATACCTCCTTTTGGATGAGACTTTAAATCGAGGCCCTGTCTGCCCTCTTAGGGCGACGTAAAAGATCCGACGGCATTCTTTCGGAGAAGAGTAGGGGAGTTCTCCCTGGTGTCCTGGCGAATATTTATTCCTCAAGCAACATTATTAAAAGCTCAGACGATCTGATCATTATCACATTGATGTTTGTGGGAGCTTGCTGCGCGCAAATTGGCTTCCGCGTTTCCTACATTACAACAGTGACTAAAGTTCAAAAATACCTCATTGGCTGTAAAGTGCTTTGAGACGTCCAGTGGTCGTGAAAGGTGCTTCAAGTCCTTTCTTATTTTCCTCTGCGAGGCTGTAAGTTTGACAACAGGTGTTAAAGGTGGGACAGTCAGCCATTTGTATAGCACCTGAATCACCATCTCCGAACTTCTCAAAATGCATTGCAGTCAATAAATTACCTCTGAAGTGCAGTGGTGGTTGTAAATACAGCAGGCAATTTGTGCACAGTAAGATCTCACAAACATTAAAAGAGGTGAACGACTGGTTAATCTGTTCTTTGGTAAAGGGAAGAATTGCATCAGAACATCTCGCTTGTCTTCCCCAGTTAGTGCCATGAGATCTTTTACCACCGCTACATGGGGACTGTGTTTAACATCTGATCTGAAATACACCACCTCTGACAATGTAGCGCTCCCTCTGTACTGCTCATGGATGGTCAGCCTAGATTAAAGCAGGTCAGATCCAGCTAGCCGAACGAAAGAGAGCTCAAAAGAAATCAAGGTAATATCAGCCCCAGGCCAATCTGACATCCGTGCCATGTGTGTTGGGGAAATCGTTCCTTACGAACATCGGACTTTACAGTCATAACAACTGCATTAAATTGGAGATGAGTCATAGGCTGTCGTTATCGACAACAATGGACAAACAATCTTCCTCACCATCATCGTAGGCTCAAATCTGGGGTGGGGGAGGAGGGGGCTGAGTTTTAAACCCATGACGCAGTGACTCAGAGGCGAGAGTGCCACCAACAGAGGCAGCTGACACCTGAAGTATCTACATGGCGACTGAGAATCCAGACTTCTTCCAGAGCAGTTGTGCCATAAGTAAAGAAGCTTCTTTACTCAGAGAGTGGTGAGAATGTGGAACTCGCTGCCACAGGAAGTGGTTGAAGCGAATAGTATAGATGCATTTAAGGGGAAGCTGGATAAACACGAGGGAGAAAGGAATGGGAGGCTATGCTGATTGGATGAGGTAAAGCAGGATGGGAGGAGACTCGTGTGGAGCATAAACCCCGACATGGACCAGTTGGGCCAAATGGCCTTTTCTGTGCAATATGTTCTTTGTAAGTCTATGTAAGTTGAGGGTCAACATTAAGTCATTCTGGTCAGAGAATTTTGACCTCAGAATAGAGGGGAGGAAAGAGTTACTGCACAGTACATGCTCCTCAGTTCTTTTCCTTCTTATTCAGCATATTATATATATTTTTCCAGTTTCACCCCTTATCATGAACACTCCAGGGTTACAGTTCCAAAGGTGCATGTCAGTCATTTACACTTCATCCAAGTATCCACTGATGGTCAGTGAAGCTAAACGGTATGGGAAGAAAGCAGAACAGTCGAACATGATCCTAACCCTCATCAATGGCTTATCAGCAGGAGCCAACTGGACCATCGTATCATGGAAAGAGGCAGCACAGAAGGAGGCTATTCAGTCCATCATACCCGTGGCAACTCTTTGAAAGAGCTATCCAATTAGACTCACTTCCTCATAGCCCTGCAAACCTTCCCCTGCAAGTATTTATCCAGTGCATTCCAGATCATAACAACTCACTACAATAAAAATGTTTTCCTCATCTAGTCGCTAATTCTTTTGACAATTACCTTAAGCCTGTTTCCTCTGGTCATCGACCCTTCTGCTGCTGGAAATAGTAACTTGCATTTTTAAAGTGCCTTCAATGTAGAAAAATGTCCCAATGCTCTTCATAGAAAACACTGACACGGAGCCAAATAGGTATTAGGGCAGATGACCAAAAGCTTGGTCAAAGAAGTAGGTTGTAAGCAGCGTCTTGAGGGAGGAGATGTAGAGAGATTTGGGGAGGGATTCCAGAGCTTCGGGCTTAGGTGGCTGAAGGCACAGCCACCAATGGTGGGGCGAAGGGAGTGGGGGAGCAGGAGCAGGAATCCCATTGGTTGATTTTACCCTTCCCTCGTACAGAAACACTCAGACTCATCGGCAGGTAACTCATCCCAGATAGAAGCTGAGACCTTCGACCTTCCTGCTCTGTGTGACTCAGAGCACATTATGTTATTAATTATGTGCGTCACTGTTTCTAGAGATTGCAGGTCATGATGTTAAATATCAGTGAAAAGCACGACCAACAAAAGAACTCTGATAGGACATGGAACAGATGACTCATATCAATAATTCAGGTTTCTAGACTGGATACGTTATAAATACATTAATTAGACAGGCCGAGCGTTAATAGATTGCCATTCTGTAGTGTGGTTTGGGATTAAGGGCAAGGTTTACTGTATTGTTCTACCGGGTTCCATTCCATGCCTGTGACTTTTCTCTTGCATGAAATGTTTCTCTATCAAGTTAAGACAATCCGAGTGAAAGGCGAGGAGAGGACGGGCCCGGGGATTGACATCTTACTGGGTCATCACTGCACCCGGCAGTCAGAGCGGATCCATTTCTGCACTCCGGATTGTAGAATTGGTGGGGGAGTGGGAGGGATGGAGCAAGACGAGGATGGGGGGGGGGGGGGTGCGGAGGGCTGCATGAGAAAAGGCACCTCCTCTAGACTGAATAAAGGGAAAGAAGTAGAATAGAACAGAACTGTTACTTGTGGACTTGTATTTACTCTGTACAGCCACCAAAGAGCTCATCCTCTGGAGTCCCAAGGGAACCCATAATCCCTTGGGAGCACAGGTATTTAAGGAGGCTTCACTGGTTGGAGAGGCACTCTGGAGACATGCAACAAAAAACTAAGGTCACACTTTACTTTGAGCTCACAGTATTCAGTCTGACTCTTTCTCCATACACAATAACTGGCGACGAGATACAGATAGCGAACCTAAAGATGCAGAGAACAGTGGGCATCCTGGGAAAATTTTCGAAAGGAGATGATTGGGAGACTTTTGTGGAGCGACTCGGCCAATACTTTGTGGCCAATGAGCTAGATAGGGAAGAGAGCGCTGCCAAATGAAGGGCGATCCTCCTCACCGTCTGTGGGACACCAATGTATGGCCTCATGAAGAATCTGCTCAATCTAGCAAAACCCACAGAGGAATCATACGATTATTTGTGCACACTGGTCTGAGAGCATTTGAACCGATTCTACACGTACAAGAGGTCTGAAGGTCAGGAAGTGACGAGTTATGTCGCCGAGCTAAGACACCTTGCAGGACATTGCGAATTTGAAGGACATTTGAAGCACATGCTCAGAGACTTTTTCGTACTTAGCATTGGCCACGAAACCATACTTCGCAAACTTTTGACTGTAACGATCTCAACCTTATGGCCATAGCGATAGCCCAGGCGTTCATTGCCACCAGTGACAATACGAGGCAAATCTCTCAGCACACAAGTGCTGCTACAAGTATTGTGAACAAAGTGATGTTGTTTTCAAATCATAACGTAAAGGGCAGGTCACACATACCTGCAGCTGCACGTCCGCAGATGACTCAAGAGTCCACCATCAAGGGTGATGAATGCAAGGCCATTAACACCTTGTTGGCGCTGTGGGGGTGATCATCGTTTCCATTCATGCTGATTCAAAGAGTACATTTGCAACGGCTGTGGAACAATGGGACACCTCCAATGAGTATGCAGGTGAGCTGCTAAGCCTGTTAAACCTGCAAACCACCATGTTGCAGAGGAGGACAGATCCACGGAGGATCACAACAAACCAGAGCCTCAGATAGAGGAGGCAGAGGTACATGGGGTGCACACATTCACCACGAATTGTCCCCCAATAATGCTGAATGTTGAACTAAATGGACTCCCGGTGTCAATGGAGCTGGACATGAGTGCGAGCCAGTCCATCATGGGCAAAAAGACTTTTGAAAGATTGTGGTGCAACAAGGCCTCAAGGCCAGTCTTAACTCCAGTTCACACAAAACTAAGAACTTACATGAAAGAACTGATTTCTGTAATTGGCAGTGTTACCGTAAAGGTCTCCTACGATGGAACGGTGCACAAGCTACCACTCTGGGTGGTACTGGGCGATGGTCCCATGCTGCTTGGCAGGAGCTGGCTGGGAAAGATATGCTGGAACTGGGACGACGTCTGAGCACTATCGCCCACTGACGACACTTTGTGTGCCCAGGTCTTAAACAAGATTCCTTCACTGTTTGAACCTGGCATCGGGAAATTCCAAGGAGCAAAAGTGCAGATCCACCTAATTCCGGGGGGCTCGACCCATCCATCACAAGGCGAGAGCAGTACCGTACATGATGAGAGAAAGGGTAGAGATCGAGCTAGACCGGCTGCAACGAGAGAGCATTATTTCACCGATCGAGTTCAGCGAGTGGGCCAGTCCTATTGTCCCGGTCCTCAAGGGAGATGGCACCGTCAGAATCTGTGGCGATTACAAAGTAACTATCAATTGTTTCCCCCTGCAGGACCAATACCCACTACCAAAGTCCGACGACCTCTTTGCAACGCTGACAGGAGGAAAGACGTTCACAAAGCTGGATCTGACTTCAGCCTACATGAAGCAGGAACTGGGGGAATCATCGAAGGCCCTCACCTGCATCAACACGCACAAGGGTCTTTTTGTTGATAACAGTTCGCACGAAACTAAGAACTTACACGAAAGAACTGATTCCTGTAATCAGCAGTTCTACCGTAAAGGTCTCCTACGATGGAGCGGTGCACAAGCTACCACTCTGCGTGATACCGGGCGATGGTCCCACGCTGCTCGGCAGGAGCTGGCAGGGAAAGAATCGCTAGAACTGGGATGACGTCCGAGCGCTATTGCCCGCTGACGACACTTTGTATGCCTAGGTCTTAAACAAATTTCCTTCATTGTTCGAACCAGGCATCGGGAAATTCCAAGCTTGTGCATCGCTCCATCGTAGGAGACCTTTACGGTAGCACTGCCGATTACAGGAATCAGTTCTTTCGTGTAAGTTCTTAGTTTTGTGTGAACTGGAGTTAAGACTGGTCTTGAGGCCTAGTTGCACCACAACCTTTCGAAAGTCTTTTTGCCCATGATAATCCAATCAGTGGCGGTGATATTCCAGAGAGACATGGAAAGTTTACTGAAGTCGGTCCCGCACACCGTGGTCCTCCAGGACGACATCTTGGTCACAGGTCGGAACACAGTTGAGCACCTGCAGAACCTGGAGGAGGTTCTTAGTCGACTCAACCGCATGGGGCTCAGGTTAAAATGCTCAAAGTGCGTTTTCCTCATGCCTGAAGTGGAGTTCCTGGGAAGGAGGACTGCGGCGGACGGCATCAGACCCACCAACGCGAAGACAGAGCCAATCAAGAACGCACCGAGGCCACAGAATGTGACAGAGCCTGTGGTCGTTTCTGGGACTCTTGAACTACTTTGATAACTTCTTATCGGGTCTCAGCACACTGCTATAACCACTACATGTCTTACTATGGAAAAGGAGGCAAATGGGTTTGGGGCAAAAGCCAAGAAAATGCCTTTGTAAAAGCGAGAAAATTGTTATGCTCAAACAAATTGCTTGTGGTGTATGATCCATGTAAGCGTTTGGTACAAGCATGTGATGCGTCGTCATATGGCGTCGGGTGTGTATTGCAACAAGCTAATGATTTCGGGAAACTGCAACCAGTTGCTTATGCATCCAGGAGTCTAAGGCTGAGAGAGCCTACAGCATAATTGAAAAAGAAGCGTTAGCGTGTGTCTATGTGGCAAAGAAAATGCATCAATACCTGTTTGGGCTAAAATTTGAATTGAAAACTGACCATAAGTTATTTATATCCCTGTTTTCTGAGAGTAAAAGGATAAATACCAACGCATCGGCCCTCATCCAGAGATGGGCGCTCACGTTGTCCGCACACAACTACGCCATCCACCACAGGCCAGGCACATGCTCTCAGTAGGCTGCCATTGCCCACCACAGGGGTGGAAATGGCACAGCCCGCAGATATAGCCATGGTTATGGAAGCATTTGAGAGTGAGCAATCACCCATCACTGCCCGGCAGATCAAAACCTGGACGAGCCAGGACCCCTTATTATCCCTAGTCAAAAGCTATGTGCTTCACGGGAGCTGGTCCAGTGTCCCAGTGGAAATGCAGGAAGAAATAAAGCCGTTCCAGCGGGGCAAAGATGAAATGTCTATACAGGCAGACTGCCTTCTGTGGGGCAATCGAGTAGTGGTCCCCAAGAAGGACAGAGACACTTTCATCAATGACCTCCACAGTACCCACCCAGGCATCGTAATGATGAAAGCGATAGCCAGATCCCACGTGTGGTGGCCCGGTATCGATGCAAACTTAAAGTCCTGCGTGCACAGATGTAATACATGCTCACAGTTAAGCAATGTACCCAGGGAGGTGCCACTAAGTTTATGGTCTTGGCCCTCCAAACCATGGTCTAGGGTACACGTCGACTATGCAGGCCCGTTCTTGGGTAAAATGTTCCTTGTGATTGTAGACGCGTACTCCAAGTGGATTGAATGTGAGATAATGTCGGCTAGCCTGTCCGCTGCCACTACTGAAAGCCTGCGGGCCATGTTTGCCACACACAGCTTACCCAATGTCTTTGTGAGCGACAACAGGCCATGTTTTACCAGTGCTGAATTCAAAGAATTTATGTCCCGTAACGGAATCAAACATGTCACATCTGCCCCATTTAAACCAGTGTCCAATGGTCAGGCAGAGAGAGCAGTGTAAACCATCAAGCAAGGCTTGAAGAGGGTAAGTGAAGACTCACTGCAGACTCGCGTATCCTGAATCCTGCTTAGCTACCGCATGAGTCCCGACTCACTCACTGGGATCCCACCTGTTGAACTGCTCATGAAAAGAGTACTTAAGACAAAGCTCTCGTTAGTTCACCCTGATCTACATGAACAGGTAGAGAGCAGGCGGCTTCAACAAAGTGCATACCATGATAGCGCAAATGTGTCATGCGAGATTGAAATCAATGATCCTGTATTTGTATTAAATTATGGACAAGGTCCCAAGTGGCTTCCTGGCACTGTCGGGGCCAAAGAGGGAAGCAATATGTTTCGGGTCAAACTTTCAAATGCACTCATTCACCGGAAACACTTGGATCAAATGAAACTCAGATTCACGGACTATCCTGAGCAACCCACCTTGGACCCCACCTTTTTTGATCCCCCAACATACACACCAGTGGACCACGAAGCAGAACCCATCATCCACAGCAGCCCTGCAGGGCCCAACACACTAGACAGCCCAGCAAGGTCAACAGCACAGCGAGGGCCCAACAAATGATTCAACAACACCAGCTTTCATACCGAGACGATCAACCAGGGCAAGAAGGGCCCCAGGTCGACTCACATTGTAAATAGTTACACTCTTGACTTTGGTGGGGGGGGAGGGGGGAGTGCTGTTATATATGTGGACCTGTACTTACTCTGTACAGCCATCAGAGGGCTCATCCCCTGGAGTCCCAAGGGATCCCATAATCCCTTGGGAGCACAGGTATTTAAGGAGGCTTCACAGGTTGGAGAGGCACTCTGGAGACCTGCAATAAAAGACTACGGTCATACTTTACTTTGAGCTCACAGTGTTCAGTCTGACTCTTTCTTCATTCACAACAAGAACTATATACCTTTAAGATAAAGCAGCGATCTAATAGGGATACACAGAAAGAGCCCATTGATCCCTCTGGACAGGTCAACAGGAGCTGACAATGCAAATCCCATGTTTTTTTGCACTTTCACCGAACCTGTTACTTACTTCCTTTTCAAATATCCAGCTCCCTTTTATCAACAACAGCTTGCATTTATATAGTGCCTTTAATGTAGTAAACCATACCAAGGCGCTTCACTGGAGCGTTATAAAACAAAATTTGACACCGAACCACATAAGGAGGTATTGGGATAGGTGATAGGTTTTAAGGAGGATTTTAAAGGAGGAGAGTGAGGTAGGAAGGTGGAGAGGTTTAGGGAGGGAATTCCAGAGCTTAGACCCCAGGCAGCTGAAGGCACCAATGGTGGAGTGATGGAAATCGGTGATGTGCAAGAGGCCAGAATTGGCGGAGCGCAGAGATTTCAGAGGGTTGTAGGGCTGGAGGAGCTTACAGAGATAGGGAGGGGGGTGAGGCATAGGAGGGATTTGAACATAGGGATGAGAATTTTAAAATCGAGGCATTGCCGGACCGGGAGCCAATGTCGAGTCAGCGAGCACAGGGGGTGATAGGTGAACGGGACTTGCACGCGCAGCAGTGTTTTGGATGAGGTGAAGTTTGCACAGGGTGCAAGGTGGGAGGTCAGCGGGTGAGGGGAGGGGAATTTCCTCAGGATTACTCCCGCTACTCCACTGTAACTCCAGAGGAAACTCTGTTCCTGCACATCAACAGGGGTTTCTGCCAAAGTTAATGGGATTAACCACCGAGAAAATTCACTCCCAGACAGGAGTAATTTGAACCCACCCTGTCCAGCGGAATCTGGGTCGGCAGTGCAGTTGAAAATCATCTCTGAAAACCTACTGCTCCATTCCTGTCCACTGTCACTTTAACTGGGCCCTTCTCTTAGGCATCAGAGGCTCCCGCCTAACTCAACTATTTTAGTTATATACTTTAATCAAGTGCCCCCTGATTAAAGGCGGGGGATACTCCAAAAACTTTTCAAGTGTCCCTATTTTTGTTTTTTTTTAGGGCAAAAAACACAAATTATACAAGTGCCCCCAGACTAAAAAGGGGGGTTTTAGGGGGGTGGCAGTAAAACCGACAAACATAGACAAATTAAATTTTGATACTAACAGATCAAATCAAAATTTGGTTGCCAGGGGCGATGATGCACTCCAGTTCCCACCTGACTCAAATGACAGCCTCATGAACAAGTGCAAATTTGGGTCATATGTTATCGTCAGAACCCCAATGGTATTTTAACGGCTGATTGCCTGAGGGCTGTGATCAGTAAAACCTGGTGGAGAAAGAGCGGGGTTTTATATATCTTCATGAGGCCAACAGGAGCAGGAGTCCTTCAGGCCCCACAAGGAAAGTCACCACCATCCCTCCATTGCTGAAAACCCAGGAAGCATAGACTTAGCTTATATTCCTTTAAGTTTAGAAAGTTGACAGGTTACTCCACCCTCACTCGCTGTCCATTCACTTGGGCTGAGCCAGAGCAAGAGAACATAAGAACATAAGAAATAGGAGCAGGTGTGGGCCATACAGCCCATCAAGCCTGCTCCACCATTCACTACGATCATGGCTGATCATCGAACTCAACTCCATTTTCTCACCCGATCTCCATATCCCTTGATTCCCCAAGAGTCCAAAAATCTATCTATCTCAGCTTTGAATATAATCAATGACTGAGCATCCACAGCCCTTTGGGGTAGAGAATTCCAAAGATTCACCACCTTCTGAGTGAAGAAATTCCTCCTCAACTTGGTCTTAAATGGCCTACCCCTTATCCTGAGACTATGAGCCCTAGTTCTAGACATTCCAGCCAGGGGAAACAACCTCTCAGCATCTACCCTGTCAATCTCCTTCAGAATCTTTTATGTTTCAATTAGATCATCTTTCATTCTTCTAAACTCGAGAGTATAGACCCAATTTACCCAATCTCTCATAGAAACATAGAAACATAGAAAATAGGTGCAGGAGTAGGCCATTCAGCCCTTCGAGCCTGCACCACCATTCAATAAGATCATGGCTGATCATTCACCTCAGTACCCCTCTTCTCATAAGACAGTCCTCTCCTCCCAGAAATCAATCTCGTGGATCTTTGTTGCACTGTCGCCAAGACAAGAGAAATCTTGGTCTCCCGTTCAATCCAGAGCTGAGCTGCGAAAGCCATGTCCTCAAGATGGCTACTTCCGCCTCTGTAATGTTTCCCATCTCAGCCCGAATCTCCACTCAACCCATAACTATGAACTTGTTCCCGGCAGACTCAATTTCTCCAATGTCCTGCTTGTTGGCTTACAATACAGAGAAACTATTTCCTCTGGTGGGTGAATCCAGAACAAGAGGACGTAAACTTAAAATTAGAGCTAGTCATTCAAGAGTGAAATCAGGAAACACTTCTTCACACTCAGAGTAGTGGAAATCTGGAACTCTCGCCCTGCTAAAGGCTGTGGATCAATTGAAAATTTCAAAACCGGAGACCAATAAACTTTTGTAAAGCTGTCAAGGGATATGGAGTTAAGGTGGGTAAATGGAGTTGAGGTACAGATCAGCCGTAATCTGATTGACTAGTGAATAGACTGGAGGGGTTGAATGGGCTCCTCCTGTTCCTATGTGCTGCCTTCCACTGAGATCAATTAATTCAGCACAACTCAGGAATCGAACCTGGTGCCATCCTGGTCTACAGGGCTCAGTACCACATTGGGCAGGGACTCCACCACCTGAGATTTGGAAAAGACGCAGTCAATGTTTAGTAATTCTCTCGCTCACCTGATAAGATGGAGGCCACTGCTGCGATGATGAACGACACAATCACACCGGGTCCCGCCATCTCCTTGGCCACCAGTCCCGATACCACGTACATGCCGGTACCTACACAGCTGCCGACTCCGAGAGATACCAAATCGACTGTGGTGAGCACCTGGGCCAGCCTGGAGTGACCCGTTCCGTGCTGCGTGGAATCTTCGAGCATAGATTCCACCGGTTTTGTGCGAAGAATCCGCGAGTGCAACGCCACCCATGTTGCGCCCCAGTGAACCCGCCGGGGGTCCAGGTATGAGAGGACTCCGCTCATCGCAGCGAGGGGTGGGGGGGGCAGCAATCCTGTTGATGTGAAGGGTCTCGGTGCGATTGGAAGGGTCTTCAGCGGAGAATCCAAATGTCAACGAGGGAGAACCCAGCCATTCATAGGAAGGTCATCTGAGCCTTTAGGAACATTGTACTGAAGTTCAGGTGAATGTTGGCCAATGGAATCTCGTTGAACCTGATAAAAGAGCAAGTTGAAGACAGAATTCTTGAGAAAGTGTTCAGAGAAAGTTTCCTCAAGACTGATCAGAAATATTAAAGAGAGATTGCTTATCCAGCAGCAACTTTGCATTTATAAAACTTGGTGTGGCACTGAGTTACATGCAGTGTAAGGTGTGCGGCCTTCTCTACCAGTCCCACTCAGACCGGGGCTGGCTTTCTCAATGTAAGGTCTAGTGCATGCGCAAAACTGTTAATACCTTAATAAGGCCGCGCACCCCCCAAAACATAAGAGGGAACATTGATCACATGTAGGCCAGACCAGGTAAGGACGGCAGGTTTCCCTATCTAAAGGACATTAGTGAACCAGTTGGATTTTTGTAACAATCCAACAGCTTCATGGTTATTTAATTCCTGGTACTGTCCCCACAAATGATCCAATTTATTGGAATTAATTGAATCAGAGAATGATACAGCACACAAGGAGGCCATTCGGCCCATCGTGCCTGTGCCGGCTCTTTGAAAGAGCGATCCAATTAGTCTCACTCCCCTGGCCTCTCCCCATAGCCCTGCAAATTTTTCCTTTTCAAGAATATATCCAAATCCCATTTGAAAGTTACCAGTAAACTTGCTTCCAGATCATAACTACACGCTGCATTTTTTTTTAAATTCCATTTCTCCCCTCTGGTTCTTTTACCAATTACCATAAATCTGTGTCCTCTAGTTCCCGACCCTTCTGCCAGTGGAAACCGTTTCTCCATATTTACTCTATCAAAATCCTTCATGAATCAGAAGGTTGTGGGTTCAATTCCCACTCCAGGTTCTTGAGCACATAAATCTAGGCTGGCATTCCAGTGCTGTGGTCAGGGAGATGCCGTCTTTTGGATGAGATGTTAAACTGAGGCTCTGTCTGCTCTCTCAGGTGGATGTCAAATATCCAGGGCCACTATTTTAAACGAACAGCAGGGGAGTTATCCCGGTGTCCTGGCCAATATTTATTCCTCAATCAACATAACAAAACAGATTATCTGATCATTATCACTTTGCTTTATGTTGGAGGTTGCAGTGCACAACTTGGCTGCCGCATTTCCCACATTACAACAGTGACTACACGCCAAAAGTACTTCATTGGCTGTAAAGCGCTTTGGGATATCTGGTCGTCATGAAAGGCGCTAATTAAATGCGTCTTTCATTCTTTATTTTTCTCCCCTTGACCTTCTCTGCTCTAATTTCAGCCGTGGCTCAGTGGGTAGCACACTCACCTCTGAGTCAGAAGGCCATGGGTTCAAGTCTCACTCCAGGGACTTGAGCACATAAATCTAGGCTGACACACCCAGTGCAGTACTGAGGGAGTGCTACACTGTTGGAGGTGCCGTCTTTCGGATGAGACGTTAAACCAAGGCCCCATCTGGTCTCTCAGATGGACATAAAAGATCCCATGGCACTATTTCGAAGAAGCACAGGCGAGTTATCCCCGGTGTCCTGGCCGATATTTATCCCTCATTCAATATCACAAAAACAGATTATACAGTCATTATCACATTGCTGTTTGTGGGAGTTTGCTGTGCGCAAGTTGGCTGCTACGTTTCCCACATTACATCTGTGACTACACTCCAAAATTACTTAATTGTCTGAAAAGTGGTCATGAAAGGTGCTATATAAATGCAAGTCCTTCTTTCTCTCCAAGGAGAACAATCCCAGCTTCTCTAGTCTCTCCGTGTAATTGAAGTCCGCATCCCTGGTACCATTCTAATAAATCTCCTCTGCATCCTTTCTAAGATTTTGACATCCTTCCTAAAGTATGGCACCCAGTATTGAACGGAATACTCCAGATCAGACCTAACCAGTGTTTTATAAATGTTCAGCATCGCATCCTTGCTTTTGTACTCTCTGCCTTATAAAAAAGCTAAGGGTTCAGTATGCTTTTTGAACAGCCTCCTCAACTTGGCCTGCCACCTTCAACGATTTGTGTACATACATCGCCAGGTCTCTCTGTTCTTGCATCCCTTTTAAGATTGTACCATTTAGTTAATTTTGCCTCTCCTCACTCTTTCTTTAAAGGGATGTGCAGTTGGTGTCTTGGCCAAAGAGGGTAAAGATTAGTCAGGACTCCTGCTACTGATCACTATCCAATGACTTGTGCTGTAAGTGCACTTGTATTGATATTGGATCAAACTAAGTTCGAACTATCTCCAAACTAGGGTGGCCAACTCTGGTTGGACTGTATTCCATAAGGTTCCATCACATGACTTCCCTTATCTAACTGCCTCACCCCCACATTGCTGCCATTGGACACCCATCAAGTCAATCCTCTTGGAAATCGATCAGTAATGGCGGCTACAATTCCCATGATCCTCCGCACTCCAGACATCCCCCTACCCGCACAGTGAGAAAGCGAGGTAGTAAGGGCAGTCAGCACTGGTGATACCTGTGAGTACTGACTGGTTATGTTGTGGTGGTGCTGCGAGTGGTTATGATCTGGAATGCACTGCCTGAAAGGCTGGTGGAGGCAGACTCGAGCATGGCTTTCAAAAAGGAATTGTATAAGTAATTGAAGGAAAAATATTTGCAGGGCTATGGGGAAAGGGCGGGGGAGAGGGACTAGCTGAAGTGCTCTTGCCGAGAGTCGGTATGGGCTCAACATGCTGAATGGCCTCCTTCTGTGCTGTAACCATTCTTTGATTCTATGATTCTACCTAACCCCAGTAGGACTCAGTACTGTTAGGAGGGGAGGGGAGAATACGAGAGGGGGAAATAACCAGCATGTTTTCACTCTGTCATTGCAAGAAGTAGCATCAGGTACCAACTTGAAGTTCATTAAAATACTTTTGGAGCTGGATTCCATTTTAATCAGAATACTCAAAACCCTCAAGTCTCTAAGAGTAAATGCTGAACAAGAGAGCAAACGACACCTCATGGACTCTGACCTACATAACGGAACTCTGACATGGAAACAGGTAGGTCAGCAGCGAGCTGTGATGTCAATGATCATCTTGAACTAGAGAGGATGTAACATGACACGGGACGAAATCGAGTCATGTTCTCATTTCAAGCCGTACTCTCTGATTGCATTAACTGTTCTGAGCTGGATAATGATTAAAAAAAATACTTTAGCACATCAATAATGTAAAGACACTTCATAGATGAAAGGAGAAGATATTGGCAGAGAACCAAAGTTGACTTGTCATCGCAGGTAAGGTGATGCCTTAGTAATAGTACTGGAGAAATTAATAGGACTAAAAGCCAACAAATCCCCTAGACCTGATGGCCCACATGCTGGCATTTTAAAAGAGGTGGCTGCAGCGATAGTAGATGCATTGGTTTTCATCTTCCAGAATTCTATAGATTCTAGACTGGCTCCCATGGATTGGAAGGTAGAAAATATAACCCCGCTATTCACGAAAGGACGGAGAGAGAAATCAGGGAACTATAGACCTGTTATCCTGACATGAATAGTAAGGAAAAGGATAGAACCTATTGTTAAGGATGTGGTAACAGAGCACTTAAAAAATCTATGATTGAGCAGAGTCAACACGGATTTATGAAAAGGAAATCGTGTCTGACAAATCTTTAGTGCTTTTTGAGGTTATAACTATGAAAATAGATAAGGGGGAACCAGTGGATATACTGTATTTGGATTTTTTTTAAGTATTCAATAAGGTGCCACACAAGAGGTAATTACACAATATTAGGGTTCATGGGATTGGGGCAATATATATTAGCATGGATTGAGGATTGGTTAACAGACAGAAAGCAGAGAGTAGGAATAAGCGGGTCATTTTTGGATTGGCAGGCTGTGACAAGTGGGTTACTGCAAGGATTAGTACTTGGACCTCAGCTAATCGCAATCTATATCAATTATTTAGATGAGAGGACCAAGTGTAATTTATCCAAGTTTGGTGACGATATAAAGCTAAGTGGGAAATAAGTTGTAAGGAGAATGCTAATAGGCTGCAAAGGGGATATAGACAGGTTAAGTGAGTGGGCAAGGACATGGCAGATGGAATATAATGTGTAAAAATGTGAATTTATCCACATTGGTCGGAAAAAGTAGAAAAACATAATATTTTTAAAGTTGAGAGATTGGGAAATGTTGGTGTTCAGAGGCGCCTGGGTGTCCTTGTACACAAATCACAGAAAGTTAACATGGAGGTATAGGAAGTAATGACACAAGAACATAAGAAATAAATGCTGGAGTAGGCCATTTGGTCCTTCGAGCCTGCACCATCATTCAACAAGATCATGGCTAATCTACCTCAACTTCACTTTCCCCCACTATCCCCATATCCCTTAATTCCCTTATTTCCCAAAAAGGCATCAACCTCTGCCTTGAATATACTCAACCACTGAGCATCCACAGATCTCTGGGGGTAGAGAATTCCAAAGATTCACAACCCTTTGAGTGAAGAAATTTCTCCTTATCTCAGTCCTAAATTGCTGACACTTTATTTTAAGACTGTGACCCCGTATTCTAGATTCCCCAGCTAGGGGAAACATCTTCTCAGCATTAACCCTGTCAAGCGCCTTAAGAATTTTATATGTTTCAATGAGATCACATCTCATTAAACTCTAGGCCTACTCTACTCAATCTCTCCTCATGGGGCAATCCCCTCATCTCAGGAACCATTCTAGTGAACATTTATTGCACTCCTTCGAAGACAAGTATATATTTCCTTAGAGAAGGAGACCAGAACTCTACACAGTACTCCAGGTACAAAAACAAAACTCTGCGGATGCTGGAATCTGGAATAAAAACAGTAAATGCTGGAAATCTCAGCAGGTCAGGCAGCACCTGTGGAGAGGAAGCAGAGTTAACGTTTTGGGTCGATGACGAAGGGTCATCGACCGGAAACGTTAATTTTGCTTCCTCTCTACAGATGCTGCCTGACCAGCTGAGATTTACAGTACTCAAGTTGTGGCCTCATTACTGCCATGTATAATTGCAGTAAGACTTCTTTACTCTTATATTCTAATCCCTTTGTAATAAAAGTTACCATACCATTTGCTTTCCTAATTGCTTGCTGTACCTGCATGTTAACTTTCTGTGATTCGTGTGCAAGGTCACCCAGGTTAGTCTGAATGCAAACATTTCCCAGTCTCTCATCATTCAAAAAATATTCTGCTTTTTAGTTTTTCCTACCAAAGTGGATAACTTCACACCTCTCACATTGCATTCCATTTGCCATGTTCTTGCCCACTCAGTCAACTTGACTATATCTCTCTGCAGCCTCTTTACATCCTCATCACAGATTACTTTCCCTGCTAACTTGGTATCATCAGCAAAATTGGATAGATTACTCTCAGTCCCTTCATCTTAGTCATTAATATAGATTGTACATAGCGAGGCCCAAGCACTGATACTTGTGGTACACCGCTAGTTACAGCCTGCCAACCTGAAAAAGTCATGGTTATTCCTACTCTCTGTTTTCTGCCCTTTAACCAATCCTCAATCCATGCTAATATATTACCCCCAATTCCATGAGTCCTAATTTTTGTGTGATAACCTCTTGTGTGGCACCTTGTCGAATGCTTTTTGAAAATCCAGATACATTACATCCACTAGTTCTCCCTTATCCATCCTACTAGCTACATCTTCAAAAAAACTCTAACAATTAGAAAAGCAAATGTTCTGTTGGCCTTTATTACAAAAGGATTTGAGTATAAGAGTAAAGGGGGTGAAATTGCCCACCGCTGGGAATGGGGCGCGCCTACCGTGTTTCTGTTGATTTTACTGGCGCGGTTGAAGCGGTGGCCTCTTGAGCGAAATTCCGTTCTTTGGCTTTTTTTGTTCAGTGGACCGAAAGTCAGGCATAATAGGGACAGATATGCGGCGGTAAGTGGAAGTTCGCAGTCTAGAGGGGCGGAAGTTGGGGGCGGGTGTAGTGGTCGCCGCTGTCAGTCATCAGCGAAGCGCTGATGACGTCATCACGGGGCCGCTTCAATTCTTTAAGTTCAGTCCACTAAGCCACCAGGGAGGGTTTCAGCCAGGCCCCTGCAGCCTCTTAGCGTCCTCTTCACAGCTCACACCGCCACCCAGTGTCATCTGCAAACTTGGAGATATTACACTCAATTCCTTCATCTAAATCATTAATGTATATTGTAAATAGCTGGGGGGTCCCAGCACTGAGCCCTGCGGCACTCCACTAATCACTGAGGCAGAGGGTGGGAGTAGATGGGTACTTTTCAGGATGGCAGGCAGTGACTAGTGAGTGGGGTGCCGCGGGGTTCTGTGCTGGGGCCCCAGCTGTTTGCATTGTACGTTGGTGATTTAGACAAAGGGATTAAGTGTGGTATCTCCGGGTTTGCGGATGACACTGGGTTGGGTGGCAGTGTGAGCTACGAGGAGGATGCTATGAGGCTGCAGAGTGACTTGGATGGGTTAGGTGAGTGGGCAAATGCGTGGCGGATGAAGTGTGGTGTGGATAGGTGTGGGGTTGTCCACTTTGGTGGTAAAAACAGAGAGACAGACTATTATCTGAATGGTGACAGATTAGGAAAAGGGGAGGTGCAGCGAGATCTGGGTGTCATGGTACATCAGTCGTTGAGGGTTGGCATGCAGGTGCAGCGGGCGGTTGGGAGGGCGGGTGGCATGTTGGCCTTCATGGCGAGGGGATTTGAGTGCGGGGGCGGGGGGATGTTGCTGCGGTTTTGCAGGGCCTTGGTGAGGCCACACCTGGAGTATTGTGTACAGTTTTGGTCTCCTAACTTGAGGAGGGACGTTCTTGCTATTGGGGGAGTGCAGCAAAGGTTCGCCAGACTGATTCCCGGGATGGCGGGACTGATATATCAAGAAAGACTGGATCAACTGGGCTTGTGTTCACTGGAGTTCGGAAGAGTGAGAGGGGACCTCATGAAAACGTTTAAAATTCTGACGGGTTTAGACAGCTTAGATGTAGGAAGAATGTTCGCAATGTTGGGGAAGTCCAGAATCAGGGGTCACAGTCTAAGGATAAGGGGTAAGCCATTTAGGACCGAGATGAGGAGAAACTTCTTCACCCAGAGAGTGGTGAACCTGTGGAATTCTCTACCACAGAAAGTTGTTGAGGCCAATTCACTAAATATATTCGAAAAGGAGTTAGATGTAGGGGGATCAAGGGGTATGGCGAGGAAGCAGGAATGGAGTATTGAAGTTGCATGTTCAGCCATGAACTCATTGAATGGCGATGCAGGCTCGAAGGGCTGAATGGCCTACTCCTGCACCTATTTTCTATTTTCTATTCTATTCTGAAAAGGACCCGTTTATCCCGACTTTCTGCTTCCTGTCTGCCAACCAGTTCTCTATCCACGTCAGTAAATTACCCCCAATACCATATGCTTTAATTTTGCACACCAATCTCTTGTGTGGGACCTTGTCAAAAGCCTTTTGAAAGTCCAAATACACCACATCTACTGGTTCTCCCTTGTCCACTTTACTAGTTACATCCTCAAAAAATTGCAGAAGATTTGTCAAGCATGATTTCCCTTTCATAAATCCATGTTGACTTGGACCGATCCTATCACTGCTTTCCAAATGTGCTGTTATTTCATCTTTAATAATTGATTCCAACATTTCAGCATCAAAAAGTCTTACTGCAATTATGTAGGGCCTTGGTGAGACCATACCTCGAGTAATGTGTGCAGTTTTGGTCTCCCTTATTTAAGGAAGGATATACCTGCCTTAGAGGGAGTGCAATGAATGTTCACTGGACTGATTCCTGGAATGGGGGGAAATATCCCTTGAGGAGAGATTGAGTACACTAGGTCTATATTCTTTAGAGTTTAGAAGAATGAAAGGTGATCTCATTGAAATGTATAAAATTCTTAAGGGGATTGACATGGTAGATGCTGGGAGACTGTTTCTCCTGGCTGGGTAGTCTAGAACTGGAGGGTCACAGTCTTAGAATAAGGGTCAGCCATTTAGGACTGAGATGAGGAGAAATCTATTCACTCAAAGTTTTGTGAATCTTTGAAATTCTCTGCCCAGAGGGTTGTGGACACTCAGTCATTGAGTATATTCAAGACAGAGATCGATAGATTTTTGGATACTAAGGGAATCAAGGGATATGGGATCAGTGCGGGAAGGTGGAGTTGAAGTAGAAGATTAGCCATGATCTCATTGAATGGTGGAGCAGGCCTAAAGGGCCAAATGGCCTACTCCAGCTCCTATTTCTTATGTTCTTAAGCCACAGAGATGGGATGATTGGAATGAAATGAAGTGTGACAGAAGGCCCGATCTGAATTGATATGGTTGATAGTTGGGCCACAGGCCATCCTTGGTTAATCAAGGCGGATTTGAATAAGAACACAATTCATGACTCAAGATCGCAAGAAAATTGCTGATGAGGCAGTCCATTTGGCTCATCTCAATTCATCCATCCAGGGAGGTCCTATAGACTCCTCACTGCAGAATCCAATTGTTTGTTAAATGTCTCCAGGGTATTTGCTTCCAATTGATCTATGCAAAAGTCCATTCCATGTTTTGATCACTGTGTATGAAGAGGAATCCCCTGATACCAGTCCTAAAGTTACCTTTTACAACTTTGAACCTGTACCTACTCCAGAAGTTTGATGTGAAGTAATATTCAGGGTTAACTTTTCCTGTCTTCCTAACTACTTTATACACATCCGGAAGATCACTTCTCATATGTTTCCTGAAAAGCCCGATTTTCTCCGATCTTTCCTCATAACTCCGACCCCTGACCCTGGGGATTATCCTCGTGTCTGTTCTCTGCACTGCCCCGAGTACTTGAATCTCTGTTGGAGACCAGAACCTACACAAGTCCTCAAGGGGCAACTCTTTTGGAGGGGGAACAAAATAAACATTAGATCAAGTGCCCCCCCCCCCCCGATCTAGGGGGCACTCCAGACACTTTTAACTGCCCTCTTTTTTTAATATTTTTTGTTTTTTGTGGGTTTTTTTGTGGGGTGTTTTGTGATTTTTTTGTGGGGCATTAAAATTATATATTTTACAAGTGCCCCCTATAAAAGGGGAGGGGGACACTAAAAACCCGGCAATTAAAACAAATTAAACTTTAAAACATGTAAAATCAAATTAAAATTTGGTTGCCGGGGGTGATAATGCACTCCAGTCCCTCCGGCGCCCACCTCTTGCGGAAGGCCGCAAGCGTACCGGTGGACACTGCGTGCTCCATCTCTAGGGACACCCTAGCCCGGATGTAAGCGCGGAAGAGAGGCAGGCAATCAGGCTGAACGACCCCCTCGACCGCCCGCTGCCTGGACCGGCTGATGGCACCCTTGGCCGTGCCCAGGAGCAGTCCTACAAGGAGGCCCTCGGACATACCCGCTCCCCTCGGCACAGGGTGCCCAAAGATCAGGAGTGTAGGACTGAAGTGCAGCCAGAAATTGAGGAGCAACCCCTTTAAATAATGAAACAAAAACTGCAACCTCGTACATTCAATAAAAATATGGAACACGGACTCCTCCAGACCGCAGAAATTGCAGGCGGCCTGGGAGCCCGTGAACTGGCTTAAAAATTTATTGCACGGGACTGCTCCATGCACCACCCTCCAGGCCAAGTCCCCGATAAATAGTGGGAGGACTCCCACATAGAGCGCACCCCCGCCTCCTCCGGACGGCAAGATTGTACGCCATGGCGTGTCCGGACGGCAGACGAGGATGGCAAGGTGGAGAGTGTGCAGGAGCAGCCCGTACAGGAAACCCCTCCGCGCAGAACTGAAAGGCACGGAGGGGATTTCCCCGAGGCGGCTCAAGTTGTGAGGCGCCGATTCCCGAGGGAGGTTCCGGGGTTTGGCGCCGATGAGGAATTCCGGCCGGACGGGGGTCAGTTCGGACGGGATCTCCCCACGTGCTTGAGCCTCTTTGACACACCTAACGGATTCAGGGCCCAGAGCTGCTTTTAGCGACTCAAAGCCTACTGCACCTGATATTCCCAGGCAGTCTCCCATCCAAGTACTAACCAGGCCTGACATTGCTTAGATTCCAAGATCAGACAAGATCAGGCGTTTTCAGACTAGTGTGGCAGTAGGGCAAGGGGCACTCAGACCAGAGCCCCGTACAGCTGCTCTGTAATTATATAACGGCTATGCTATCCCCAAGCGACGGATGGGTCATTCTCTGCATCAAGTCACATGGTGAAATAACACTGCTTAACCCCATGAGTCCCAAACCGGCAAAATACATAATGGTGGAGACACTGAGCAATTCAAGACAGAATGAGCTTGCCTTTATACAGATTTCGGAACGTCCCAAAGCACTTTACAGCCAATGAAGTACTTTTTTGAAGAGCAGTTACTGTTCTAAATGTAGCAGCCAATTTGTGCACAGCAAGCTCCCGCAAGCAACAATGTGTGCATGACCAGATGATCTGTTTTTTTAGTGATGTTGATTGAGGGATACATTTTTTGGCACAAGACACCGGTGAGAACTCCCCCGCACTGCTTCAAAATAATGCCGTGGAATGTTTTACATCCACTTGAAAGGGCAGGCGGGGCCTCCCTCGGTTTATCATCTCACCTGAAAGGCAGCACCCTCTACAGTGCAGCGCTCCCTCAGTACACTGGGATGATCTCTGGAGTGCGGCTTGAACCCACGACCTTCTACCTCGGAGCCGCGAATGTTAGCAACTGAGCCACGGGCTGACACCTGAAGATACCCAGGCATAATTTTCATGGCTTTTGGTGAGAGTTCAACAGCTCAGCAGGGTGATGACATGAGTTAGGCAGTGGAGGAGGGGGGGTCCGTGGTTAGAATATCGAGGACACAACCTGAGCACTGAGTCTTCACGTATAATATACCAGGGCCACACTCCTGGAGTGCGGAACAAGAAAACAGAACGGAGCTTCATTACAATCTTAACACCAATGGTAATGAGATATGTTAATTCTAAGCACAATCTCTCGTGCTTCTCGCCGAGATTGCATCAGACTGGCCGGTTTAAAACTGGCCTCATAAACAAAACAATGCTGACAGGGAAAATGAAAGTATCTATAACTTGTGGCTGTTGGAATTTGACGGAAGTTGAAATGTGTTCGTGGCACAGGGGATTTCTGCTGTTCTCTTTGTGTCTGTCTATACTTGTAGGTTCTGGGCCAAAAGTTGCGGCTGAGATTTTAAGTTATACCACTTTCAATTTCCAACGTGGGCATTCCATTGGGAATTCCATTATTTTTGTGTTATTTCAAAGAAGAGGAGGAGGAACGGATGGATGTCAGACTGGTGATATTTCACCTGATATGGACTAGCTTCCTCTGCTGTTACTCATCATCTCATATCTCATAATAGGAGAAACTCCTTTTACTTGCAGGAGGGTTGGTAACCAGAGGAAACCGATTTAAAATAATTGGCAAAATAACCCAAGGCGACATGAGGAGAAATGTTTTTACGCAGTGAGTTGCTGCGATATGGAATGCACTGACTGAAAGGGTGGTTGAAGCAGATTCAATAGAAACATTCAAAAGGGAACTGGGAAAATATTTGAAATGAAAAATAATTCAGGGCTACGGAGAAAGAGCAGAGGAGTGGGACTAATTACGGAGCTCTTTCAAAGTGCCGGCACAGGCAAGTTGAGCCGAATGGCCTCCTTCTGTGCTGAATCATTCTTTGATTCTATGATTATAAAGGGTCTGTATGCCTGTGCAGGATGTAGTTGTACATGGCCTTGATGAGGCCACACCTTGAGTATTGTGTACAGTTTTGGTCTGGTCTCCTAATCTGAGGAAGGACATTCTTGCTATTGAGGGAGTGCAGCGAAGGTTCACCAGACTGATTCCCGGGATGGCTGGACTGACATATGAAGAAAGACTGGATCGACTAGCATTATATTCACTGGAATTTAGAAGAATGAGAGGGGATCTCATAGAAACATATAAAATTCTGACAGGATTGGACAGGTTAGATGCAGGAAGAACGTTCCCGATGTGGGGAAATCCAGAACCAGAGGTCACATTCTAAGAATAAGGGGTAAGCCATTTAGGACCGAGATGAGGAGAAACTTCTTCACTCAGAATTGTGAACCTGTGGAATTCTCTACCACAGAAAGTTTTGAGGCCAGTTCGTTAGATATATTCAAAAGGGAGTTCGATGTAGCCCTTACGGCTAAAGGGATATGTAGAGAAAGCAGGAATGGGGTACTGAAGTTGTATGATCAGCCTTGATCATATTGAATGGTGGTGCAGGCTCGAAGGGCTGAATGGCCTTCTCCTGCCCCTATTTTTGATGTTTCTATGTAAACTATCCCATAGCACTATTTAAAGAATAGCAGAGGTGTCCCACCCCAAACCCCCTCCCCAATGTGCTTGTCAACATTTATCCCTCGATCACCATCACCAAGACAAATTATCTGGTTGTTGATCTTATTGCTGTAAAACCATGCTGTGTGAAAATTGGCTGCCGTGTTTCCTACATTACAACATTGACTGCACTTCATCGAGCAATTCTTCCACTGTGAAGCACTTTGGGATGTCCGGAGTACAATATAAATGCAAATTAATTTTGTTCTTTCTTGCTCACTCTTACTCTGAGCTTCATCCAGTGAACCCAACTCATGGAACCTTCCTAACAGCCCCTGGTCAGAGGTAACTGCACTGGTGCTCTCCACAATCCCTACAGTTGGGCCCGTGACATGCTGGTCTTTGGTCTGCCACTCAGGCCTGCAACTTCTTCAGGGGACCTATAGAAACAGTTGAGTCGAATTTTTAAATGAGATGCAGCCCATGTACCTGTGTGTCCCATACTTCAGACTGTGCTTTATGCTGTGTGTCCCACACTCTCTGGTTATGCACGTGCATATTATCGTCCTTTGAGGGAGAGTGTGTCCTAAGTAAAGGAAGAGCATCTGGGAGAGTGCTGAGCATCTCGAGTCTCACAGAAACCAAACACAGGCAGCGGAAGGAGCGTGCGGCAAACCAGACTCCCCACCCACCCTTTCCTTCAAGCACTGTGACAGAGACTGTAATTCCTGTACTGGACTGTTCAGTCACCTAAGAACTCACTTTTAGAGTGGAAGCAAGTCTTCCTCAATTTCAAGGGACTGCCAATGAGCATGATATCGTATGCATGCACACGTATTGATTTATGTGCACCGCATGCATTTGTGTGTGTGTTTTTGCATTTGTGTGTGCATGTGCTTTCATTTGTGCACACATGTGCAGATTTGAATTGTTACGGGTTTGTGTGTGCGTTTTTGCGTGTGTGCGTTTCTGCATATTTGCACATGTGTGTGTGTGATTTTGTGTGTGCGTGTGTGTTGGTTATGTGAGTCACCAGGGTCTCGCTCTTGTGTGAGCTTTCAGAGATTGCACTGCAGCCCAGCCTGCTGTGACTCAGGTTCTTCTTGTGATTGAATGCACATTAACTATGGGCACTGCATTGAGTCAATGCTCAGAGGGTGTGGGAGTATGTATTGTGTCCATATCCATTCACTGCACATTTAGAAAGAAAGACGAGATCTGATCATCATCACATCTTATATAAGGAGACTCTCAAATGTGAAGGTTCCCACTCCACTCGGTTTGTCGTGCTGATACATCCCTTTTAATGGGGTCCTAATGCTTTTATTAAAGGGATTTTCCAAAGGGGTCCTGATGTGGATACAGATTCTGGGGGCTGCTGCAGATTTGTAGCATCCATCAAACTCTGATACCCAGCTCCTGAGCTCAACGATCGGACTGTCCTCTTGCTAGACACAGGGCAAGAAGGGAGAGGGAAGCCACTCTGAGACCGTTTAATTCAGATTCCTAGCAGCTTTTTTCAAAAAGGAAGAATCAGGTGCCAGCCCTTAATGGGAAAGAGAGGAAATAAACACGTTTCAATAATTGTCTCCCTCACAATCCAGTTAAGCACCCCCGAGAACATCCACCAACCCCCGCCCCAAACCCCACTTCAAACCCGAGCCCCAATTTTCCCCCCGAGCCATACCTCTCCCTCCTCCAATCCCCTTTCCTCCGCCAGATCCCACCTCTCCCCCCCGAGCCCCCCTCAAACCCCCGGAGTCTCACTTCAACCCCCCTGAGCCCCAGTTTCCCCTCCAAGCCCAATGTCTCCCTCTCCTGAGCCCCTCTCCACCCCCAAGCCCCACCTCTTCAACCCCCCAAGTCCCACTTATCCCCCTGAGCTACACTTTCCACCCAGAGCCCTTCATCTTCCCCCCCCCCCCCCCCCCGAGCTCCTTTCTTCCCCCAAGCCCAACATCTCCTCCCGAGCCCCACTTCAACCCCCCCTGAGCCCCACCTCTCCCCGGGAGAGCAACATTATGGATTACCCCCTATAGTTGATGAGTCACTGACAGCCCTGCAGTACATCCTCGGTGTGGCCAGTCTTCACACGGCAGCTTCGTCAGCGACCGTCAGCAAGCTGTTCAACTATGGAGGTCATCACAACCGAGTCCAATCCTGTCCTCAACCAATAGGCACCAGAGCACCTTCCAGTAGGATTCATTGGACGGAGTGTAAATCCTGGCTGATCTTTCCCTTCCCTGATGCAGGGTGGGGGGGTGGGGGGGGGGAGTGATGTTGAGTCTAACAACAACAACTTGTATTTATATAGTGCCTTTATTGTAATGAAACGTCCGAAGGTGCTTCACAGGAGTATTACTTTTTTTAAATTTACACCAAGCTGCAAAAGTAGAAATTAGCGCAGGTGACCAAAAGTTTGGTGAAAGATGCATGTTTTAAAGACCGCCTTGAAGGAGCAAAGAGAGGTAGAGAAGCAGAGAGGTTTAGGGAGGGAGTTCGAGAGCTTGGGGCCCAGGCAACAGAAGGCACGGCTACCAATGGTTGAGTGATTATAATCAGGAATGCGCAAGAGGACAGAATTAGAGGAGCGCAGACATCTCAGGGTTGTGGGGCTGGAGGAGATCACAGAGCTAGGGAGGGGTGAGGCCATGGAGGGGATTTGAAAATAAGGATGGGAGTTTTGAAATCGCGGCGTAGCTTTACCAGAAGCCAATGTAGGTCAGCCAGCACAGGGGTGATGGGTGAGCGGGACTTGGTACGAGTTAGGACACGGGGCAGCTGAATTTTGGAGCAACTCTAGTTTAGGTCAGGTAGAATGTGGGAAACCAGCCAGGAGTACATTGGAATAGTCAAGTCTGGAGGTAACCAAGGCATGGATGAGGGCTTCAGCAGTGGATGAGCTGAGGTGGGGACGGAGACGGGGGATGTTACGGAGGTGGAAATAGGCGAACTTAGTTATGCGACGGATATGTGTTCGAAAGCTCATTTCAGGCACCAAGGTTGCGAACAGTCTGGTTCAGCCTCAGACAGGAGTTAGGGAGAGGGATGGAGTCAGTGGCTGGGGAACGGAGTTCGTGGTGGATACCGAAAACAATGGTTAACGGAGAACTGTTGATTCAGCACAGACTGGAGACGGATGCCAGGGCTTGGTCTGTGGGTCTCAGTCCCATCCCGGGGAACGCACTGAAGAAGAGAAGGCCCTGACCCCAAAAAACAAAAACCGACGGAAATAAATCTCAGAGAAACAAATATCAATAAATAGTCTCGCCTGGTTAGTCTTCAGTCGCAGGTATTGTGGCCCAGAAAAGACTCTGTGTCAGCACAAAGCCACGGGTACACTGAGAGCTGGAATATCAGAATAAATTAACTAAATATAATCATCTCAGACAAAATTTGACAACTGAGGATTCTCCTATTAATAGCTGGCGTGTGTGACAACCCTTACATTGCCTGCATTCTTGGGCCTCTATTGCCCAACTCACATTCCGGTGACTACATTTAGAATTATCCTGGAGCAGGACATGACCGTGATGCACAGCCAACTTTCTGTATGTTTATCCCTGCTCCGCCCTGCATGAAACTGGGTCACACAGCCGGGCATTCAACCGGGGAGCACAGCGTCATGTCCAAGGCTGGTGCTGACCTTACCCAACACCCACACATACACATTCTGACACAAGACTCCCAAAGCAAGCGCTCTACTCAGAACTCCTACACGGCAAGCGAGCCCCAGGTGGGCAGAGGAAACGTTTCAAGAACATCCTCAAAGCCTTCTTGATAAAATGCAACATCCCCACCGACACCTGGGAGTCCCTGGCCAAAGGCCGACTTAAGTGGAGGAAGAGCATCCGGGAGGGCGCTGAGCACCTCGAGTCTCATCGCCGAGAGCATGCAGAAAGCAAGCGTGCGGCAAACCAGTCTTCCCACCTACCCTTTCATTCAACCACTGTCTGTCCCACCTGTGACAGAGACTGTAATTCCCATATTGGACTGTTCAGTCATCTGAGAACTCACTTTTAGAATGGAAGCAAGTCTTCCTCGATTTCGAGGGACTGCCTATGATGACGATACACATACTGAGTCCCAACCGGGGTCCCTGGATTGTATTCATGGCCAATGTTCCTGTTCATTTTATTTTGGGTGCGCGGCCCCTTTAAGCGGCTGCACGACCTATTCAAAATACCGCAGATGCGGGTTTTTTCTCAATGAAAAGCCGATGAGCCGGCTGCGTGCGAGGTCCAGAGAGCTGCACGGTGGCACAGCTTAAAGGGAACTTTACTCACGAGTAGGAACATAGGAATAAGAGCAGATCATTCAGGATCAGCCTAACCACCTCCCCTTAACATTCATTGGCATGACCATTGTCCAATCCCCCACCATCAACATCCTGGGTGTCACCATTGACCCGAAACTGAACTGGACCAGCCACATAAATGCCATGGCTAAAAGAGCAGGTCAGAGGCTGGGTATTCTGTAACGTGTATTATTAACTAAGGAAGGATATATTTGCCATAGAGGGAGTGGACCGAAGGTTCACCAGACTGATTCCTGAGATGGAGGAATTGTCCTATGAGGAGAGATTGAGTAGACTAGGCCTATATTCTCTAGCGTTTAGAAGAATGAGAGGTGATCTCAATGAAATGGACAAAATTCTTACAGGGCTTGACAGGGTAGATGCAGGCAGGATGTTTCCTCTGTCTGGGGAGTCAAGAACCAGGGGTCACAGTCTCAGAATAAGGGGTCGTCCTATTTCTTATGTCCTTATGAGTGAAAGCCTCTCTATCGCCTGTGCAGATCTGTACCACAATACCATTTACGCGCCTTTGTTCCATATCCCTCATGCCGTTACCCAACAAAAAAATCAAACAATCTCAGTCTTGTTGGTTTCAACTGAACCCCAGCATTCGTAGCCTTTTAGGGGAGAGAGTTGCGGCTTTCCACCGCTCTTTGTGTGAAGAAGTGCCCTTGAATGTCCTGGCTCTAATTTTAAGATTGTGTCCACTTGTTCTGGACTCCCCCAGCAGAGGAAATAATTTTTCTGTATCGACCCTATTGAATCCTTTAATCACTTTAAACACCTCAATCAGATCACCCCTCAACCTTCGAATCTGAAGGATATATAAAACAAATTTATGCAACCTGTCCTCATAGTTTAACCCTTTGAGCCCCAATATCATTCTGGTGACTCTGCACTGCACCCGCTCCAAGGTTAATATTCCTTCCTGAGGTGCGGGGCCAGAACTTAACGCAGTATGCAGATGGGATCTAAGAAGGCTCTATACAACTGAAGCATCTTTTCCGCACTTTTGTATTCCATATTCAGATAAGGATCAACATTCAATTAGCCTTTTTGAGAAGATATAGTACCGCAGGTGCTGCAGGGCTCAGTGCTGGGGCCCCAGCTATTTACAATATATATTATTGATTTAGATGAAGAAATTGAGTGTAATATCTCCAAGTTTGCAGATGACACAAAGCTGGGTGGCAGTGTGAGCTGTGAGGAGGATGCTAAAGGCTGCAGGGTGACTTGGACAGGTTGGGTGAGTGGGCAAACGCATGGCAGATGCAGTATAATGTGGATAAATGTGAGGTTATCCACTTTGGTGGCAAAAACATAAAGGCTGAATATTATCTGAATGGCGGCAGATTAGGAAAAGGGGAGGTGCAACGAGACCTGGGTGTCATGGTACATCAGTCATTGAAAGTTGGCATGCAGGTACTGCAGGCGGTGAAGAAGGCAAATGGTATGTTGGCCTTCATAGCAAGGGGATTTGGGTGTAGGAGTAGGGAGGTCTTGTTGCAGTTGTACAGGGCCTTGGTAAGGCCTCACCTGGAATATTGTGTTCAGTTTTGGTGTGCTAATCTGAGGAAGGATGTTCTTGCTATTGAAGGAGTGCAGCGAAGGTTCACCAGACTGATTCCCGGGATGGCAGGACTGACATATGAGGAAAGACTGGATCGACTGGGCCTGTATTCACTGGAGTTTAGAAGGATGAGAGGGGATCCCATAGAAATATATAAAATTCTGACAGGATTGGACAGATTAGATGCAGGAGGAATGTTCCGGATGTTGGGGAAGTCCAGAATCAGGGAACATAGTCTAAGGATAAGGGGTAAGCCATTTAGGACTGAGATGAGGAGAAACTTCTTCACTCAGAGTGTTGTTAACCTTTGGAATTCCCTACCGCAGAGAGTTGTTGATGCCAGTTCATTGGATATATTCAAGAGGGAGTTAGATGTGGCCCTTATGGCTAAAGAGATCAAGGGGTATGGAGAGAAAGCAGGAAGGTGGTACTGAGGTGAATGATCAGCCATCATCTTATTGAATGTGGTGCAGACTCAAAGGGCCAAATGGCCTACTCCTGCACCTATTTTCTATGTTTCTATGTTTCTGAGCACTAGATTTCAGTGATTTTTAACTAGGTACGATAGTGTAGTGGTTATGCTTCTGGGTTAGTAATCAGAAGCCTGGACTAATGGTCCAGCAGATCCCTTCCCAGAGTCTGAACATTTGAATTCAGTTTTAAAAATCTGGAAATTCAAGAACAGCAAGTAATCAAGAAGACAAATGAAATGTTGGCCTTTATTGCAAGGGGAATGGAGTATAAAAGCAGGGAAGTCTTGCTACAACTGAAGACCACACCAAGAGTACTATTTAAGGAGGGATAAACTTGCATTGGACGCAGTTCAGAGAAGGTTCAACAGGTTGATTCCTGGAATGATGGGGTTGTCTTATGAAGAAAGGTTGAGCAGGTTGGGCCTGTACTCATTGGAGTTTAGAAGAATAAGAGATGATCTTATTGAAATGTATAAGAATCTGACAGGGTAGATGCAGAGAGGATGTTTCTCCTCGTGGGGGAATCTAGAAATAGAGGGCATAGTTTCAGAAAAAGGGGTCGCCCATTTAAGATGGAAATGAGGAGGAATTTCTTCTCTCAGAGGGTCGTGAATTTTTGGAATTCTCTGCCCCAGAGAGCTGTTGAGGCTGGGTCATTGAATATATTTAAGGTAGAGATAGACAGATTCTTGACCTATAGGGGAAGGGTTATGGGGAACAGGCAGGAAAGTGGAGCTGAGGCCAAGATCAGATCAGCGATGATGTTATTGAATGGCGGAACAGGCTCAAGGGGCTGTATGGTCTACTCCTGCTCCTATTTTTTATATTCTTAAGTAAAAAGCTGGTCTCAGTAAAAGTGACCATGTAGCTGTCAGATTGTCGTAAAAACCCAACTGGTTCACTTATGTCCTTTAGGAAAGGAAATCTTACCTGGTCTGGGCCTATATGTGACTCCAGTCCCACACCAATGTGGTTGACTCTGAAATGGCTTAGCAAGCTACTCAGTTGTAACCCATTTCATTTTAAAGTATGGAAGATGCTGTGCATGACTTCTTTTAATGTGGGGTGGCCGTTGTACACCAGCTACCTCATGGGCTTGGCAGAGCAAGGTCTTGGTCCAATGGCAAAGCACCGCTACTCGAGATGGACAATAAATACTGGACTTGCCAGCAATGACCACGATCTTAGAATGATTTATTTTTAATTGTCCAGCAGGACAGCTAAATCTCTCTGCTCCTGCGCAGCTCCTCGTTTCCTGCCATGAACAGAATGTTCCAATTTGTGCTTCTGTGATCCAAATGACTTCACATTTCCCCACATTGAACTCAATCTGCCACAGTTTTTCCCACTCACTTAATCTCGGTATCCCTTTGTGACTTTCTGCTGCCATCCACACAACTTATTGTGCCTCCCAACTTAGTGTTGTCTGCAAACTTGGATAAACAGAACTCTATTCCTTCATCCAAGTCACCTGCCCTGTCCTGAACGAGGGATGTTGCCGGATGAGGGGAAGTCATGTGTTTAGGTGGACTGCGCCTTTAAGTGCTGTTGCTGGGGTAAGTATGTGTGTGCGCCGATTGGTTGGACCAACTGTCAGTTAGTCAGTCAACCAATCAGTGTGCAGGGGGCTCAGAAGAGCCGGCAGACCCAAACAGCCAGCGGGCCCCAAAGAGCCGGCCCAGCCCACGAGGGAGCACTGTGGGGAGGAGTGGCCAGCCCGAGGACTGTGGCTGCGGGAGTTCCAGCAGGGCAACGAGGGTGAAGCAGTCGATTGAGGAGAAAGATTATATTAATGAGTAAGATTTCGACAGTCGCGTTCTGCGCATGCACCACCTGGCGGCTGGGAATGGTGGACGAGGGGTGGTGCCGGATAAGGGAGTCCAGATAAGAGAAGTTCAACCTGTATTGAAAAGCTGAGGCCTCAGTACAGGTCCCTGCAGAAAACCACTTGTCACATCCCACCAATCAGAGAATGTTCCCTTTATCCATAATCACTGTCTCCTACCTCCCAACCAATTACCAACTCATGTCTCAAGGTTACCTCCAAATCTGCGCACTCTCATTTTTGCTATTAATTTCTTGTGCGGAACTCTATCAAATACTTTTTAAAAGTCCATCAGGACAACATGGACAGATATTCTCCTATCTATGTTGATGACCGTCCTAAAAAGTTCAACTAGATTAGTCAGAACATGAGAGGTGATCTCATTGAAACATACACAATTCATACAGGGCACGACAGGGTAGATGCAGGGAGGATGTTTCCCCTGGTTGGGGAGTCTAGACCCAGGGGGTCACAGTCTCAGAATAATGGGTCGGCCATTTAGAATTGAGATGAAGAGACATTTCTTCACTCAGCGGGTGCCGAATCTCTGGAATTCTCTACCTCAGAGGGCTGTGGAGGCTCAGTCGTTGAATATATTCAAGAAAGAGATTGATAGATTTTTGCATATTAAGGGAATCAAGGGATATGGGAATCGCACAGGCAAGTGGAGTTGAGATAGAAAATCAGCCATGATCTCATTGAATGGTGGCGCAGGCTCGAGGGGGCAAATGGCCTACTCCTGCTCTTATTTCTTACGTTCTTATGACCTATCCTTCACAAATTTAGGCTGACGCTCTCAGCTCAGCTCATATTGTAAACCACGGTTACAAAGATATGTTTTTAAAGATGAAGGGTGAAGTGGAGAGGGTGGAAGGGGGAATTGTTCAGGGAGGGAGAATCAGAGGATGGAACCAATATGGCTGGAGGCTCTCAATCAGCCCCATTTTTAAAATGGATGATTTAGATAAATCAATAAATAAATAATATTTACCCTTAAAAATTACTCTTGAAAATCAATATACAAATTTGAGGAAACAAAAGGTGAGAAGGGTGTTGTCAGGGTGTAATAAACAATTAATTAAAGAGAAGCTACCTCTACAAATGGCCTGAGCAATTAAATTGCTCATAAATTATTCTATTTGACAAACTTGTGGAACATGTTTTTCATCTTATTGAGTGCATTTAACAGCTGATAGAAAACCGCTGGCTTCAGTTAGATTCCCGGCAAACCATGTTAGGTTTTAGCCGGCAAGCCTCATTAACAAAACCCTGGCTGACTCACGAGAGGAAATTTGGGGAAGTCCTTGGCCACCAATCGGTGCTCAGGTAAGAGGGGAGAACCGCGGTTCAAGGGTCTCATGTTAGGGAATGGGGGGAGCGGGGGCAGGTCTGAACTTTCCTTGTGGGGCCTGGTGGGACCTCGCCTAATCCTCCTGGCCCCACAAAGGAAAGGAAAGTACTTACCTTTAATAACCTCTTCTGCTTCCCATCTTCATTGTATCATACAGCACAGAAGGAGGCCATTGCTGCTTCGCTGAAAGACCTATCCAATTAGTTCCACTCCAACCTGTTCTTTCCCCATAGCCCCGCAAATGTTCCCCCTTCAAGTATTTATCCAATTCCCTTTTGGAAGTTATTATTGAATCTGCTTCCACCGCCCTTTCAGGCAGCGCATTCCAGATCACAACAACTCGCTGTGTAAAAAAAAACTCATCTGCCCTCTGGTTCTTTTGCCAATTACCTGAAATGTGTGTCCTCTGGTTACCGACCCTCCTGTGACTGGAATCAGTTTCTCCTTATTTACTCGATCAAAACCCTTCATAATTTTGAACACCTCAATTAAATGTCCGCTTATCTTTCCCTGCTCTAAGGAGCACAATCCCAGATTCTCCAGTCTATCCACGTAACTGAAGTTCTTCATCCCTGGTACCATCCTGGTAAATGTCCTCTGCACCCTCTCTAAGGAATGTTATTACCTGGGTACTGCTCGCTCGTACTGTCCTCAGTAACCTCAGTATTGGGGTAGATTTTGATGTTCGGGTGTGCAATTGGCATTGTGGACAGGCCGCCCTTTTCGATTTGGAAAAGAAAATCAGGCATTTTCAATAGTGTGCAGCTGATCCAGAATGCCAAATGTTACACCCGGGCAGGAAATTGACAATCTGCCCCACTGAAAAAAATAACTGCACTGGGAGAGTGGCAGAGAATTCTGTTTCTGATTGCTCCATCCAAAAAATATAATTACAAGAGACTGATTGCTGGAAGTACTTAATCTATAACCAACAGCCCATATTAATCTCACTAAAGACATACTTCTAGTTCAATGCTGATGGTTAATCCAGAGTGGAAGCCATTAACCACTGCTTGTTGTTCCTTTTTAAAACAATGCCGTTGTTGACATAAAATGAAAAGCGTACACTTCAGAACCGTTCGTAAATACCGAACATAATGGCGCCACAAGTTGCTGTAAGAACAATGCTGTGTGAACGATGCTCACCATTATTGATGTGTAAATCATCCAGCAATTTGTGGCCAGTAAGAGATTCCCCGTGAATAGCGAATCGCCACAAGCTGCTGGACCATTCGCCCCACCCCACCATTAGCTTCACGAAAACAGCATCTCGCCCTTTATCTCCTTGTGAGTTTCATGAAGATGCTGCATTTGCACATTAATTGCCCATTAAATTCACTGCAGAGAGTTAAGTCTAGTAAGTAATTAATCCGTAAAAGTAACCTTTTAACAATGTGATCATTGTTAATACTTGCCAATCAACCTCTCTGGCTCAGAAAGTAAACCATTATAATTGTGGAGTCTCATTCCTTCAGGTTATGAATTGTTGGAGATTTAAAAAATATCACATTTTTAAAAAATGTTCTTATCTTTACTTTCGGTCTCTTTTCTCTTTCTTAATCCAATCTTTCTTTGCCTCTCTTTATCTCTTGCTTTGACATTTAATTCACCCTCGTTCTCCATCCTTCCATTGTTTATTTCCTAATCCTTCAATCTTATTGGTTAAGCAGAAAGGCTGTTTGACCTGTTGTTCACTAAGGTCCCAGATGCCCTGTTGGCCTTGTTGCATCATTATCAGCTCGCACTTACAACAAATTTGTGCATAAAAAATTTAAAAACTTAAATGTGCAATTGTAAATCTAACTAATGGGGCAAGCCACAAGATGCCAAGCTCCAGCAAAATCCGGTCCAATGACGTCATTCAAATAATTACAACTTGCCAGTATATAAGGAGCGACACCGGATAGTTGACATTGGATAACTGCAATAGTCTTTAGGTCTTTAAGCAATGGGAAGGAACCATCACCCCAAGGTTGCCTCTCTTCAACCCCCCCCCGGATTGCAGGTCAGTAACTCCTGCTGGAAAATGCACATGTGTTTTATTGGGTGCAGTTGACATCAGGTTTGGGTACGATGCCTTACACAGTGAAATAGTTGCCTGGCACTTACTATCCAAGTCACCATGAAGGATCTTTACTTGCGTCAGGTACCAGACAACTCTTGACGCATTTAGGGTTAGGGTTAGGGTTAGGAAGCCACAGTATAAGCTTTAACAGAGTGTAACCACGGCAGGTATTCTTGTTGAATGAACTATTTCTCACAATCTGCCTACATTTCTGTTTATTTATGGAGTGGAGATGGGTCAATGCATTTGCTTTTCAGTTTTCGATCATGTTTGATGTTTTGCTTAGTTGGAGTTTTTTTTTTGCTGAGAACAAGAGAAGAGGGGGGAGGGAGGGAAAGGGAGGGAAAGGAAGGAAGGAAGGAAGGAAGGAAGGAAGGACTGACTGACTTTTTAAGTGTAGTCACTGTTGCAATGTATGAAACACAACAGCCAATTTGTGCACAGCAAGCTCCCACAATAAATGACCAGATAAATTTTACTGATGTTGGTTGAGGGATAAGAACTCCCTGCTCCTGTTTGAAATAGTGTCATGGGATCTTTTACGTCCACCTGAGAGGGCAGGTGGGGCTTTGGTTTAATAGCTCATCTGAAGGACGCCACCTCCGATAGTGCAGCAATGCCTTAGTACTGGTACTGAATTGTTGTATGTTAACTGCAGCAATTTCAGCACTATGGAGAGTGATTCAATGAGGTGAAACTGAAAGCTTGAAAGTAGCAAGCAATGATGGACAGTTAACCCCCACCCCCGCACCTCCCACAAACAAAATGCCCAGAATTATAACCAAACAGAATGGGATGAGTGGAGGCAGAGTTAAGGAGAGGGGATTGATTCTTGCAATGCTGTGCACCCAGCAGGGAGCCCTCCTCACGAGGTGACTATATCAGTAAATCGCAATGACAAGGCTGTTGCCCTAACTCCAATCCACACTTCCTGTGAGGACAGCTCCCCATACTGGGAGTTCAGAATCGTAGTATATTTAAACCTATAACTACAGTGTGATAATATGCTATGGAGCTGGAAGTGGGCAGTGTGGTGATAGGAAGGACATGGGTTCAGAATCTCAGCTCAGTGTCAAACAGGACGCAAAGGTTGTAAACAATGGTTCAGTTTGAGACAGTGGCAAGGGAGATGGATGGAATCAGTGTCTAGGGAAAAAAGTTATACCATAACATCACACAGCTGTAGTTCCAGGCTGTAATTTTCTTTTTAAATGCACATAAAAAGGGAATTGGAAATATACTTGAAAAGGAAAAATCTGCAGGGCAATGAGGAAAGAGTGGAGGAATGAGACAAATTGGATAGCTCTTTCAAAAAGTCAGCACAGGCACGATGGGCTGAATGGCCTCCTTCTGTACTGTACATAGTGAGAGAGGAGGTATTAAGGTTCTTAGCTTTGAAAGTGGATAAATCCCCAGGCCTGGATGAAATGTATCCCAGACTGTTAAGAGAAGCAAAAGAGGAAATAGCAGAGGCTCTGACCATCATTTTCCAATCCTCACTGGCTACAGGTGTGGTGCCAGAGGACTGGAGGACTGCTGATGTTGTACCTTTGTTTAAGAAGGGAGAAAGGGATAGACCGAGTAATTACAGGCCAGTCAGCCTAACCTCAGTGGTGGGAAAATCATTGGAAAAAATCCTGAGAGACAGGATAAATCTTCATTTGGAAAGACATGGATTAATCAAGGACGGTCAGCATGGATTTGTTGAGGGAAGGTCATGTCTGACTAACTTGATTGAATTTGTCGAAGAGAGCAGTGTATATGATGTAGTGTATATGGATTTTAGGAAAGCTTTTGATAAGGTCCCACAGACTGGTCACAAAAGTAAAAGCCCATGGGATCCAGGACAAAGTGGCAAGTTGGATCCAAAATTGGCTCAGAGGCAAGAAGCAAAAGGTAATGGTTAATAGGTGTCTTTGTGACTAAAAAGCTGTATCTAGTGGGGTTCTATAGGGCTTAGTGCTGGGTTCCTTGCTTTTTGTGGTATATATCAATGATTTGGACTTGAATGTTCAGGGTATGAATAAGAAATTTGCAGATGACACTATAACAGGCTCTGTGGTTGATAATGAAGAAGAAATTTGTGGATTGGGCAGAACAGTGGCAAATGGAAGTCAATCCAGATAAGTGTGAGGTAATGCATTTGGGGAGGTCTAAAAAGGCAAGGGAATACACATTAAATGGTACGACACTGAAAAGTGTAGAGGAACAAAGGTGACCTGGGAGTGCAGGTCCACAAATCCCCAAAGGTAGCAGGCCAGGTAGATAAAGTGGTTAAGAGGCATATAAAATACTTGCCTTTATTACTCGAGGCATGGAATACAAGAGCAAGGAGATTATGCTTGAACTGTATAAAACACAGGTTAGGCTGCACCTGGAGTGCTGTTTGCAGTTCTGGTCACCACATTAGAGGAAAGATGTGATTGCACTGGAAAGGGTGCAGAGGAGATTTTCAAGTATGTTGCCTGGACTGGAGACTTTTTGCTATGAGGAAAGATTGGAGATGCTGGGTCTGTTTTCTTTGGCACAGAGAAGGCTGAGGGGAGACATGATTGAGGTGTACAAAATTATGAGGGGCCTGGACAGAGTGGATAGGAAGGACCTGTTTCCCTTGGAAAACAGGTCAACAATTAGGGCACGTAGATTTAAAGCAATTGGGGGGAGGTTTACAGGAGATATAAGGAGAAATTGCTTCACCCAGAGGGTGTTGGGGATCTGGAACTCACTGCCTGAAAGGGTGGTAGAGGCAGAAACCTTCACCACATTTAAGAAATACTTGGATGTGCATTTAAAGTGCCATAACCTACAGGGCTACGGATCAAGTGCTGGAAAGTGGGATTAGGCTGGATAGCTCTTGGTCGGCCGGCGTGGACATGCTGGGCCAAAATGGCCTCTTTCCATGCTGTAAATTTCTATGATTCTATGATTCTAAAATAAACCTGTACTGTCTTATTGTCTGTGGTAAATGCAAGATTTATAAAAATTACTTCCATTTTAATAAAGATAACTTAACAACTTGTAGGATGATTTTTGTGAAGCAGCATTAGTCTTTAATGAAATGGGTAGTATAACAAAATGAAGCATTTTAAACTTCCTTATGAGACAAGCTGAAGGTATTACTGATGTTCCATTATCTTCAGTCGCCCACTACATTTTAATAGAAAAATCATTACAACTCTCTCATCCACTATGGTTGGCAAAGTGTAACTTAGGCAAAGAGATCAAAACGTTGGGAACATAGTTAAAGGAGGAGGCCCTTCAGCCCCTCGAACCTGTTCCTCCATTCAATTGAACCATGGCTGATCTGTATCTTAACTCTATCTATCTTCCTTGGTTCTGTAACCCTTAATACAAGATCAATTCCTGATCTGTTCTGACTGAGTTGATAGATTCCATGGCAAAGGATTGAGGATGGGGGTGGGAATGCTATGATTGTTATCAAATGGGCTCTGTCAATAGCCTGGCTGTAATGCTGTAGATCTGTATGTCAGAGCTAGCCACTCTGACAAGTTGTTTCAGAACAACTGGGACACTGGCATCTAAGCCACAGTGGCAAAGATTGTCCAGGTGTGTCCTACCTACAAATCTAACTTGGCCAATGCGCTGCAGCCCAATCATAAATAAAGTGATGGATGGAATCATCAATAGTGCCAGAAAACAACACCTACTCACCGATGACCTGCTTAGTGATGCTCACTTTGGGTTCCAGCAGAACCACGTGGCTGCAGATCTCTTCACAGTCTTGATCCAGACATGCAGAAGCTTATTGGGCTAGTCAACTCAACACCTTGGCTACAACAGCAGGGCAGAGGCTCTGTACTCTGCTGAGAGGCTCATCTCCTGAGCCTCCAATGCCTCACCACCATCTATAAGGCTGGGGTCAGGAGTGTGTTGAAATATTCTCCTGGATGGGTGAAGCTGCAAGTGCACTCAAGATGTTTCAATGCCATCCAAGACAAAGCAGTTAACTTGATTGGTGCCCCTGCCATAATGTCAATATCCAACCCTCTATCAGCGGCAGACTGTGTCTGCAGCATGTATCCAACGCTATTGTGTGGGAGCAGAATCAGCACAAAGACTGCAGTGGTTGAAGAGAAGAGCCACCTGCAGCTTCTCAGGGCAATAACTATAGGCTTGCCACCATTGCACGACAAGGTGTCAAATACTTTCTCCATTTTGTCACGAGTTTCATGTTTCTAATCGCGAATATGTCGCATCGACTGCAGCAACATCCAAATGCATCCATGCAAATGAAGATGTGAGTTAGTTTGAAGTGGTTAACGATGACTTGTGATTTGTGGACCAACTACCTTTATTAGCCACGGGCCAGCTTGGTAAAGTTATCCCTACTGGGATGGAGCTGAGATTCTGCATCAGTGCACAGTGATAATGGGTAGACAGGTTGGGGTGAGGGGGAGGTAGCATTGCAGAGAGAGCTGGAACACACGCGTAATGATTCACAAGGATAAAACCTGTCACCCAGCACTAAGCCAGGTTGCTGCGGGTGTATACACGGTAGTTGAGAGTAATTTGCATAGATATCAGAGAGAGTATGTCCAAGATAGTTGATACAGATTAGTCAGACAAGATCTGAAGGGAGCCATTTAAAAATTTAATTTGTACAGAAAACCACAGGAGATCGGGGAGCATCTTGATCCAGATTCAAACAACAATAAAGTGGCATTATTGATAGACGGTTGGGGCTGGGGTGTCAAAATGTATAATGTCAGAGTGTGAATGATCCAAATATGATCAGTATGCAGGAACTGTGGAGAAACAAGTGGTCAAGGAAAATGCAAACACAATCTAGCCATCAGCTTAGCCCAAACCTTTCAGTCAAATTTTTCATTCACTCCCTTCACATAGAATTCCAGTTCAATTTGCAAGCTGATGGGTTATGTGTGTCTATTAGAGAACCTTGTAAAAGGGTATACATAATGAGCTCTCTCAGGAACTGAACTCGAGCACTGAACTAATTACATACGTAAAGCCTTCCCTTGTAGCTGTTCTGTATAAATCCAAAGAATGTATATGTGTATGTATGTATATACACATTCAGATATATTCTTACAGAGTTTGGATTTATACAGAGTAGTCACATGGGAAGACTTTATACCTGTAATTATTTCAGTGCAGAGTTCAGTACCTGAGACAGCTCACACTTTAGTCGTTTGGGAACTCAACAGAACTAAAAAAAAATGCATTTCTATAGCGCCTTTCAGGACCACCGGGCATCTCAAAGCGCTTTACAGCTAATGGAGTACTTTTGAAGTATAGTCACTGTAGGAAATGCAGCAGCCAATTTCCACACAGTAATCTCCCACAAATAGCAATGTGATAATCTGTTTAAGCGATGTTGGTTGAGGGATAAATATTAGCCAGGACACTGGGGATAACTCCCCTGCTCCTCTTCAGGATAGGATCTTTTACGTACACCTGAGAGAGCAGACAAGCCTCGATTTAACATCTCATCCAAAAGGCAGCCAGTGCTGCACTCCCTCGGTACTGCACCAGGAGGGCCAGCCTAGATTAGTGTGCTTTGGAACAGGATTTGAACCCACAACCTGCTGATTCAGAGGCGAGGGTGCTACCCACTGAGCCATGGCTGAAACTGAAGAAACAATCTTCAAACATTTAGGCACTGTTCAGCCCGTACAGGGAAACAGGTTCTTTTCCGGATCATAGGAGGCGGTTCAATTGATAAAGAATTAGAATGGCAGTGAGAGTGATCATTGAAGATAGTGCAGAGAGTGAGCGAGAAGGTGGAATAGACCCCGGCGAGATTCACAATATTCACTGCAGTGGCGACCAGCGAAACACATACTAAAACCAAAAAGAAATCTTAACACTCAAACTATAATTGTACCCCAAAGAAACGGCAATACCAAAGAGTCCTGCCCTTGCCCGGGTATTATCGATGGTCCCTACCTTTTCGCCCACCCAACAATTTCTTGTCAAAGTAAAGTTAATTGGCGTCCCGTCTTTCAGGACTGGGGACAGCGCCTGGCCGCTGTGGGGAGAGAGAGCGAAGGGAAGCGAATCGGCCGGGAGTTACCAGGGACCCGCCAGTGTTTGTGTTGCCGAGTCCACGCAGTCCTTCCTTGCCCAAAGGGGCCCTTAAACAGGGTTGAGAGAAACGGAGGAGGGTAACGCCTCACCTTTCCAATCGTGACATTTGCTCGCTGGTGAGGCCGGACCGATGTGTTGCTTGGGCTAATGCCTACAAACTTCAGCAATGTCACGTTCGCCTCGTCAATTGCAATCCCTGGTTGTTTCTTTTGTCTGCTTTTGAATGAAATTATCTTTCAATTCTTCCCAGTACTTGAAGAATCCGAACAATTTTTGTTGTGTGCTGAAGTATTGCTGTAAACTGCAATATGGCAAGGTATGACGACATGTACTGTAGGACTGAAGGTTTGTTGCAGGATCGCACAGTCCGTGCAGAGAAAATCTACGTGATCGATAACAAGGCGGCAGGTGAATCCAAACGGGCTGTGTGTCCCTTAAACCGATGCACGGAGTCTAACACATGCCATTTCTATATTCTATAATAACAATTTATGTCTTTTTTTACAACACACACACACAACATACACACAACTCCGCTCGCCTGAGTCACAATCCGCTGATGGAACCGAAATGCAGCGAAATGAAAATGGTTTGGAAAATCCATTAATACTCACCCCCTGAATCGCTAGGCAAGGATTATTTCAGCAAACAGTCCCCATTTCTGGACTGACTCGGGGTCGCTTTGAGGCTGGAGAGATCGAGGGAAGCGATCTGATCTCGCAAAACACGCTGAATTATTCAGACTCGGGATTCACGTGATCCTCCCCAATTCATTATTTAAATCCCGAGCTCCATCAGCAGTTCTGCGTCAATGACCGGGCGACCCAACCCACCGAAGCTCGGGAACAAGGCACAGTCCCTCGCCTCCATCCGACTGTGCAACAACAGGGCGCCTTGCGGTTACTGCAAGCTCGGTGTTTGGGGTGAACTGAAATCGATGCCTTGGATTTCAGCTGCTCTTTTCATTTAGAACAGGCCCACAGTTCATAGCAAACATTTGGTAATATCGGTCGCTTTTACACATTGCTGGTATATGCGAGTGGATTGCACTAATAGGAGAAAGAGGCCAATTCTTTGTGTGTGTGTATGTGTGTCATATATAATATATAGAGAGAGAGAGAGAGAGAGTGCGTGTATGTCTGTATACTTGTGCATGCGTTTATTTCTGTGTATGTGTATCTGTGTGTCCGTGTCTGCGTCTGTCTGTGTGTGTGTGATTTTATTTATATATATATATATATATATATATATAATACTGGGATTGTTTCTTTGGAACAGAGGTGGCTGAGGGGAAACCTAATTGAAGTGTATAAAATTATGAGGGGCCTAAATAAAGTGGATAGGAAGAACCTGTTTCCCTTAGCAGAGAGATCAATAAGCTGGGGGCATAGATTTAAAGTAATTGCTCGGTGGATTAGAGGGGATTTGAGGGGGAATTTTTTCACCAGAGTGTGGAGGGAGTTTGGAACTCACTGCCTGAAAGAGTGGTAGAGACAAAAACCCTCATCACATTTTAAAAAGTACTTGGATATGCACTTGAAGTGCCGTGACCTACAGGGCTATGGACCAAGAGCTGGAAAGTGGGATTAGGCTGGATACTCTTTTTTTGGCCAGCACCGACACAATGGGCCGAATGACTTCCTGTGCCATAAATTTCTACGATTCTATTCTTCTTTCAATATGTGTGTGTGTGTGTGTGTGTGTGTGTGTGTTGGGCAAATATTGGTTACCTTTTTGAGAACTTACTGTTTTTTTAATTACCTAAGATGCATTTATCTGCTGATCCATGTCTGATTGTAAACTCCAGCCCATCTCTCATCTGGTCTCATCTCTCGACATCCTTCCTAGCACAGAGAGAGTTCTGTGCGTGTGTGTTTACGTGGTGTTAGACCACCACTTTTAGAAATGACTGATTTTATAAGAAATAAGTATGATCATGGCAGATCCTCGATCTCAACTCCACTTTCCTGCCCTATCCCCATATTCTCTATCGATCTCTGTCTTGAACTTAATGACTGAGCATCCACAGCCATTTGGAGCAGAGAATTCATAAGATTCACAAGCCTCTGAGTGGAGAAGTTCTTTCTCATATCAGTCTTAACAAGCTGATCCCTTATCCTCAGACTGTGCCCCCTAGTTCTAGACTCTCCAGCCAGGAGAAACAGCCTCTCAGCATCTACCCTGTCAATCCCCCTCAGAAGCTTATATGTTTCAATGAGATCTCTTTTCATTCTTCTTTTACTCTAGAGAATATAGGCCCAGTCTACTTAATCGCTCCTCATAGGACAGCCCTCTCATCTTAAGAATTAACCTAGTGAATCTTTGTTGCACCTCTTAGGGAAATATATCCTTCCTTAGGTAAGGAGACCAAAACTGTACACAATACTCTAGGTGTGGCCTCACCAAAGCCCTATATAATTGCAGCTAATGGCTAACATACAATTTGCCTTCCTAATTGCTTGCTGTACCTGCATGTTAACTTTCTGCATACCAACATTTACTAGTCTCTCTCCTTTTTTTAAAAAAAAACAATCTTTTGCTTTTCTATTCTTCCTACCATAGATAATTTCACATTTCTCCACCTTCTTCCCACTCACTTAACCTGCTTGCATCCATCTGCAGATGCTTTGCATCCTTCTCACAGCTTATTTTCCCACCTAGCTTTGTATTATCACCAACCATGGTACATTACACTTAGTCCCCTCATCTAAGTCATTGATATAGATTGTAAATAGCTGAGACCCAAGCACTGCTCCTTGCAGCACCCCACTAGTTACAGCCTGCCAACCTGAAAATGATTGGTCCCACTCTGTTTTCTGTCGGTTAACTAATCCTCAATCCAAGCTAATATATTACGCCCAATCCCATAATTTGTAATCTTGTATAATCTTTTATGTGGCACATTATCGAATGCGTTTTGAAAATCCAAATACACTACACCCACTGGTTTCCCCTTATCTGCCCTACTAGTTACATCCTTAAAAAAAAAAATAATCAATTTGTCAAACATTGTTTCCCTTTCATAAAACCATGTTGACTCTGCCTAATCATATTCTAAGTGCCCTATTACCACATCCATAATAATAGATTATAGCATTTTCCCTACTACAGATGTCAAGCTAACTGGTCTGTAGTTCCCTGTTTTCTCTCTCCCTCCTTTCTTGAACAGTGGGCTTACATTTCCTCCCTTCCAATCCACTGGGTCCATTCTAGAATCTAGGGAATTCTGGAAGATCAAAACCAATGCCTTGACTATCTCTAAAGCCACCTCTTTTAAAACCCTCGTATGTAGGCCATCGGGTCCAGGATGTGTCGGCCTTTAGTCCCATTAATTTCTCTGGTACCTTTTATTTACTAATATTAATTTGTTTAATTTTTGAACACTTCGCTCTTTCGCACCAAAGATCCCTCTGCACTGTTTTAATGGAGACAGTTAATCCTCCCACGAAGGTAGCACAGAGAGGATTTCAATATGACTGCCTTTCACTGTCAGGAACATCTACACCCTCAAATTATTTAAAGAAGCTCTGGAAGTAGTATTTATGTCATAGGACTGGAGGATGATGAGTGTTATAGTCCCATTCAATAAATGGGAAAGAGATAAGCCAGGAAATAATGGGCCACTCTGTCTCACCTCCTGAAGGTGAATGTTGAGGGTCCCATGCTCACCTGTGACCTGCCCTGTGTTATTTTTGTTAGGCAAAGGGTATTAAGGGACCAAGAAATGATAGGCAAGGAACCAAGGTGGGTGGGTGGTTGGAGTTAAGATAAACATCAGCCATGATCTAATTGAATGGCAGAACAGGCTTGATAGGCTGAATGGTCCCCTCCTGTTCTTCTATCCTTCCTTACTATGTGTCTATTTGTGAGGGACACCACAATGGATACCTGTTAGGTCAGGTTTTTCCCTGGGGTTTCCATGGTTTTCCCTGAGGAAGAGGGGTTACAAGGCCTTTGGGCCATGGAAATGAGGGGTTGATGGTTGGGAGGGTGGTGGGGGAGGCAGTGCACAGTAATGGGGCCTCTTCATGATCTTCCTTCGGGTACATCAGGCAGGTATAGTTTTGGATGGACACCGGAAGTAAACTCGGGCAGAGCCAATTATGGAAAGCTGGGAGGCAGCCTGCACCTGGGGAGAGTTGGGCCAAAGCATCTGACCTAAGCCCAGATCTCCAGGTGGGCCCAGGTCCACCTGACCTGTATCCAGATGAAGGTGGGCAATGGAAATCAGGGCTCGAGTATGTATAACACAGGTTAAATTGGTGAATATTTGGAAAGGTGCAAGCTAATCAGGACAGCCTGCCAGATGGCTCAATTGAATTTAATTTATTTTGAGGAAACAACAGAGTGCAGCGATAAAGGAAATTAAATGGACACTGTACCTAATACCAAAAATTATGGGATGTGGTATTGAAAGGAATGACAAAATAACCAGAGCAGAGACAAAGGAGAATTTTTCTTACGCAGCGAGTTGTTATGATCTGGAACGCGCTGCCTGAAAAGGTGGTGAAAGCAGATTCAATAGTAACTGTCACAAGGAGATTGAATGTATATTTGAAAAACAAAAATTTTCAGGCCTATGGGGAATGAGCGGGGGAAGTGAGACTAATTGGATAGCTCTTTCAAAGAGCCGGCATAGGCACGATGGGCCGAATGGCCTCCTTCTGTGCTGTGTGATTGTATGAATGTAGCTATTTGGATGAGAGGATGGCAAAGAGACAGAATGTAAAAAGAAAATGGTTGATTTTTGGACTGGATGGGATGTGAGTAGGGATCTGCCCTTTGAACCCTTCTGTTCCCAATTTGTATGAATGATTTGCAGATAAGCACAAGAGAAATGATTTGAGGTTTGTCGGTAATTTAAAAAAAAAATCTTCATTCTCGTGATGTTGGTGTTGCTGGCAAGACCAGTATTTATTGCCCATCCCTAATTGTCCTTGAGAAAGTGGTGGTGAGCTGCCGCCTTCACCCACTGCAGTCCATGTGGTGAAGGTGCTCCCACAGTGCTGTTAGTGAGGGAATTCCAGGATTTTGACCCAGCGATGATGAAGGAACGGCCAACATGCAGCTGATGGTGTTCCCAGGAGCCTGCTGCTCTTGTCCTTCCAGCTGTGGAGGTCATGAGTTTGGGAGGAGCTACTGAAGAAGCCTTGGCGAGTTGCTGCAATGCATCTTGTAGATGGTACACACTGCAGCCACAGTATCCTGGTGGTGGAGGGAGGGAATGTTTAAGATGGTGGATGAAATGCCAATCAAGAGGGCTGCTTTGTCCTGGATGGTGTCGAGCTTCTTAAATGAAATGTAAAATTAAGAGGTAGGAAAACTGTGAGGAAGATTGCAGGAGGACACAAAACAGGTTTAGTAGGGTTTGGGAATAAAGACTTGTACCCTGTAAGATGAGATTCTTAACATAGTGCAGTGACAGAGATTCCACTTTGCATGGAGGGATTTCCTGTACAGTTTATTCCTGCATGCACTCAGCTTCCTTGACCTCATCTTCTGCCAGGACATGCAGTGGTAAAATGTATTTTCCCAGCAGGAGATGACCATGGAAGCTTTGTCTTCGAGGATCCTCTCCTGCATGGTCGGGGACAAGAGTGGTGAGCGTTGGTCCAGGCTTTGAATAACAACATCCCTCTCAGCCTCACTTCATGGATACCCAGGGCGCAGGTGTGGCCCACTGTTGCTTGCCGTGCCTGAGGTTGCAGCCCCTCTGTCACTCTAGGTGTGGCCTCACCAATACCCTGTACATTTGTAGCATTTAAAAGGCATGTCTTCAACTCTTGGTTCAAACGAAGGACAGTTTGAAGAAAAGTGGTAGCAAGTTATGAGGAGGACACAAAAATAATCTGCAAAGGGATATAGACAGGCTAAGTGAGTGGGAAAACATATGGCAGATGGAGTATTATGTGGGAAAGTATGAGGTTATCCTCTTTGGCAGGAAAAATAAAAAGCAAATTATTTTTTAAATGGAGAAAATCACAAAGTGCTGCAGTACAGAGGGACCTGGGGGTTCTTGTGCATGAAACGTAAAAAGTTAGTATGCAGGTACAGCAAGTAATCAGGAAGGCAAACGGAATGTTGGCCTTTATTGCAAGGGGGATAGAGTATAAAAGCAGAGAAGTCCTGCTCCAACTGTACAGGGTATTGGTGAGGCCACACCTAGAGTACTGCATACAGTTTTTGTCTCCTTATTTAAGGAGGGACATACTTGCTTTGGAGGCAGTTCAGAGAAGGTTCACTCGGTTGATTCTTGAGATGAAGGGGTTGGCTTATGAAGAAAGGTTGAGTAGGTTGGGCCTATACACATTGGAATTTAGAAGAATGAGAGATGATCTTATTGAAACATATAAGATATTGAGGGGCCGCAACAAGGTAGATGCAGAGAGGATATTTCCACTCGTGAGGGAATCTAGAACTGGGGGTTATAGTTTAAGTATAAGGGTTTAGTACTGAGATGAGGAGGAATTTCTTCTTTCTGAGAGTCGTAAATCTGTGGAATTCTCTGCCTCAGAGAGCTGTGGAGGCTGGGTCATTGAATATATTTAAGACGGAGATAGATTTTTGAACGATAATGGAGTGGAGGGTTATGGGGAGCGGGCAGGGAAGTGGAGCTGAGCCCAAGATCAGATCAGCCATGATCTTATTAAATGGCAGAGCAGGCTCGACGGGACCAATTGGCCTATTCCTGCTCCTATTTCTTATGTTATTATTCCCGTCTCTGTCAGAAGGTTGAGGGTTCAGATCCCACTTCAGAGACTTGAACACAAAATCTTGGCTGCTCCCAGTGCAGTATCAAGGGAGCGCTGCACTGTCGGAGGTGCAGTCTTTAGGATGAGACATTAAACCAAGGCCCCGTCTGCCCTCTCAGGTGATTGTAAAAGATCGCAAGGCACTATTTCAAAGCAGAGCAGGGGAGTTCTCCCTGGTGCCCTGGGGCCAATATTTATCCCTCAACCAAGGCCTAAAAAAAACAGATAATGTGTTCATTATCACATTGCTGTGTGTGGGATCTTGCTGTGTGTAACTTGGCTCCGCGTTTCCTACATTACGACAGTGACTACACTTCAAGCAGTACAACATTTGGTGTAAAGCGCTTAGCTTTTTATGACATCCTGAGGTCATAATAGGCATGTCCTGTCTTTCTTTGTACCCCGGTTTCTAAATCTGCAGGTATCCTGTAATAGGGCATTTAACACAGCCTTTCTCCCGCTGCCAACTGGCATGGTGTTCAGACCCCACTATTGCAAGATGAGGATTGCGATAAAACCCATGGTTGAATAGCTCGTCGACACTGATGGCCTGAGTGTCTGTTCTCTGGTACAGCCGGTTGTATCCCAAGTGTGAGCCGGGGAGAAGGGCAGAGGAGAGTGGGGTAATAGAAAAAAACAAAGCATTATTTTCCGGTAAACCATTGAAGAGAGAGACGGCAGCTTGAAAGAGAGAGAAAATGTCGCAGTCCCAATGAAGGAAAGGTTCGAGCATGGAGATATGAATTTGCTTTTTCACCAATGCGCACAGCCGCCAGACGGTTCAAGGAGACCAGACAGGAATCTGTCAGATCATTGCACCAGTTTGAACAACAAAACTGAGCTCCCCTTCAATTTAGAATTAGTGAAACTGAGTTGAAATTGACGGACAGGCCTGATAACAGGGGAGAGGTGCAGAAGCTGTGACAGCTTGTGCCCTGCTCATAGCTCTTTGGATGGAAAGCAGCACTTTACCAAACACTTAATCTTCGCACAATTACACTGTTTAGGAGCCTGCTTCACTTCATGCAAGTGAGTTCGATTGGAGGGCCATCATTTGATTTATGATTCATGGCAGGATTCCATACAACAACAACAACAACTTGCATTTATATAGGGCCTTTAAATAAGACGTCCCAAGGCGTTTCGCAAGAACAATTATCAGACAAAAAATTTGACACCAGGACACGAAAGGAGATATTAGGACAGGTGACCAAAAGCTTGCTTATAGAAACATAGAAAATAGGTGCAGGAGTAGGCCATTCGGCCCTTCTAGCCTGCACCGCCATTCAATGAGTTCATGGCTGAACATGCAACTTCAGTACCCCATTCCTGCTTTCTCGCCATACCCCTTGATCCCCCGAGTAGTAAGGACTACATCGAACTCCTTTTTGAATATATTTAGTGAATTGGCCTCAACAACTTTCTGTGGTAGAGAATTCCACAGGTTCACCACTCTCTGGGTGAAGAAGTTCCTCCGCATCTCGGTCCTAAATGGCTTACCCCTTATCCTTAGACTGACCCCTGGTTCTGGACTTCCCCAACATTGGGAACATTCTTCCTGCATCTAACCTGTCCAAACCCATCAGAATTTTAAACGTTTCTATGAGGTCCCCACTCATTCTTCTGAACTCCAGTGCATACAAGCCCAGTTGATCCAGTCTTTCTTGATAGGTCAGTCCCACCATCCCGGGAATCAGTCTGGTGAACCTTCGCTGCACTCCCTCAATAGCAAGAATGTCCTTCCTCAGGTTAGGAGACCAAAACTGTACACAATACTCCAGGTGTGGCCTCACCAAGGCCCTGTAAAACTGTAGTAACACCTCCCTGCCCCTGTACTCAAATCCCCTCGCTATGAAGGCCAACATGCCATTTGCTTTCTTAACTGCCTGCTGTACCTGCATGCCAACCTTCAATGACTGATGTACCATGACACCCAGGTCTCGTTGCACCTCCCCTTTTCCTAATCTGTCACCATTCAGATAATAGTCTGTCTCTCTGTTTTTACCACCAAAGTGGATAACCTCACATTTATCCACATTATACTTCATCTGCCATGCATTTGCCCACTCACCTAACCTATCCAAGTCACTCTGCAGCCTCATAGCATCCTCCTCACAGCTCACACTGCCACCCAACTTGGTGTCATCCGCAAATTTGGATATACTACATTTAATCCCCTCGTCCAAATCATTAATGTACAATGTAAACAGCTGGGGCCCCAGCACAGAACCTTGCGGTACCCCACTAGTCACCGCCTGCCATTCTGAAAAGTACCCATTTACTCCTACTCTTTGCTTCCTGTCTGACAACCAGTTCTCAATCCATGTCAGCACACTACCCCCAATCCCATGTGCTTTAACTTTGCACATTAATCTCTTGTGTGGGACCTTGTCGAAAGCCTTCTGAAAGTCCAAATATACCACATCAACTGGTTCTCCCTTGTCCACTCTACTGGAAACATCCTCAAAAAATTCCAGAAGATTTGTCAAGCATGATTTCCCTTTCACAAATCCATGCTGACTTGGACCTATCATGTCACCTCTTTCCAAATGCGCTGCTATGACATCCTTAATAATTGATTCCATCATTTTACCCACTGCCGATGTCAGGCTGACCAGTCTATAATTCCCTGTTTTCTCTCTCCCTCCTTTTTTAAAAAGTGGGGTTGCATTGGCTACCCTCCACTCGATAGGAACTTATCCAGAGTCAATGGAATGTTGGAAAATGATTGTCAATGCATCCGCTATTTCCAAGGCCACCTCCTTAAGTACTCTGGGATGCAGTCCATCAGGCCCTGGGGATTTATCGGCCTTCAATCCCATCAATTTCCCCAACACAATTTCCCGACTAATAAGGATTTCCCTCAGTTCCTCTCCCTTACTAGACCCTCTGACCCCTTTTATATCCAGAAGGTTGTTAGTGTCCTCCTTAGTGAATACCGAACCAAAGTACTTGTTCAATTGGTCCGCCATTTCTTTGTTCCCCGTTATGACTTCCCCTGATTCTGACTGCAGGGGACCTACGTTTGTCTTTACTAACCTTTTTCTCTTTACATATACTTATACAGGTAGGTTTTAAGGAGCGACTTAAAGGAGGAAAGAGAGGCAGAGACATTTAGGAAGGGAATTCCAGAGCTTGGGGCCCAGGCAACTGAAGGCACGGCAGCCAATGATGGAGCGATGAGAGTCGGTGATACGCAAGAGGCCACAATTGGAGGAGCACAGAGATTTCAGGGGGTTGTGGGGCTGGAGGAGGTTACAGAGATAGGGAGATGGGTGAGGCCATGGAGGGACTTGAACATGAGGATAAGAACTTTATAATTGAGGCGTTGCTTCGCCCCTCCCCCCACTGCCCCCGCCCCCATTAGCGTCTATGCCTGGGACCCTCAAGAAAAATGTGGCAATAGTTTCCCCCTATTCCCCCCTGAAATGGGATAACTGCCCTGAAGTCCCTTGCCCACGCCCACCTCACAACGGTGAAGGGTGAACCTTGGAACGACCTCCTCTCTCTCTTGTTTATCCCCAACAAATTACCTCCTGAAGCCCCGAGCCCAGGCTGAGTATATGCAACCTGTCCTCATATAATTTAACCCTTTAAGCTCTGTGATCATTCTGGTGAAACTGCGCTGTACCCTTTCCGAGGCAAATATATCCTTCCTAAGGTGCGGTACCCAGAACTGAACTCAGTTACTCCTGATGCTGTCTGACCAAGGCTTTGTGCAACTGAAGCATCCTTTCATTCCCATTGAATTACAACCCCCTTGAGACAAAGGCCAACATTCCATTAGGCTTTTTGATTGTTTTGTGTGCCTGTGCACTAGCTTTGAGTGATTTGTGTACCTGGACTCCCAAATGTCTTCTTTCCTCCACAGCGCCTTGTCAAAATATTCCGATTTGTGTTTCTCCTTTTCCCCTGGTGCTAAGGAGAGCAATATTGGGGTCAAGGAGACCTTGACACCAGCAGAGGGAGGATGCGGGGGAGGGGAAAGAAATGAGAATTGGAGGGAAAATGTAAAATATTAAAACTGAGTTAAAAGTTGCTTGACTCTTCGATGAAAAGCGGAAAACTAAATGGGAAAGTGGAGAGACTTTGCTAGTACACTTTCAGGGGCAAAATTGCTCCTTTTTATAGCCTTGTTAGCGCCTCCGGGGGACGCTAATGGGGAGCAATGGCATTTTCACTTGGGGGAGGGGGTGCGTTACCGTTTCCCAGGAAATTGCCCCGGAGATTTGGAGGCGCCCTCCCGGCAGTGCCATGCCCCGCGATTAGCGCTCAGGGCCAGCGCGCAACCGTTGATGACATCATTGCCATGTACGGCGACCCCTCACTGCCCCAAGCCGACACCTTAATGCCCCGTGGGGGAAATTTCCACTTGGGCTGCGAGGTTGGTGCGGGCAGATGTCAACAACAGCTTTGCGGGTCGCGAAGCTGGCGGATATCCCCCGCCTTGGCGCCTCTTAAAGGGGAGGCCATTGGCACCCTGGGCTGCCATCTTTATTCATCATCAGACTCTTGAGTCGGCCCGACTATGGTGTAGTCCCAGCTGCCATCGTGCAGCCGGGCACACCGTTTTGGCTGCCGGACTGGTGGCCCGTTCGATCACGTCCCTGGTTGCCGAATGGCGGCCGCCCAAGGGCCTGCAAAGTGCGCAGTGGCCCTCCCCTTTAATGGAAGGGGATAGAGATTGTAGCACGGAGCATCCATGTCGTGCTGGCCTGCTCCACGCGTCGCAGGACTTAGCACCACGCTACTGCCCCAGGAGCACCCCCAGAGACTGCACTCCGCTTCCTTTGAGGACCAATTCCACGTTGGGAGCGGGACTTTCGGACTGGGCCTGAAAATCCCGGCCCAAGAAAGAACTTGCATTTCTAGAGCACCTTTCACAACCTCAGGATGTCCCAAACCACTTTACGGCCAATGAGATATAGCCACAGTTGTCATGTAGGAAACAGAACAGTCAGTTTGTGCACTGCAAGCTCCCACAAACAGCAATGTGATCATGACCAGATAATCTGTTTTAGGTGTTGGTTGAGGGGTAAGTTATTGGTCAGGGCATCGAGGAGAACTCCCCAGCTCTCCTTCCAAGGGGAGTGATTGTTGTTGGATTGGTCAGTCAGTGCTCTCTCCAAACTAACAGTTACATAACATGCGTATGTACAGTACATTACATTTTGTCACTGAGGGTGGTGTAAGAGGCACTCTCCCAGTTCCTCACAGACACAGATAGGAGGTAAGCTTTGTCCGTTTTGGCTCCTTCACCTTTCAATGAAATTAATACTGGGGCATGGTTCTTTGAGCATCAGGTACCATCTGGTATCTCATTCAATTGACCATTCTGCATATGTGAGCCAGGTGAGCAAGGCTATTTAACCAGTAATTGTCAGCTGTGGCTCAGTGGGCAGCACACTTGCTTCTCAGTCGGAAGGTTGTGGGTTCAAGTCCCACTCCAGGGACTTGAGCACATAAATCAAGGCTGACACTCCAGTGCAGTGCTGAGGGAGTGCTGCACTGTCAGAGGTGTCAATTTTCCTAAGAACATAAGAAGGAGTAGGCCACCTGGCCACTTGTGCCTGCTCTGCCATTTAATAAGCTCATGGCTGATCTGATCAAGGTCTCAGCTCCACTTCCCTGCCAGCTCCCCATAACCCTTTATTACCTTATCACTCAAAAATCTGTCTATCTCCACCTTAAATATATTCAATGATACAGCTCTCTGGGGCATCTTTTGGATGAGACGTTAAACCGAGGCCCCGTTTACTCTCCCAGGTGGACATAAAAGATCCCATGGCACTATTTTGAAGAAGAGCAGGGGAGTTATCCCCGGTGTACTGGCCAATATTTATCCCTCAATCAACATAACAAAAACTGATTATCTGGTCATTGCTGTTTGTGGGAGCTTTATGTGCGCAAGTTGGCTGCCATATTTCCTACATTGCAACAGTGACTACACTTCAAAAGTACCTCATTGGCTGTAAAGTGCTTTGAAACATCCAGTGGTTGTGAAAGGCACTATATAAATTCAAATCTTTCTTTCTTTCCAATAGTGCTGTGGTATATTTTACCTCCACCTCACCGCCAGACGGGCCTCCGTTTAACATCTCATCCCAAAAATCGTTCTTCCTCAGCATTGCACGGGGAATGTCGGCCTGGATTATGTGTCTCAAGTCTCTTGGGTGGGATTTGAACCCACGACCTTCTGACTTGGAGGTGCACTGATCCACGGCTGACACCTGCAGCACCCGTGATGTGCCGACGCCACAATGAAGGCAGATGATGTTGAAGAAGCTGCAAGTACTTCGGCAGAAATTTTACTCAACGGTCTTCTTTGCCAAAAAATGTCAACAGTGCCTTATTCAGGGATCCGTGAGGGCACTTGAGCTCAAGGGGATATTGGAGGACAATAATGTAATGATGATTGGCAACTTAGTGTACTTACAGCACCAGAGGCAGATGGAATGTGTCCAAGAGCACTTAAATAAATGAAAGTTCAAATAGCTGTTGCTATGACGGAGATGCATGGAAGGCACATCCTATTATTCCTTCCTCTGTGAGCTATTGGCCTGCTTACATCATCCTCAGTGGGGTGCCACAGGGATCAGTGCTGGGACCCCAATTATTTACAATCTATATCAACAACTTGGATGAAGGGAGCACAAAGTAGCCAAGTTTGCTGATGATACAAAGAGAGGAAAAACAATGTGTGTAGAGGACACACAAAATCTGCAAAAGGATATAGACAGGCAAAGTGAGTGGGTAAAAATTTGGCAGATGGAGTATAATGTTGGAAAGTGTGAGGTCATGCACTTTGGCAGAAAAAATCAAAGAGCAAGTTATTATTTAAATGGAAAAAGGTTGCAAAGTGCTGCAGTACAGCGGGACCTGGGGGTACTTGTGCATAAAATACAAAAGGTTAATATGCAGGTACTGCAAGTGATCAGGAAGGCCAATGGTATCTTGGCCTTTATTGCAAAGGGGATGGAGTGTAAAAGCAGGGAAGTCTTGCTACAGTTATACAGGGTATTGGTGAGGCCATACCTGGAATACTGCGTGCAGTTTTGGTTTCCATATTTAAGAAAGGATATACTTGCTTAGAGGCAGTTCAGAGAAGGTTCACTAGGTTGATTCCGGGGATGAGGAGGTTGACTTATGAGGAAAGGTTGAGAAGGTTGGGCCTCTACTCATTGGAATTCAGAAGATTGAGAGGTGATCTTATTGAAACACATAAGATTATGAGGGGGCTTGACAAGGTGGATGCAGAGAGGATGTTTCCACTGATAGGGGAGACTAGAACTAGAGGGCATGATCTTAGAATAAAGGGCTACCCATTTAAAACTGAGATGAGGAGGAATTTCATCTTTCAGAGAGTTGTAAATTTATGGAATTTGCTGCCTCAGAGAGCTGTGGAGGTTCGGTCATTGAATAAATTTAAGACAGAGATAGACAGTTTATTAACCGATAAGGCAATAAGGAGTTATGGGGAGTGGGCAGGGAAGTGGACCTGACTCCATGATCGGATCAACGAAGATCGTATTAAATAGTGCAGGCTCAAGGGGCCGTAGGCCTACTCTTGCACCTATTTCTTATGTTCTTATGTTCCACAATCCTGCCTGGAATCGGGCGTGATTGCAACGGAGCATGTGCTTGGTGTAACCTCCTATCCCCTCGTCATCAAATCTCCTATTTCCCCTCTGATGGCTGAGCACCGATTAATACCTATTGAAAAAAAATTAATTCTCGGGACATGGGCGTCGTTGGCAAAGCCGACATTTATTGCCCATCTCTGGCTGCCCCGAGAAGGTGGTTCTTGAACAGTTTGATACAACCGAGCGGCTTGCTGGGCCACTTCAGAGGGCAGTTAAAGTCAACCACGTTGGTATGGGACTGGAATCACATATAGGCCCAGAACGGTTAAGAACGGCGGGTTTGCTTCCCGAAAGGGACATTCGTGAACCAGTTGGCTTGTTACAATAATCTGACAAGCTTCATGGTCACTTTTACTGATACCAGCTTTTTAAACATCTGGAGTCTGAAATTGATCAACTTACTGCCCACTGCCGCCGACACTCCTCTGCAACATCCGCCCAGCACCACTTTCAACATAGCCTGGAGCAGGCGGGAAGGGAGAGTCACCAGGAGGTGACATCAGCGGACGGCCGATGCACGTAAGTAGACTCCCATCTGCTGAGATGCCAGATTGGTGCAGGCTGGATCGGCGGCAGGACGGCGGTGAACCGCTGCGTGCAGACTGCTCTGTCCTCAACGGTACATGTGAAGGTGGAGGAAAACGGGTCAGTGGAATGTGTTTAAATTATTTCTTTACAGGGACCTACCTGGATGGAGTCCCCTGAAGGTCCTCAGATGTTTTGGTGTTTTTTTTTTGTTGAGGCTTTTTATTTTTAGGTCTTTGACCCTCCGTGGGCCCGACTCCATCCTCGGCGGCACTTGGGCGGCAAGCGCCTCTGCCGCCGAGAATGAGACCTCCCGCCCGCCGCCGCCAAAATTGGCGCCGTACATCGTTTATTTGCTGCCCGCCGACCTTCGAGGGACCTTGGCGATGAAAACTCCGGTACCTCTGCAGCCATCGGCGGTACTTTGGGCGGCACTTGGGCAGACGGAGGCCTTGACCAAATTCGGCCCCCTGATCTTAAATTCTCGCACTGCCATGGTGGGATTAGCACTGCATATTGCCAGATTATTAGTCCAGTAACATAACCACTACGCTGCCGTACACAGGACGGTCCTTTGTCTGGCAGTCAAGCATGGAGTGTTGGCAGGCTATTTGGCTGGGGGAGGGTAGCACAGCCAAGCATCATCTTCTCCTCAGCCAACATCCAAACATGTCTGTGTTCAACCAGGAGTCCCTCAGTGGTGATCAGGAGTGGGAACCCTAAATAATTCGCCCCCTCCCCAATGGGAGATGAGGTGGGTGGAGCTCCCAATTTAGGAACAGCCCAGAAGAGGCCAGGTCAGCTGAAGGTTTTCATCTTTTAATGGAGTTGGAATCTGACAACACAGAAGAAGGCCATTTAGCCTATCGTGCCTGTGCTGGCTCTGAGAGAGCAATCCAATTAGTCTCTCCAGTCCCCAGCCCATCTCCACTCTTTCCCCATAGCCCTGCAAATTTTTCCTTTGTAAGTATATTTTTCTGTTTCATTGTACAGAGTTTGGGAGTTGGATTGGACTTCAAGCTTTTATCAAAGGCAGCTCTCTCAACGCAGCCTAACGACGGCCTACAAAGCAACTGAGGAACTCCCTTAACAGCCAGCAGTGAGGAGATGCTTGTAACAACATCATTCTCTTTTTGACAGGACTACCTTGCATAGAATTAGAGATTTAACAGCGCAGAAACCGGCCTTTTGACCCAACAAGTCCATGTCGGTGTTTATGCTTCACACGAGCCTCCTCCCACTCCTCTTCATCTCACCCTATCCACATAACCTTCTATTCCTTTCTCCCTCATGTGTTTATCTAGCTTCCCCTTAAATGCATCTATACTATTCACCTCAACTACTCCCCACGGTAGCAAGTTCCATATTCTCACCACTCTCTGGGTAAAGAAGTTTCTCCTGAATTCCCTATTGGATTTATTAGTGACAATTTTATATTTATGACCCCTAGTTTTGGACTGGATACTTCAGGGATGAAATTCCCCTGTTGTGCATCTCCCGTTATCGCCTCCGGTGGGCGCTAGCGGGGTACAAAAGTGCTTTCGTCCCCGGGGGGGTGGGGGACGATGCCAGCTCCTGCAAAATTCTGCGTGAGTTAGCGGAAGCTTGAAAGCAGTAGCGCCGCGCCCCCACTGGTAGCATCCCGTGCCGCTGCGCCTCCGCCGATGATGTCATCGCCGTGTGCGGCAACCCCTTTTCACTCTGCGGCAGCCCGTTTTCGGCCCAAGACAAACATTGGGCCACGGGATGAAACTTAAAGGGGAGGTGCGCTTTTTCTCCCCGCCGACTTACCAGTCGGCCCTTTATCTTCCAGTTTTGCGGGGTCCAGGCTGCGACCGTGCAGCTTGGCACTCCGTTTCGGTGCAAGGCTGTGGCCGCAGCACCCCGCATTCCCACGGCCGAGTGGAGGTCCATCAAAAGGCCTGCAGAGATCGCGCGTCGGCCCCTTTTATCACGCAGCGCTCTAACGTTTGATCGGGTAGCGCCCCGAAGTCCACTCCGAGAATAAGCGGAGCGCGCGACATTGCGTTCCACTTCCTGTCAAGGGCGGTAAGCCCAATTCGGCTTCTGGGGCGGGCCTTGTGCACCGCGCACAGAAAGTCCAGCCTCGGAAAGGTTGCCGTCCCCAACTGAGGCAATACGCAATTTCGGCCTCATCATCTCTATGTCTACCCTACCAAATGTATTCATCTATCTGGTCACCTTTCAGCCTTCCCTTTTCTAGAGAAAAGATCCCCAGCCTAGTCAATCTTTTCTGATAGGTATAACCTTTCAGTTCTGGTATATTCCTTGTAAATCTTTTTTGGAGCTTCTCAAGTGCTTCTATAAGCTTTTACTAATATGGAGACCAGTAAAGTGCACAATGTGGTCTCACCAGGGTACAATATATAATAATCTGATACATTGATGCCAGGTACTTCCTGCCTCACTGAGAGCTCAGCTGGTTAAGGCAGTGGTTAACTGAGCGGTGCAGGCAGGTATGTCCCCATTACAATCCCCCCCTCTCTTCGACCCCCTCCCTCCCCGCCGTCCCCCTCCCAATCTGTGCTGAATTAGCTGATCTGAATTTAGGTTAGCTTAGGTTGCTACAGTTAGCCTCAGTGCCCTTGGGTTGGTAAGATGCCAACCAGCCAGAGTTCCTGTGCAGTGTGGAGCCCGCTGGGATTTCCCTGTGTGTGGATGACAGACGTCAGTATAATTGGGCGCAATCTGTGCCTTTGTCATGTCCAGGCACAACTATTTCAACGTTTTCCTGGCTGGCCTCCCACTATGTACCCTCTGTAAACATCAGCTCATCCAAAACTCTGTTGTTCGTGTCCTAACCTGCACCCAGTCCCGCTCATCCATCACACCCTGTGCTCTCCATCCGTGTCCTAACTCGCACCCAGTCCCGCTCATCCATCACACCCTGTACTCGCCATCCGTGTCCTAACTCGCACCCAGTCCCGCTCACCAATCACCCCTGTGTTCGCTGTCCATGTCCTAACTCACACCCAGTCCCGCTCACCCATCACCTCCTGTGCTCGCTGACCATGTCCTAACTCACACTCATTCCCGCTCACCCACCACCCCCTGTGCTCGCTGCCCGTGACCTAACTCGCACCAAGTCCCACTCACCCATCACCCGCTGTGCTCACTGACCTACATTGGCTCCCAGTCTGGCAAAGCCTCAATTTTAAAATTCTCATCCTTGTTTACACATCCCTCCGTGGCCTCACCCCATCCCTATCTCTATAACCGCCTCCAGCCTGACAACCCGCCGAGATCGCTGCACTCCTCCAATTCCGGCCTCTTGCTCATCCCCGATTTCTTTTGCTCAGCCATTAGTGGCCGTGCTTTCAGCTGTCTAGGCCCTAGGCTCTGGAATTCCCTCCTTCAACCTCTCTGCCTCTCTTTCCTCCTTTTAAGACGCTCCTTAAAACCTATCTCTGTCCTGATCTCTCCTTATGTGGCTCATTGTCAAACTTTCTCCTGTGAAGCTCCTTGGGATGGTTTACTGTGTCAAAGATGCTATACAAATACAAATGAGGTGGATGATGACAGCCTTCTCAGAGCCCACTCTGTTATGTGATCTTAGCTCTTGGATCATCGAACTTGTTAAATTGATCTCCCGATGACAGTAGCAAACCAAGCAACTCCAACGGTCCTCAAATACAAGTTATTTGTCTTATTGTTGCTTTTAACTGTCCTCTGAAATGGTCACTTACTTGCATCAAAGTGGTACCAGTGGTTCAAGAAGAAGGCCCATCATCACCTTCTCAGGAAGCTAATAAATACTGGCTTTGCCAGAGCTGCCCACATCCCAAGAGGTATTTATTTTAAAGTTAGGAGTGAAAAGGTAAGTAAGCAGGAACTTTCTCTCTCAAAGGATAATCAAGAGACAATTCAATGTTTCCAGGAATTAGAAGGGACTGTGATCGTTCACAGAATAAATATGGATGAAGAAGCCCATTGTAATTGCTCCATTCAGCAAGGTCCCACATTCCAGCATCTAATTGTTTCTTAAATAATTCCATGGTTTCCCTCCATTCCAAGTATTGATCAATTTCTACGTGAAACATATGATCTTAAATTCACCTTTTATTGATACCAGGGGATGTGCATTTAAACTACGCAAGAGAGGGAATAGACTAGATGTTGGGCGGGTCTTCTTTTCCCAGAGAGGGAACATGTTGTCGGTTGATGCAGTGGGTGCTGACTCTCTGCCTTCCAGAAGGAGCTCGGCCGGTTCCTGACTTGGGTAGAGATCCCATCTTCCAGAAGGTCAGTGTCTTTATAGAACACTGGATCCATGTGATCTTCTGGGCTGGTTTCCATCGCCTGAGGGGGTCGGGGAGGAATTTTCCAGTGGGCCTGTGCTTCTCTTTCTGTTTTTTTGCCTCTCTCGACAGATTCCATGACTTGATGGGGAGTTGGGTGGAGTGGTCCAGTATCAATTGTCCGGCCATCGTGAGCATGGGGCAGGTTCGACAGCATCCGGTTCGTTTCCTGTCTGTCATTTTTGCATGTGTGTATATCCTACATTCACAATTTAATGTAAAGTAATCTCCAGAATGACTTTCGTCATTCCCTTAACTATCACAGATACCTCAGTAAGATCACCCCTCAGCCCTCTCCTTCCAAGACTGAGAACCCCAAGTTTCCTCATAACCTAGACTCCTGACCCTGGGGATCTTCCTCGTGGCTTTTCTCCGCACTGCTCCAGTACTTGAATCTTTCTCTTGATTCCTTTTCTTTATTTATTCCTGGGATGTGGGCATCACTGGCAAGACTGGCATTTATTGCCCATCCTTAGTTGCCCAGAGAAGATGGTGGTGAGCCGCCGCCTTGAACCGCTGCAGTTTGTTAGATGCCAATGTTCCCATGATGGGGTTAGGTAGGGCGCTTTTGTTATACTTATTCACGGGATGTGGATGTCACTGACAAGGCCAGCATTTATTGCCCATCCCTAATTGCCCTTGAGAAGATGGTGGTGAACCGCTTTCTTGAACCGCTGCAATCCGTGTGGTGAAGGTGCTGACTTTGTCATAGCAGTTTTGTTACAACTAGGCCGTTTCAGACGGCAGTTAAGAGTCAACCACATTGCTGTCGGTCTGGAGTCACATATAGGCCAGACCGGGTAACAATGGCAGATTTGCTTCCCTGAAGGACATTAGTGAACCAGATGGGTTTTTACGACAATCCGGTCATTTCATGATCACCATTACCGATACTAAGTTTTTCATCCAGTTTTATTTAATTAACTTAATTTAAATTCCCCAGCTGCCATGGTGGGATTTGAACTCACGTCTCTGGATTATAAGTCGTGGCCTCTGGATTACTAGTCCAGTAAACTGGCTTTCTTTCTAATGAGATGCCATGAACAATTTCTCCTCAGAATTGTGGCTCAATGGGTCGCATGCCCACCTCTGAGTCAGAGAAGTCATGGGTTCAAGACCCACTTTTAAACACTGGAGCATATGATCCAGCCTGACACTTCCAGTAATGTTGGAGGTGCGGTCTTTTGGATGAGATGTTAAACCATGGCCACTATTTTGAAAAAGAACAGGGGAATTCTCCCCGGTGTCCTGGCCAATTTTTATCCTTCAACCGTCATCATTTAAAAAACAGATTATCTGGTTTATCAGATTGCTGTTTGTGGGAGCTTGCTATGCGCAAATTGGCTGCTGTGTTGCCTACATTACAACAGTGACTACATTCCAAAAAGTATTTAATTGAATGTAAAACACCTCAGGACGTCCTGAGGTCATGAAAGGCACTGTTTAAATGCAAGTTTCTTCTTTCTCTTTCTATCACCCCCCCCCACCCTCACCCCCGTCCTCTCTGCCCCAGTCCAGTGCCCGGTGCCCAGTGCCACCTGGGTTGACCCAGTATTTTCAGTTTCAGATCACTTAATTGCGTGGGGCTTCTTGCAGGTCTGACCGAGAGTCACATGTTGGACGCATGGCCCGTGTGTGGAGACCAATTTGTTCGGGATGTTGGCTTGCTGTGATGTCCGACGGGGGGGGTGAAGCCGGGATTCCCCCGTGTCAGCGACAAAGCATTGAATCGCAGCGAGAAGAACAGGTTAGAAGGGACCACGAATTTCCAAGGGATGGATTCTGACTCTGCAAGACTGAGGGTCAATGAGCATGGTCGTGGAATTCTGGAATTCTCTCCTCCCCAAAAACATGTCGTGGATCAATTGAAATTTCCAAGACTGTAGCAAACAGTAGGCAGAATAGTAACAGAATTCAGGGGGGCCATGGACAGACTGGTAAAATGGGCAGACTCATGGCGGATGAAATTTAACGCAGAGAAGTTAAGTTGGGTAGAAAGAATGAGGAGTGGCAATATAACCTAAATGGTATAATTGTAAAGGGGGTGCAGGAACAGCGAGATCTGGGGGTGTATGTACACAAAACTTTGAAGGTGGCAGGATAGGTTGAGAGTGCTGTTCAAAAGGCATATGGGATGCTTGGCTTTATTAATAGAAGTGTAGAGTACAAAAGCAAGGAAGTAACGCTAAACTTTTATAAAATACTGATTAGGCCTCAACTATGGTATTGAGGTCAAATTCTGGGCACCTCACTTTAAGAATGATGTCAACGCCTTGGAGAAGGTTCGAAGGGGGTTTATTCGAATGGTACCAGGGATGAAGGACTTCAATTATGTAGAGAGACTGGAGAAATGGGAATGTTCTCCTGAGAGCAGAAAAATGTGAAAGGGAAATTTGATAGAGGTGTTCAAAATCATGAAGGGTTTTGATAGACTAAATAAGGAGAAACTGTTCCCAGTGGCAGGAGGGTCAATAACCAGAGGGCACAGATTTAAGGTCATTGGCAAAAGAACCAGAGGGGGAGATGAGGAAAAATGTTTTACACAGTGAGATTTTATGATCTGGAATGTGCTGCCTGAAAGGACGGTGGAAGCATATTCAATAATAACTTTCAGGAGGGAATTGAATAAATTCTTCAAAAGGAAAGATTTGCAGGGCTATGGGGAAAGATCAGGGGAGTGCAACTAATTGGATCGCTCTTTCAAAGAGCCGGCACAAACATGATGGGCTGAATGGTCTCCTTCTGTGCTGATAGATTTCTGTTGGATAATGGTAACAAGGGATATGGAACAAATGTTGATAAATGGATTTGAGGTGCAGATCAGCCATGATATAATAGAAAGATGGAACAGGCTCACGGGGTGGAATGGCCTCCTCCTGTTCCTGTGGCAGAATTGTGCATAGAGAACTTGCTTGTATAAGAACATAAGAAATAGGAGCAGGAGTAGGCCATATAGCCCCTCGAGCCTGCTCCGCCACTTAATATGATCATGGCTGGTCCGATCATGGATGCAGGTCCACATCCCTGCCCGCTCCACATAACCCCTTATTCCCTTATTGGTTAAGAAACTGTCTATCTCTGTCTTAAATTTATTCAATGACCCAGCTTCTGCAGCTGTCAGAGGCAGCGAATTCCATAGATTTACAACCATCTGAGAGAAGAAATTCCACCTCATCTCAGTTTTAAATGGGCGGCCCCTTATTCTAAGATTATGCCCCCTAGCTCTAGTCTCCCCTATCAGTGGAAACATCCTCTCTGCATCCACCTTGTAAGCCCCCTCATAATCTTATATGTTTCGATAAGATCACCTCTCATTCTTCTGAATTCCAATGAGTAGTGGTCCAACCTACTCAACCTTTCTTCATAAGTCAACCCCCTCATCTCTGGTATAAACCAAGTGAACCTTCTCTGAACTGCCTCAAGAAATTGGACTCCCTAACAGCACTGGGGCAGCGGTTCAAGAAGAAGGCCTACACGACCTTCTGAAAGGTATTAAATGCCAGCCTTACCAGCGACACCCACATCCTGAAAGAGACAAGGCCATTTGGCTCAACAATCCCACTCCATGTATAATTTTCCTATCATGACCGTCCCCCACCAATCACCACCTATTGATCCCCTACTTTAAGAAGGACTACATTTCTGGGAAAGCATGAGCCGACCCTGAAATTCCATTGGGATTTTCCCCATCTCCTGCTATTTCCATGGTGGTTCCACTGTCTCCTGCTCAGGTTACATTGGGAGATCAGAGACAAGTGTTTCAGATTATCAGCGCCAATCAATGCTATCAATATCACTCAGCTCCCTGTCTCAAGCAGATTCAAAGAAACTTTGTCAACAACAATAAAAACTTGTATTTATATAGCATATTTAATATAGTAAAATTGAGCCAATGCTTCAGAGGAGCATAATCAGACGCTGAGCCAAATAATGAGATATTAGGACAGGTGACCAAAAGCTTGGTCAAAGAGGTAGGTTTCAAGGAGCGTCTTGAAGAGAGAGAGGTAGAGAGCTTTAGGGAGGGAATTCCAGAATTTGGGGCCTATGTAGCTAAAGGCATGGCTGCCAATGGTAGAACAATGAAAATCGGGGATGGACAAAAGTTCAGAATTGGAGGAGCACAGAGATCTCGGAGGGTTGTAGGGCTGGAGAATGTCACAGAGATAGGGAGGAGGCGAGGCTCTGGAGGGAATTCAACACAAGGATGAGAATTTTAAATCAAGGCATTGACGGGCCGGGAGCCAATGTGGGTCAGCGAGCACGGGGGGGTGATGGGTGAGCGGAACTTGGTGCGAGTTAGGACATGGTCAGCGAGCTCAGGTGGTGATGGGTGAACGGGACTTGGTGCGAGTTAGGACATGGTCAGCGAGCTCAGGTGGTGATGGGTGAATGGGACTTGGTGCGAGTTAGGACATGGTCAGCGAGCTCAGGGAGTGATGGGTGAACGGGACTTGGTGCGAGTTAGGACATGGTCAGCGAGCACAGGGAGTGATGGGTGAACGGGACTTGGTGCGAGTTCGGATACGGTCTGCCGAGTTTTGGATGACCTCAAGTCCTATGTATTCTCTTTTTATATGCTGACAGGCTTACTGGCGGCATTTCCTGTAGTTATTCCAGAATCCTTGCCTTTAAAGAAAGAGGCATAAGGTACATGAGCAAGGAAGTTATGCTAAACGTTTATACATCGCTGGTTAGGCCCCAGCTGGAGTATTGTGTCTAATTCTGGGCTCCACACTTTAGGAAGGATGTTAAGGCCTTGGAGACGGTGCGGAGGAGATTTACGAGAAGGGTATCAGGGATGAGGGACTTCAGTTATGTGGAGAGACTGGAGAAGCTGGGATTGTTCTCCTTAGAGCAGAGAAGGTTAAGGGAGATTTGATGGAGGTGCTCAAAACAACGAGGGTTTTTGATAGAGTAAACAAAGGGAAACTGTTTCCAGTGGCAGGAGGGTCAGTAACCAGTACATAGATTTATGGTAATTGGCAAAAGAACCTGAGTGGAGATGAGGAGAATGTTTACTCAGCGAGTTGTTGTGATCTGGAACACGCTGCCTGAAAGGGCAGTGGAAGCAAATTCAATAGTAACTTTCAAATGGGAATTGGATAAATATGTCAAAAGGAAAGAGATGCAGGGCTATGGGGAAAGAGCAGGGGGAATGAGACTACTTAGATTATTCTTTCAAAGAGCCAACACAGGCACGAAGGGCCAAATGGCCTCCTTCTGTGCTGTAAGATTCTGCAATTTCAGTCGGGACCCGTACTCCAGGAGTTCGGAGGCCAGCGAGCGGTTCATTGCTTCATGACTCAGTTCAGGGATGGCCAGACCTCGGCAGCAATATTACAATTCTGCAGCCGATTCCTGAAGTTCATTCTGGAGATGAGGGGCTTGACTTATGAGAAAAGGTTGAGTAGTTTGGGCCTCTACTCACTGGAATTCAGAAGAATGAGAGGTGATCTTATCGAAAAGTATAACATTATGAGGGGGCTTGACAAGGTGGATGCAGAGAGGATGTTTCCACTGATGGGGGAGACTAGAACTAGGGGGATATAGTCTCAGAATAAGGTGACGCCCATTTAAAACTGAGATGAGGAGGAATTTCTTCTCTCAGAGGTTTGTAAATCTGTGGAATTCGCTGCCTCAGAGAGCAGTGGAAGCTGGGTCATTGAATAAATTTAAGACAGAGATAGACAGTTTCTTAAACGATAAGGGGATAAGGGGTTATGGGGAGCGGGCGGGGAAGTGAACCTGAGTCAATGATCGGAGCAGCCATGATCGTATTAAATGGCGGAGCAGGCTCGAGGGGCCGTATGGCCTACTCCTGCTCCTATTTCTTATGTTCTTATGTTCATTCGCCAGTGCAGGAACTGGAGCCGGGTACCTCGGTGCTGGGAACATGAAAGGAAGCAGTTGTGTTCCCACCGCACAGCACCAAGACTATAATGAGCTTCAGAATCGCTGTTCGCTGCTGGGAGCTTGGCTTCATTAATGATAAAAATCGTACCTATTCACATTGAAATATCACTCCAAAAGAATTATTGACATTTAGATGAAAGCAGTGAGGGGAAGGAGGGCAGCTGATGAAAAGGGAAGCTGCCACCTCTCTCCGTGAGTTCTGCGGATTCACACGTCAATCTTTTTATTTTCCAGCAGTCATTTCAGCTGCTATTAAAAGATTCGGCATTTTATGGACAAATGATGCAATCTCTTTGATTCTGTCAGCTGGCCCTCATCCACAATAAAGTTGTTGCACAGACCTATAGTTATGCAGAAACTATTTCCTCTGGTGGATGGAGTCCAGAGCACCTTAAAATTAGAGCCAGGCTGTTCAGGAGTGAAGTCAGGAATCGCTTCTTCACACAAAGTTTAGTGGAAATCTGAAAAGCTCTTCCCGAAAATCTTGTGAACATTGAGAAGGCAGAAAGCTTTGCTCTGGCCCCAGCTGCCTTTCCACTGACTCCACGCACAAACCAGTAAAACCTCGGTCTCCTGTCCAAGCTAGAGCTGAGCTCCGAATCACGTGTCCTCCTGACTGCTACTTCGGACACGAGACTCCCAAAGCAAGCGCTCTTCTCGGAGCTCCCTCACGGCAAATGAGCCAGAGGTTGGCAGCAGAAACGTTACAAGGACATCCTCAAAGCCTTCCTGATAAAGTGCAACATCCCCACTTTCATGTTTCCAGCACCGAGGTACCCGGCTCCAGTTCCTGCACTGGCGAATGAACATAAGAACATAAGAAATAGGAGCAGGAGTGGGCCATACGGCCCCTCGAGCCTGCTCCGCCATTTAATACCATAGGGTATTGGTGAGGCCGCACCTGGAGACTGCGTGCAGTTTTGGTCACCTTACTTAAGGAAGGATATACTAGCTTTGGAGGGGGTAGAGAGACGATTCACGAGGCTGATTCTGGAGATGAGGGAGTTACCTTATGATGATAGATTGAGTAGACTGGGTCTTTACTCGTTGGAGTTCAGAAGGATGAGGGGTGATCTGATAGAAACATTTAAAATAATGAAAGGGATAGACAAGATAGAGGCAGAGAGGTTGTTTCCACTGGTCGGGGAGACTAGAACTAGGGGGCACAGCCTCAAAATACGGGGGAGCCAATTTAAAACCGAGTTGAGAAGGAATTTCTTCTCCCAGAGGGTTGTGAATCTGTGGAATTCTCTGCCCAAGGAAACAGTTGAGGCTAGCTCATTGAATGTATTCAAATCACAGATAGATAGATTTTTAACCAATAAGGGAATTAAGGGTTATGGGGAGCGGGCGGGTAAGTGGAGCTGAGTCCACGGCCAGATCAGCCATGATCTTGTTGAATGGCGGAACATGCTCGAGGGGCTAGATGACCTACTCCTGTTCCTAATTCTTATGTTCTTATGACACCTGGGAGTCCCTGGCCAAAGACCGCCCTAAGTGGAGGAAGTGCATCCGGAGGGCGCTGAGCACCTCGAGTCCCATCGCCGAGAGCATGCAGAAACCAAGCGCAGGCAGCGGAAAGAGCGTGCGGCAAACCAGTCCTACTCACCCCTTCCCTCAACGACTATCTGTCCCACCTGTGACAGGGACTGTGATTCTCGTATTGGACTGTACAGCCACCAAAGAACTCACTTCAGGAGTGGAAGCAAGTCTTCCTCGATTCCGAGGGACAGCCTATGATGAAGACTTCTGGATTGCCGCACCGGAGGAAATAGTTTCCCAGTGCGGAAAGCGAGCAGGACAGTGGAGAAATTGGGTCTGGAGGTGGCAGGCTCATGATTAAGGGGTTGAGCTATGCTGGGCCTGGAGGTTTGGGCTGAGACGGGAAACATTACAGAAGTAAGAAGGATGTGGGGTTCGAAGCTCAGCTCTGGATTGGACAGGAGACCAAGGTTCCTCTTGCTCTGGTTCAGCACCAGCGAGTGGCCAGAGAGTGGAGTCAGCTCTCGGAGAGGCAGCAGAGGTCATGGCAGGGACCATGGCATGCCTTCCGTCTTCCCATCGTTCAGCTGGAGCCACCACAAGATGTCGGACGGGCAGTCTGAGGGCACAGAGCAGGTCAGGAGAAAACTGAAAACTGAGCAGCAAATATGACAGAAATATTCTGACAGGATTTGAGCATAAAGGAGAGGCGGGCAAAGGAGGGAAGGTGAACAGGTAGGGTAGATAGAGAGAAACTATTTCCGCTCGTTGGAGAATCTAGGACTAGGGGGCATAGTCTAAAAATTAGACCCAGACGTTTCAGGAGTGAAATTAGGAAACATTTTTACACACAAAGGGTTGTAGAAGTTTGGAACTCTCTTTCGCAAATGGCAATTGATGCAAGAACAATAGTTTATTTGAAATCTGAGACTGATAGCTTATTGTTAACCAAAGGCATTACAAGATATGGGGCAAAGGTGGGTATATGGAGTTAGGTCACAAATCAGCCATGATCTCATTGAATGGCCTCATGGGGCTGAAAGGCCTCCTCCTTTTCCTATGTTCCGATTTTCTCATGTAAAGGAAATGAGGATAAAGGGAGAAGAGGAAAGGAGAGAAGGGTAAATGAAAGGAGGGTAAAAGAGAAGAGATAAAGGAGTGACTCAATCAGGCGCTAAGAACTAACAGGACTTCCCAGTCTGGGCTGGACTGAGCTTGTGGGTACACAGTTGCTCTTGTCTGATTCTTATAGTCCATGTCTGATGAACACCTCCCGAGAAGGCCTTGGAAGACTGTGTGTAGGTGATAGAATCTAGACAGCGCTTCATCCCAGCCTGGTATCTAAAGCAATTACTTTGTATTTTAAACAAAGAAAGACTTGCATTTATTTTGCACCTTTCATGACCACCAGATGTCTCAAAGTACTTTACAGCCAATGAAGTACTTTTTGAGCGGTCACCATTTTAATCTGGGAAACGCGGGAGCCAATTTACGCACAGCAAGCTCCCACAGTCAGCAATGTGATAATGGCCAGATAATCGGTTTTAGTGATTTTGATTGAGGATAAATATTGGCCAGAACACTGGGAGAACTCCTCTGCTCTTCTCCGAAATAGTGCCATGGGATCTTTTATGTCCATCTGAGAGGGCAGACGGGGCCTTGGTTTAATGCTTCATCCAAAAGGCGGCATCTCTGACAGTGTGACAGTGAAGCAAGGCATTGGAGGGTCAGCCTAGATTTTTGTGCTCAAGTCTCTGGAGTGGGACTTGAACCTACAACCTTGTGATTCAGAATTTACCTCAATTGGGCTGGATAGAATCCAAAACAGGTTTCATGACCGAAGGGCATGAGCAGGCTGGCAGGAGTGACAAAATATGATACTCTGAATATTCAGTTCACCTCTTCATCAAATATTGAAATAGCCCATCTAGTCATATTGTTCTCCAGCTCAACCCCTGTTTGCTGCTTCTCAAATTCCCGGAACCTCATTCTATTTGCTCAATATAAATGTTTAGACAGATTGTTGTCAGACCAGCCACATTTACACTGTAATATTCAGACATCATTCTGCAGCATAATGTTGCATTGTGTTGTGATGTTTGTGTCTTTATCTTTTGTCTGAACAAGCTTGAGTCTGTCCCCTCACCCATGGTTTGTGCAGTATGTGGGCCCGAAATTCAGTACCGCTGGAAAGCTGGTGCTCCCCCCACCTTTTATTGGTCATTAGCACCAAAAAATATTTGTGCCTGGGCCACCCCAATATTCAGCTCCAAAAATGAACAAATGGGTTCCACCGCTAATGAACCCTTCCAAAGTAGATTTTTCAGCTGTGTGGCTGTCTTAATTTGAGTGTTATCACCGTTGAGAAATTCAGCATGCAGATAAGGGTTTCTAATGAGCCAGCTGCTCGCTGGCCTTCTTAAAGGCCAGGCCCTGAGGGGGGAAGGAGGTTGGAAGGATGGCTGATGTAAGAGGTGCAAGGAGAGCCAACAGGTTCACTGATTATGGAGCTGGAGGCACTATGGACGGTGTGGAGGACATAAGAACATAAGAAATAGGAGCAGGAGTAGGCCATACGGTCCCTCAAGCCTGCTCCGCCATTTAATACGATCTTGGCTGATCTGATCATGGATTCAGGTCCATTTTCCTGCCCGCTCCCCATAACCCCTTATTCCCTTATCGGTTAAGAAACTGTCTATCTCTGTCTTAAATTTATTCAATGTCCCAGCTTCCATAGCTATCTGAGGCAGCGAATTTCACAGATCCACAACCCTCTGGGAAAAGAAATTTCTCCTCATCTCAGTTTTAAATGGGCGGCCCCTTATTCTAAGATTATGCCCCCTAGTTCTAGTCTCCCCCATCAGTGGAAATATCCTCTCTGCATCCACCCTGTCAAGCCCCCTCATAATCTTACGTGTTTCGATCAGATCACCTCTCAATCTTCTGAATTCCAATGAGTAGAGGCCCAACCTACTCAACCTTTCCTCATAAGTCAACCCCCTCATCTTCGGAATCAACCAAGTGAACTTTCTCTGAACTGCCTCCAAAGCAAGTATATCCTTTTGTAAATATGGAAAGCAAAACTGCACACAGTATTCCAGGTGTGGCCTCACCAATACCCTGTATAACTGTAGCAAGACTTCCCTGCTTTTATACTCCATCCCCTTTGCAATAAAGGCCAAGATACCATTGGCCTTCCTGATCACTTGCTGTAACCACATACTAACCTTTTGTGTTTCATGCACAAGTACCCGCAGGTCCCGCTGTACTTCAGCACTTTGCAATCTTTCTCCATTTAAATAATAACTTGCTCTTTGATTTTTTTTTCTGCCAAAGTGCATGACCTCACACTTTCCAACATTCTACTCCATCTGCCAAATTTTTACCCATTCACTTAGCCTATCTATGTCCTTTTGCAGATATTTTGTGTCTTCTTCACACATTGCTTTTCCTCCCATCTTTGTATCATCAGCAAACTTGGCTACGTTACACTCTGTCCCTTCTTCCAAGTCGTTAATATAGATTGTAAGTAGTTGGGGTCCCAGCACTGATCCCTGCGGCACCTCACTACTTACTGATTGCCAACCCGAGAATGAACCATTTATCCCGACTCTCTGTTTTCTGGCCGTTAGCTAATCCTCTATCCCCAACCCCGTGAACTTTTATCTTGTGCAGTAACCTTTTATGTGGCACCTTGTCAAATGTCTTCTGGAGATCCAAATACACCACATCCACTGGTTCCCCTTTATCCACCCTCTTCCTTACATCCTCAAAGTACTCCAGCAAATTTGTCAAACATGACTTCCCCTTCATAAATCCGTGCTGACTCTGCCTGACCGAATTATGCTTTTCCAAATGTCCTGCTACTGCTTCTTTAATAATGGACTCCAACATTTTCCCAACCACAGATGTTAGGCTAACTGGTCTATAGTTTCCTGCTTTTTGTCTGCCTCCTTTTTTAAATAGGGGCGTTACATTTGCAGTCTTCCAATCTGCTGGGACCTCCCCAGAATCCAGGGAATTTTGGTAAATTACAACCACTATCCCTGCCAATACTTCTCTTAATACCCTAGGATGCAAGCCATCAGGTCCAGGGGATTTATCTGCCTTTAGTCCCATTATCTTACTAAAGAAAATCTTACTGACAGAAGAAGAATACTGTTTCCTGACGTGGGGAGAACTGGCAGACAGGCAGTACATAATGCATAGAGGGAGATTGCAGGGGCGGTGTCCTAGGAGGGTGCTGGCCAGTCTGCACCCGGTCCTTCCAGGGTGGCGATGGGTCGACGCCTCCTAGATCTGGGGCAACGGGTATCATCCTCCTCCTCCTCCTCCTCAGGTTGTACTGCTGGCTCGATCTCCAGCGGCTGTCCCCTCATGATGGCCAGGTTGTGCAGCATACAGCAGACCACGCCGATTATGGAGACCTGCTGAGGAGAGTACTGTAAGGTGCCACCAGAGCAGTCCAGGCACCAGAATCTCTGCTTAAGGATGCCTATGCACTGCTCGTTGATGCACCTGGTGGCTCAATGAGCGTCATCGTATGGATGCTCTGGCGCTGTCCTGGGGTTCCACCATGGAGTGCGCAGCCAAGTGGACAGGGGTATCACATGTCCCCAAGCAGCCAACCGCAATCCTGATTTCGGCCGATGAAGATGGCGGGTACACTGTCTGGCGCAGAATGAACGAATCATGGCTGCTGCCTCCCTTGCCCGCTGCCTGTCTGCACGGTGCTGACGGCAACGCCTTCACCTGCGTACCGCCCTGCTTCTGACCAGGTGTACCTGGTGTCACCCTCCCAACACTCCTCCCTTCCTCAGGGTGAACCCTGCCAAGCAGGTCTCTGCAGCCCACAGGCCTCCACTAAAGAGTCAGACCTGAAAGTTGTACAAAAGTACAGGGGTATGTGCAAACCTCTGAGCAGTACTCAGCAAGTTTAATGGGGCTAAAACAATTAATAAAACTATTGCAAAAGCAAAATACTGCGAATGATGGAATCTGAAATGAAAACACTAATAAGTAATAAAACTATTTCCCTACCAAGCGGATCGCGGCAAAACTCCAGTGGTGTCGCATTCGTGCACCGACTGTAAAACCTCTTGGGGGCACTGCCGGGAAAAATCCTCCCTTTTTATCGCTGAATTTTGCAGTCCTGGCCGCTTTTCAGGTCACCGCAGAAAAGCTTCCTTTACAGTGGCTTCACCCCGCCCTTTCCAGTAGAAGTGCGCACGCTCAAATCCACACTCCCCCCCCCCCCCCCTTAATATGTCTCAGGGAGGGAAACACACCCATATGATTGATTTTTTTCGATTGGCCGCCCAAACCCCACGGTAGCTGTCCCTTCAGGGATGGCGAATTTCGGCCCCCGTGTGTGTGGACTTGACTGCACACACCAAGGCAGGTCACACGTTCGATCCCTGCTCTGTGCTGATCTCAGTAGGGCAGTGACTGGAGGCACTGGAACTGAGCTCCATGTCCCAGGTTAGAGAGGGGTGATTTCAAGCAAGGTTTCTCTTCTTGATCATTGTCTCGTAGCTGATTGCTGTGTGTGTGTGCATGTTTGTGAGTGATGTGCGTGCTTGTGTGTATGCACGTCCATATTTGTGTTTGTGCATGTGTGTGTGCATGCTTTTGCACGTGGGTGCATGTGTGTATGTGTGTGCGTGCTTGTGCGCTTGTGTGCATGCATGTGAATGTGTGTGCGTGTAAGTGTGCTTGCATGCTCATTCGTGTGTATGTGTGTGTGCGCTTGTGTGTGTGTGTGCATGTACTTTTGTGCATGTGTGTGCGTGCTTATGTGTGTGTATGTGTGCATGCGAGTGCATGTGTGTGTGCATGCTTATGTGTGTGTATATGCATGCATGATTTTGTGCGTATGTGTGTGCGAGCTTGTGTGCGTTATTATGTGCGTGTGTATGTGTGCGTGCTTTTGTGTGTGCACTTGATTATGTGCATGTGTATGAGTGCGTGCTTTTGTGCATGTGTGTGTGTGTGTGAGCTTGTGTGTGAGTATGCTTTTGTGTGTTATGTGCGTGTGTGTGCATGTGTGTGTGTGAGCTTGTGTGTGAGTGTGCTTTTGTGTGTTATGTGCATGTTTGTGCGTGCGTGCGTGTGTGCACGTGTGCTTGTGCGTATGCCTATGCTTTTATGCGTGTGCCTGCTTGTGCGTGTGTGTATGCATGTGTGCATATCCATCAGCTGCATTATTTTTCTGTCTGACATCGCTTCATGTACACCTCTGGAATGAGTTTCACACACGCCTGACACGGATCCTATGTGGATATTTTACTAGATTCATAACGGGGTGATTTTTACGCTGCGTGTTTCTCCAGACAGTCTGTCTTCTTCAGACTGCTTTCAAAATGCAGAGAGTGTTCACTATAAAAAAAACAGTGAAGCTCAAAGCATTCCAATCCCTGCTGATGGGGCAGGGCCAGGCTTATGGGCACTGATTCCGAACACTCTGTGGGCATGTGGTGTGAACATTACATCCCAGGCAAGGGCGTCCACAAGGAATGAAAGAACTTGCATTTATATAGCACCTTTCACAACCTTCGGACGTCCCAAAGCACTTCACAGCCAGTAAAGCATTATCTGAAGTGTAGTCGCTGTTGTAATGTAGGAAATGTGGCAGCCAATTTGCGCACAGCAAGCTCCCACAAACAGTGAGGTGATAATGACCAGACCATCTGTTTTTTAGTGATGAGGGTTGAGGTATAAATATTAGCTCCAGGACACTGGGCAGAACTCCCCTGCTCTAGTATGATGGAATGCCGTTCAAATTGGACTTTAAAACAATGTACATGCAAGGTTATATTTCTGTCGCTCTGATCATGAAGGGGCAGCCCTCTGCACCAGGACCCGAGATATATAGCACTGTAGCATCGACAAGCAACTCTGGTTTATAAACACATCAGTCAGAGGATCCACTGACTGCAATTGCACGCACTGAATCTAATAACCTATTGCAGGAAATTAATCCAGAATGTGAGTTATAAAAAACATCTCAAAGGAATCACACCTGCCGTGGAAAAATATACACACAAAACAAACAGCAGATGCCAGACATTGCAGCCACTCTTAACTCACATGTTGATGAATGGGAGTAACCAGTTAGAATCATATGGAAGCATAGAATGGTTACAGCACAGAAAAAAGCCATTTGGCCCGTCGAGCCCATGCCGGCTCTCAACTCGTCCCAGTCCCCAGCCCTTTCCCTGTAGCCCTGCAAATTCTTTTCCTTCAGATAATTATCCAACTCCATTTTGAAATGTAGGATTGAGTCTGCCTCCACCACTCTGTCAGGCAGCGCATTCCAGATCCTAACCACTCGCTGCGTAAAAAAGCTTTTTCTTACATCGCCTTTGTTTCTTTTGCCAATCACCTTAAAGTTCCTGCGCAGTTAGGATGAAGAGGGAAAGACTTGCATTTATATAGCACCGTTCACCACCTCTTGACATCCCAAAGCGCTTCACAGACAATTTTTGAAGTGTAGCCACTTTTTTAATGTAGGAAACACGTCAGCCAATCTGTGCACAGCAAGCTCCCACAAACAGTAATGAGATAAATGGGCAGAGAATCTGTTTTTAGTGACTTTGGTTGAGGGATAAATATTAACCCCAAGCCATCGGGGAGAACTCTCCTGCTCTTCTTTGAAATAGTGGCCATGGGATCTTTTATATCCACATGAGAGTTCAGACAAGGCCTCGGTTTAACGTCTTATCTGAAAGACGGCACCTCCGACAGTTCAGCGCTCCCTCAGTACCAGCACTGGGAGTGTCAGCCTGGATTTTGCGCTCAAGTCTCTGGAGAGGTACTTGAACCCACGACTTTTGGACTCTGAGGCGAGTCCCTGGATTGGCACCTTGACACCTTAAAGGTGCAGATCGGACCAGTTGGGCACAGCTGCAAACGGCCAGGGCATCTCTCTTCAATACCCATCGCCCCAATTCATTGAAAACTTTACGGGGCGTAAATTCCTCAACACCCCAAACCAGCCGCTGATTCCAGCAGTGACCGAGCACAGGGACACCAATCAGCCGCTCCAATACTGACCCCGCCCACGGTGGCCCAGACCTATGGCCAGTGTCGGTGGGGGGAGAGGAGGAGGGGGGTGAAGGGGGTGTTGAACAGGAGAGGGGAACGATAATGGCCCCCAGTTGTTTTGTGGAGCCCGGACCATTGATTCTGCTCCTTCCAACAGCACAATACATTGAATATATCCCACATGTGTGAGCCTTTATTTCAGTGGCCCCTTTAAGGATCCCCGCTCTGGTCAGGCTGCTCGAGATGCCACTTGGGGTTTCCGCATCGGGAAGCTCGACTAGAGCAAACAGATTTGGGAGTCTGTGTCTGAGATGCGGCCTGTGCTCATTTCAGGCCTCAAGGGGGCCGCCGAAGTAAAGGCCCCGGCCAAATTAGCAGTGGCCCGAACACCCGTCCAGATTGGCACAGGCCTCTGCCCTGATTAATCAGTTATCATTGTGCTTGTTTTAGGTGTTATGCTCATAATAAAGTGATGCAACTGAGTACTGTAGACAGTGAGTAAGTGTGACCTTAACTCCTTTATTTAAACTCCAGAGTGCTCGTACAGCATGGGAGGCCTGCTTATATACAGTGCTCCCAAGGGATGCTGGGATCCTTTGGGACTCCAACAGGTAGGCCCTTTGGTGCCAGTGTGATACAGGTTGCCTAGGGTTACATACATAACATCAGGCACAGTTTCCACACTGACAATAGGCAGGTTCCCTCTGTATCTGCCGTGGCTCAGTGGGTAGTACTCTCGCCTCTGAGTCAGAAGGTCATGTGGTCAGGCCCCATTCCAGAGACTTAAACACAAAATCCAGGCTGATATTCCAGTGCAATACTGAGGGAGTGCTGCACGGTCAGAGGTGCAGTGCTGAGGGAGTGCTGCGCTGTCGGAGGGGCAGTGCTGAGGGAGTGCTGCACTGTCGGAGGTGCCGTCTTTCAGATGAGATGTTGAATTGAGGCCCTGTTTGCTCTCTCGGGTCCACATAAAACATCCCATGGCACAATTTCAAAGAAGAGCAGGGGAGTTAGCCCCAGTGTCATTGGTCAATATTTATCCCTCATCAAACACCTAAAAACAGATTATCTGGTCATTATCACATTACTGTTTGTGGGAGCTTGCTGTGCGCATAATGGCTACCGCGTTTCCTACATTACAACAGTGACAGTAACATGCTTTGGGATGATTTGAGGTTGTGAAAGGTGCTATATAAATGCAAGTTCTTCTACTCTTGACAGGGAGGGTCCCATTGGGATCCCGCTATATATATATAAGATCCGGGGAAATGGACTGGGGCTGGGGCAGATACAGATGAGCAAGAGGAAGCTCTGATCAGCAGAAGATCTGTACGGTGACAACAACAATAACAACAACCTACATTTATATATCGCCTTTAACAGAGTAAAACATCCCAAGGTGCTTCACGAGAGCGATTATCAAAAAAAATTTTGACTCCGAGCAACATAAGGTGGAAAGGTGACCAAAAGTTTGGTCAAAGAGGTTTGTTTAAAAATGAAAAAAGAAAGACTTGCATTTCTATAGCGCCTTTCACGACCACCGGACATCTCAAAGCACTTTACAGCCATTGAAATACTTTTGGAGAGTAGTCACTGTTGTAATGAGGTCAGCGCGGCAGCCATTTTGTACACAGCAAGCTCCCACAAACAGCAATGTGATAATGATCAGATAATCTGTTTTTATTATGTTGATTGGGGGATAAAATATTGGCTCAGACACTGGGGATAACTCCCCTGCTCTTCTTCGAAATAGTACCTATTTTACGTACACCTGAGAGAGCAGACAGGACCTTGGTTTAACATCTCATCAAAAAAATGCCACCTCTGACAGTGCACCACTCCCTGACTGGGAGTGTCAGCCTAGATTTATGAGCTCAAGTCCCTGTATTGGGACTTGAACCCACAAGCTTCTGACACAGAAGTGAGTGTGCTATCTACCCACTGAGGCACAGCTGACACTAAAGGAGCATCATAATGGAGGAGAGCGAGGTAGAGAGGCAAAGAGATTTAGGGAGGGAATTCCAGAGCTTGGGGCCTAGGCAGCTGAAGGCACGGCCGCCAATGGTGGAGTGATGAAAATCGGAGATGGGCAAGAGGCCAGAATTGGAGGAGCGCAGAGATCTCGGAGGAGTTGTGGGGCTGGAGGAGATGACAGAGATAGGGAGGCCATGGAGGGATTTGAACACAAGGATGAGAATTTTAAGTTCAAGGCGTTGCCGGACCGGGAGCCAATGTAGGTCAGCGAGCAGAGGAGCGATGGGTGAATGGGACTATATGAGGATCTTGGCATTCAGAGGAATATGGGGTGAGGTTACAGCTGGTGTTGTCTTACCGCTGAGTATATATGGTCGGACTGTATCTGGAAAGAGAAAGGAGTGAGTTAGATGGGAGCAGGGTTGAGATCTGCCAAGAGATCGACCAGACTTAGATCTAATGGTCTTATCCATTGCTCAGATTGTTTTATGGTCAGAATTCCTCTTGTTTTGAAATCTCTTCTTCCTCTGACGTGTTGTGCGCTGCTGTGTATTCAGTCGTCCCGATACCTCATCAGTAAACAATCAGTGTCGATTTAATTAAAGTCACAACACACCATCTGTTGACAGCAGATTCGCAACCTGCCTCCTTTCCATCAGCAAAACTAAACTGAATGAAGAGCGCAGAAATGCCAATTGAATTTTTCTTAAGTTTTGAGTTATTTAAGTAGCTAACGTAAAGAAACCACTTGCATTTATATAGCGCATTTCATGACGCCCCAAAGCACTTTACAGCAAATGAAGTGCTTCATTGAAGTGTAGTCACTGTTGTAATGTAAGAAATGCAGTAGCCAATTTGCACACAGCAAGATCCCACAACAGCAACAGATAATCAATCTTTTAGCGATGTTGGTCGTGGGATAAATATTGACCCAGGACTTCTCTGCTCTTCTTTGAATAGTGCTATGGGATCTTTTAAGGATGGGGGCCCTTGTATTTTTATTCGCCGACAAGGCCAGCATTAATTTCCCATCCTTAATTGCCCTTGAGAAGTTGGTGGTGAGCCACCATTTCAGAGGGCAGTTAAGAGTCAATCACATTGCTGTGGGTCCAGAGTTACATATAGGCCCAAACCAGGTAAGGACGGCAGATTTCCTTCCCTAAAGGACATTCATGAACCAGATAGGTTTTTATGACAATCTGGTACATGGACACCATTACTGATACTAGCTTTTTGTTCCAGATTCCATACAACTGAGTGGCATGCTGGGCCAGTTCAGAGAGTACAAATGAACCACATTGCTGTGGGTCTGGAGTCACATGTAAGCCAGACTGGGTAAGGATGGCAGGTTACCTTTAGTGAACCAGATGGGTTTCTACAACCATCCAATAGTTACATGGTCACCATTAATGGATTTTTATTCCAGATTTTTTTAATTAACTGAATTTAAATTCCCCAGCCGTCAATTGAACTCACGTCTCTGCATCATTAGTCCAGGCCTCTGGATTACAAGTCCAGTAACATAACCACTATGCTAACGTACCATAACCACTGTGATAACATTTCATCTGAAAGACAGCATCGCTGACAGTGCAGCACTTCCTCAGGAAGGCACTGGGAGTGCCAACCTGGATTATGTGCTCAAGTTTCTGGAGTGGGGCTTGAACCCATGACCTTCTGATTCAGAAAGGGAGAGTGCTACCCACTGCTGACACATTAAGTTTGCCTTGATTAATTGTTTATAACTATTGGGGGTCATAAAGCCTAGGGGCTGGAGTGGGTGAGGGTGGGGGATTGTGGAGAGGGCCGTGGCCCTTCCGGTGAACTCCCCCCGCAACTTTGGCAGGAATGTTGTGGAACGACAGGAAACTAGGCCCAGAACACAAGTTCCGCCAAAGTTTCCTGAAGGGCTTTATGGGAGCCGGTCATTGCCATGGTGATGTGGGAGAAACTTCTGGCTTATCTGCAACTTGATGTTCCACACAGTAACTCTTGGTCTTTTCACTGCATAGCTAATGGGGGAGCCACAATAAGCATATCGCCAGATACGTTTGGATAAAGATGTCCCTTTGAGCCATTTGATTGTGTCTTCGCAAAGTCCCTGGTGTCGACCCTTCCTCTCCAACCCATGTCAAAAATTGGGCCTTCTTTGCGCAGAGAAATATTTCCTGGTGAATTAGTCAAAGTAGATCATTATACAAAAGGCACTGAGATGCAACAAGATAAGGTTCTACATTATTTATTCATTATTTATTAATTAATTATTCATTACCTGATTATTTATTAATTAATTATTTATAGGAGCCGCTCTCTTTCCAGAGTCCAATCCATCTCTTCACTAAGCTCTTCGGTCTTCAGAAACACATTCGGTTATCTCTGGAACCCAGTTAGACTGCCTGCTTCAGTAGATCAAATTTATCAATTTATTTTCACAACTTATGCTCCTATTAACAAGAAAGCAATCCCCAAGACCATATTTGATGCTCCACAAGAACACAAGAATTAGGAACAGGAATAGGCCATCTAGCCCCTCGAGCCTGCTCCGCCATTCAATAAGATCATGGCTGATCTGAACCCCTCTGCACCTTCTCAGGGGCAGAGTGACCTCTGTCCTGTAACTGGGTGACCAGGGCTGCACGTGATGTTTCAGAATCCTGCAATTTGACGAAAGCTCAAAAGCGGCTTGAGTACTGTTATGTACGGAAAAAGAGTCAGACTGAACACTGTGAGCTCAAAGTAAAGTGTGACCTTAGTCTTTTATTGCAGGTCTCCAGAGTGCCTCTCCAACCTGTGAGGCCTCCTTAAATACCTTTGCTCCCAAGGGATTATGGGATCCCTTGGGACTCCAGGGGATGAGCACTCCAGTGGCTGTACAGAGTAAATACAAGTCCACATATATAACAACACTCCACCCACCCGCCCCCCCCCCAAAGTTAATAGTGTAACTATTTACAATGTGAGTCGATCTGGGGCCCTTTTTGCCCTGGTTGATCGTCTCGGTGTGAAAGCTGGTGTTGGTGAGTCAATTGTTGGGCCCTCGCTGGGCTGCTATGCAGCTGGCCTTGCTGGACTGCCTGGTGTGATGGGTCCTGCTGGGCTGCTGTGGATGATGGGTTCTGGTTCGTGGCCAACCGTGGTGCCGGTTGCCACTGGTGTGTATGTTGGGGGGTCAAAGAAGGTAGGGTCCAAAATGGGTTGCTCAGGATAGTCCATGAATCTGAGTTTGATTTGGTCCAAGTGTTTCCGGTGAATGAGTCCATTTGAAAGTTTCACCCGAAATATCCTGCTCCCCTCTTTGGCCACGACAGTGCCAGGAAGCCACTTGGGACCTTGTCCATAATTCAATACAAATACAGGATCATTGATTTCAATCTCGCGTGACAAATTTGCACTATCATGGTATGTACTTTGTTGAAGCCGCCTGCTCTCTACCTGTTCATGTAGATCAGGGTGAACTAACGAGAGCCTTGTCTTAAATGCTCTTTTCATGAGCAGTTCAGCAGGTGTGATCCCCGTGAGCAAGTTGGGTCTCGTGCGGTAGCTAAGCAGGACTCGGGATAGGTGAGTCTGCAATGAGCCTTCCGTTACCTTCTTCAAGCCCTGCTTGATGGTTTGCACTGCTCGCTCTGCCTGACCATTGGACGCTGGTTTAAACGGGGCAGATGTGACATGTTTGATCTCGTTGCGGGTCATGAATTCTTTGAACTCAGCACTGGTAAAACATGGCCTGTTGTTGCTCACCAGGACATCGGGTAGGCCGTGTGTGGCAAACATGGCCCGCAGGCTTTCAGTAGTGGCAGCGGACGTGCTAGCCGACATTATATCACATTCAACCCACTTGGAGTACGCATCCACAACTACAAGGAACATTTTACCCAAGAATGGGCCTGCATAGTCAACATGCACTCTAGACCACGGTTTGGAGGGCCAAGACCATAAACTTAGCGCTGCCTTCCTGGGTACATTGCTTAACTGCGAGCAAGTATTAATTCTGTGCACGCTGGACTTTAAGTCTACATCGATACCGGTCAACCACACGTAGATCTGGCTATCGCTTTCATCATTACGATGCCTGGGTGGGTACTGTGGAGGTCACTGATGAAGGTGTTTTTGCCCTTCTTGGAGACCACTACTCGATTGCCCCACAGAAGGCAATCTTCCTGTATAGACATTTCATCTTTGCGCTGCTGGAACGGCTTTATCTCTTCCTGCATTTCCACTGGGACATTGGACCAGTTCCCGTGAAGCGCACAGTTTTTGACTAGAGATAATAAGGGGTCCTGGCTTGTCCAGGTTTTGATTTGCCATGCAGTGACGGGTGATTGCTCACTCTCAAATGCTTCCATAACCATGGCTAAATCTGCAGGCTGCGCCATTTCCACCCCCATGGTGGGCAATGACAGATAACTGAGAGCATTGGCCCAATTTTCTGTGCTTGGCCTGTGGCAGATGGCGTAGTTGTATGCCGACAATGTGAGTGCCCATTTCTGGATGCGGGCCGATGCATTGGTATTTATCCCTTTACTCTCGGAAAACAGGGATATGAGTGGCTTATGGTCAGTTTCCAATTCGAATTTTAGCCCAAACAGATATTAATGCATTTTCTTTACCCCATAGACACACGCTAACGCTTCTTTTTCAATCATGCTGTAGGCTCTCTCAGCCTTAAGATAGACACCTGGATGCATAAGCAACAGGTTGCAATTTCCCAAAATCATTAGCTTGTTACAAAACACACCCGACGCCATATGACGACGCATCACATGTTAGTACCAAACGCTTACATGGATCATACAACACAAGCAATTTGTTTGAGCATAACAATTTTCTAGCTTTTACAAAGGCATTTTCTTGGCTTTTGCCCCATGCCCATTCATCCCCATTACATAGTAAGACATGCAGTGGTTCTAGCAGGGTGCTGAGACCCGGTAAGAAGATACCAAAGTAGCTCAGGAGTCCCAGAAACGACCGCAGGCTCCGTCACGTTCTGTGGCCTCGGTGTGTTCTTGATTGCCTCAGTCTTTGAATCGGTGGGCCTGATGCCATCTGCCGCAATCCTCCTTCCCAAGAACTCCACTTCAGGCACCAGGAAAACGTTTCGAGCGTTTTAACCTGAGCCCCACGCAATTGAGTCGACGAAGAACCTCCTCCAGGTTCTGCAGGTGCTCGACTGTGTCCCGACCTGTGACCAAGATGTCATCCTGGAAGACCACGGTGCGCGGGACCGACTTCAGTAAGATTTCGATGTTTCTCTGGAATATCGCCGCCGCTGATCGAATTCTAAATGGGCACCTGTTATAAATGTAAAGACCTTTGTGTGTGTTGATGCAGGTGAGGCCCTTCGATGATTCCTCCAGTTCCTGTGTCATGTAGGCTGAAGTCAAATTCAGTTTCATGAATGTCTTTCCTCCCGCCAGTATTGCAAAGAGGCCGTCGGCCTTTGGTAATGAGTATTGGTCTTACAGGGAGAAACGATTGATAGTTACTTTGCAATCACCACAGATTCTGATGGTGCCGTCTCCCTTGAGGACTGGGACAATAAGACTGGCCCACTCATTGAACTCGATCAGTGAAATGATGCCCTCTCGTTGCAGCCGGTCTAACTCGATCTCTACCCTTTCTCTCATCATATACTGCTCTCGCCTTGTGATGGATGGGACGCGCCCCCAGAATTAGGTGGATATGCACTTTTGCTCCTTGGAATTTCCCGATGCCTGGTTCGGACAGCAAACGGAACTTGTTTAAGACCTGGGCACACGAAGTGTCGTCATCCCAGTTCCAGCGTATCTTTCCCAGCCAGCTCCTGCCGAGCAACGTGGGACCATCGCCCAGTACCACCCAGATTGGTGGCTTGTGCACCGCTCCATCGTAGGAGACCTTTACAGTAGCACTGCCGATTATGGGAATCAGTTCTTTTGTGTAAGTTCTTAGTTTCGTACGAACTGGAGTTAAGACTGGCCTTGAGGCCTTGCTGCACCACAATCTTTCGAAAGTCTTTTTGCCCATGATGGACTGGTTCGCGCTCGTGTCCAGCTTCATTGACACCGGGAGTCCATTTAGTTCAACATTCAGCATTATCGGGGGACAATTCGTGGTGATTGTTTGCACCCCATGTACCTCTGCCCCCTCTGAGGTTCTGATTCATTGTGATCCTCCGTGGATCTGTCCTCCTCTGCATCATGGTGTGTTGCAGGATTAACAGGATTTGCAGCTCGCCTGCACATATGTCGGAAATGTCCCATTGTTCCACAGCCCTTGCAAACGTACCTTTGAAGTGGCATGAATGGAAACGATGATCATCCCCGCAATGCCAACAAGGTGTTAATGGCCTTGCATTCATCACGCTTGACGGTGGACTCTGAGATATTTGCGGACGTGCAGCTGCAGGCATGTGTGACCTGCCCTGTACATTGTGATTTGAAAACAACATTGTTTTGTTCACAGTTCTTGTAGCAGCACTTGTGTGCTGAGAGATTTGCTTAGTATTGTCACTGGTGGCAATGAACGCCTGGGCTATCGCTATAGCCTTACTCAAGGTTGGGGTCTCTACATTCAAAAGATTGCGATGTATGGATTCATGGCCAATGCTATGTATGAATAAGTCTCTGAGCATGTGCTCCAAATGTCCTTCAAATTCGCAATGTCCTGCAAGGCGTCTTAGCTCGACGACATAACTTGCACTTCCTGACCTTCAGACCTCTTGTAGGTGTAGAACCGGTAGCTCGCCATCAGAATGCTTTCCTTCGGGTTCAAATGCTTCCAGACCAGTGTACACAAAACATAGTACAATTTCTCTGTGGGTTTCGCTGGAGTAAGCAGATTTTTCATGAGGCCATATGTTGGTGCCCCAGAGACGATGAGGAGGATTGCCTTTTGTTTGGCAGCGTTCTCTTCTCCATCCAACTCATTGGCTACGAAGTATTGGTCGAGTCGCTCCACAAAGGTTTCCCAATCATCTCCCTCCGAGAATTTCTCCAGGATGCCCACTGTTCCCTGCATCTTTGGGTTCGATATGTGTATCTCATCGCCAGTTGTTACGTATGGAGAAAGAGTCAGACTGAACACTGTGAGCTCAAAGTAAAGTGTTACCTTAGTCTTTTATTGCAGGTCTCCAGAGTGCCTCTCCAACCTGTGAGGCCTCCTTAAATACCTGTGCTCCCAAAGGATTATGGGATCACTTGGGACTCCAGTGGATGAGCCCTCTGGTGTCTGTACAGAGTATATACAAGTTCATATATATAACAAGTACATTGTCCAACGTACCACTCCAGTGGAGCACCGAAGGAGCACTGCACTGTCGGAGGTGCTGTCCTGCTGATGGGACAATATAGTGTCGCTCGTGTACTTGTTTCAATCCCTTGGCACTTATCAAAGCAGAGGAGAGATTTCTCCCAGGGCCCTTACTGGCATTCTTTCCTCAACTAACATCTGCACAAACAGATCAATTTGTCATTCGTTACATCGCTGTTTCTGGAATCTTGCACAAAACAGCTGCCATGCATGCCTACACAATAGCCATTATATTTCAAAACAATTCATTGTATATTAAAAGATGTTCTGAGGCATTCCTTAGTGTATTATTTATTGCTTTCTATTTTCTTCTTTTATTCATTCTTGGGATATGGGCGTCGCTGGCAAGGCCAGCATTTATTCCCCATCGCTAGTTGTTCTTGAGAAGGTGGTGGTGAGCCGCCACCTTGAAACCGCTACAGTCCGTGTGGTGAAGGTGCTCCCACAGTGCTGTTAGGGAGGGAGTTCCAGGATTTTGACCCAGCGACGATGAAGGAATGGCTGATTTATTTCCAAGTCAGGACGGTGTGTGACTTGGAGGGGAACGTGGAGGTGATGGTGTTCACATGTGCCTAGTGCCCTTGTCCTTCTAAGTGGTAGATGTCGCGGGTTTGGGAGATGCTGTCGCTGAAGCCTTAGCGAGTTGCTGCAGGGCATCTTGTAGATGGTACACACTGCAGCCACGGTGTGCTGGTGGTGGAGGGAGTGAATGATTAAGATGGGGGATGAAGTATATGATATCCTCCAAAAGTGTTGCGAGAAGTGAGCAGGCATTTGAAAACAATGCCTGAGCTGGCTTTGTTGGTGAATGATGAGGGATTATACCAACCAGTTCAGATAACTGTTTAGTTAACAGGTTAACATTTTTGAATGCAAAAATGGAACTCATTAAACACGCAGTGTTTGCAAACTGGAAAATGTTATCATTAAAAAGAGATTAACCTTATTATTGCAAACATTCTGGAATAACATTAGGCCATCAGGTTTATTTTAATTTATAACTGACACATCAACTGTGAGTTCACCCCTGTGAATAACAAAAATCAAAACCCAACACATGTGAATTAGAATTCCATTTAGAAATTATAATGCTGAACAGTTGTATATTGGCCAATGACGAACTGGCCTTTGGTATTTCCCCTCTGCAAGAGGAAAGGGAAGGGGGGCTCACCGGGGCTTAGATTTTCCACGGTGCGCAGGTGTAACACTGATATTGTGGATCAGCCGCATTTTATAGGTCACTGGTTGGAGTACGGTGTCCACTTTAGGAAGGATGTCACCGCCCCAGAGATGGTGCAGAGGAGACTTACTGGAACGCTACCAGGGATGAGAGATTTTAATTATGTGGCTTGACTGGAGAAGCTGGGATTGTTCTCCTTCGAGAAGAGGTGGCTCAGGGGAGATTTATTAGTGGTGTTCAAAGTTATGAAGGTTTTGGATAGAATAAATAAGGAGAAACTGTTTCTATTGGTGGGAGGGTCGGGGGTATAACGGGCGGGGTGTATAACGGGTGAGGTGTATAACAGGCAGGTGTATAACATGCAGGTGTGTAACAGGCGGGTGTATAATGGGCGGTGTACAACTGCTGGGTGAATAACAGGCATGGTGTATAATGGGGGTGTATAATGAGTGGGTATGTAATGGGCGGGTGTATAACGGACAGGGTGTATAATGGGTGATGTGTAATGGGCGGGTGTATAACGGGCGGCGTATAACGGCCGGGTGAATAACAGTCGTGGTGTATAATGGGGGTTTATAATGAGCGATTGTGTAACGGGCGGGTGTATAACGGGTGGGGTGTATAACGGGCAGGGTGTATAACTGGTGGCATGTATAATGGACGAGTGTTTAACGGGTGGTGTGTATAACGGGTGGGGTGTATAACGGGCGGGTGTATAACGGGCAGGTGTGTAATGAGCGGTGTGTATAACAGGCGGTGTATAACGGCCGGGTGAATAATGGACGTGGTGTATAACGGGGATGTATAACAAGCGGGTGTGTCCCGGGCGGGTGCATAATGGGTGGGATGTATAATGGGCGGGTTGTATAACGGGTGGGGTGTATAATGGGCGGGGTGTATAACGGGTTGGTCTATAATGGGAAGGTGTATAACGGGCGGGTGTATAATGGGCAGGTGTATAACGGATAGGGTGTATAATGAGCGGGTGTGTAACGGGCAGATATATAATGGGCAGGTGTATAACAGGCAGGTGTATAACGGGCAGGATGTATAACGGATGGGATGTATAATGGACGGTGTCTATTGGGCGGGTGTACAACGGGCAGGTGTATAACAGGAGGGTGTATAACAGGCAGGTGTATAATGGGCGGGGTGTATAATGGACAGATGTATACCGGGCAGGTGTATAACGGGCAGGTGTATAACGGGAGGCTGTGTAATGAGCGGGTGTATAAAGGGCAGGTGTATAACAGGTGGGTGTGTATAACGGGCAGGTGTATAATGGGTTTTGTGTAACGGGCGGGTGTATAACTGGCAGGGTGTATAACGGGTAGGGTGTATAATGGGCGGGTGTATAATGGGCAGGATGTGTCACGGGCGGTGTGTATAACGGATGGTGTGTGTAACGGGTGGGGTGTGTGACGGGTGGGTTGTGTAACGGGCGGGTGTATAACGGCGGTGTGTATAACGGGGATGTGTAATGGGCAGGGTGTATTACGGGCGGGGTGTATAACAGGCGGGTGTATAACGGGCGATGTGTATAACGGGGCAGTGTGTATAATGGGCAGGTGGCAGGTGTATAACGGGTAGTGTGTATAACGGGCAGAGTGTATAACAGGCGGTGTATAACGGGCGGGGTGTTAACGGACAGGTGTATAACGGGTGGGGTATATAACGGGCAGGTGTGTAACGTGCAGGGTGTGTAATGGGCGGGTGTATAATGGGTGGGGTGTATAACAGGCGGGTGTATAACGGCGGATGTATAGCAGGCGGGTGTATAACGGCGGGTGTACAACAGGCAGGGTGTGTACTGGGCGGGATGTATAACGGGCGGTGTGTGTAATAAGCGAGGTGTGTAACGGGCGGGGTGTGTAACGGGCAGGTGTGTATATTTATAAGGGACGGGTGTATAATGGGCAGGTGTATAACGGGCTGGGTGTATAACAGGCACGTGTATAACAGGTGGGGTGTTTAACGGGCGGGTGTATAATGGGCGAGTGCATAACGGGTGAGTGTATAACGGGCGGTGTGTATAACGGGCGAGTGTATAACGGTGGTGTGTATAACGGGTGGGGTGTATAATGGGCAGGTGTATAACGGGAGGCTGTGTAATGAGCGGGTGTATAAAGGGCAGGTGTATAACAGGCGGGTGTGTATAACGGGCAGGTGTATAATGGGTTTTGTGTAACGGGCGGGTGTATAACTGGCAGGGTGTATAACGGGCGGGGTGTATAATGGGCGGGTGTATAATGGGCGGGATGTGTCACAGGCGGTGTGTTTAACGGATGGTGTGTGAAACGGGTGGGGTGTGTAACGGGTGGGGTGTGTAATGGGCGGGTGTATAACGGCGGTGTGTATAACGGGGATGTGTAATGGGCAGGGTGTATTACGGGTGTGGTGTGTAACGGGTGGGTGTATAACGGGCGGGGTGTATAACAGGCAGGGTGTAAAACGGGCGGTGTGTATAACAGGGCAGTGTGTATAATGGGCAGGTGGCAGGTGTATAACGGGTGGTGTGTATAATGGACGGGGTGTATAACGAGCGGTGTATAACGGGCGGGGTGTTTACGGGCAGATGTATAACCAGCAGAGTGTATAACAGGCGGTGTATAACGGGCGGGGTGTTAACGGACGGGTGTATAACGGGTGGGGTATATAACGGGCAGGTGTGTAATGTGCGGGGTGTGTAATGGGTGGGTGTATAACGGGTGGGGTGTATAACAGGCGGGTGTATAATGGCGGATGTATAACAGGCGGGTGTATAACGGCGGGTGTATAACAGGCAGGGTGTGTACCGGGCAGGATGTATAACGGGCGCTGTGTATAATGGGCGGTGTGTGTAATAAGCGAGGTGTGTAACAGGTGGGGTGTGTAATGGGCAGGTGTGTATATTTATAAGGGATGGGTGTATAATGGACGGGTGTATAATGGGCGAGTGTATAACGGGCGAGTGTATAACGGGTGCTGTGTATAACGGGTGGGGTGTATAATGGGCAGGTGTATAACGGGCGGGGTGTATAACAGGCACGTGTATAACAGGTGGGGTGTTTAATGGGCGAGTGCATAACGGGCGAGTGTATAACGGGCGGTGTGTATAACGGGCGAGTGTATAACGGGTGGTGTGTATAATGGGTGGTGTGTATAACGGGCGAGTGTATAACGGGTGGTGTGTATAACGGGTGGGGTGTATAATGGGCAGGTGTATAACGGGCGGGGTGTATAACAGGCACGTGTATAACAGGTGGGGTGTTTAACGGGCGGGTGTATAACAGGCAGGGTGTATAACGGGCAGGTGTATAACGAACAGTGTATAACGGCGGGGTGTATAACGGGCGGTGTATAATGGGTGGGGTGTATAATGGGCGGGGTGTATAACAGGCACGTGTAAAACAGGTGGGGTGTTTAACGGGCGGGTGTATAACGGGCGGGTGTATAACGGGTTGGATGTATAATAGGCAGGGTGTATAACAGGCAGAGTGTATAACAGGCAGGTGTATAACGAACAATGTATAACGGCGGGGTGTATAACGGGCGGTGTATAATGGGTGGGGTGTATAATGGGCGGGGTGTATAACAAGTGGTATATAACGGGCGGGGTGTATAATGGGCGGGTGTGTATCGGGCGGGTGTATAACGGGTGTGGTGACGGGTGTATACGGGCGGGGTGGTGGGTGTATAACATGTGCCTGATCCATTCTCACCCACTTTTGGCACTCGCTGAAGCTGTATTTTCCTTCCCCCCTGAATGTTTAAAAACTGCTCCAGGAATCAGGCTTTATTGAACTTTCCTTCAACAAAATAATTTACAAACTTATGGCATACTCGTCATCTAAAGCGGTACTGTGGCCTAGTTTATCTGCTACTACACTAGTAACTCAAAGGTTGGAAGGGTGAAATTACAACCCCCTCAAGTTGTGTAAATAGATTCTATAGAAACACCACAGATTCTGCTTCGCCTACTGAGTGTTTAAAGGCAAACATTTGCAGGGCTATGGGGAAATAGTGGAGCATTGAGACTAATTGGATAGCTCTTTCAAAGAGCCGGCACAGGCCGAATGCGCTGTAATGTTATATTCTATAATAACTGGTCACAACACCGTAAGGAACAGAGGTGTAGAAAACAAAGGGGCTGTACTTTAAAAGGTACAAGTTTTCAGGTTTCGTTTTCATTTTAGTAATTTTTAGATGCCCTGCTCATAAACTGTCCAACACTGGTCTGTTGATTGGAGAGCTTCAGTCATATCCTTGCATCATTTTAATTAAGGATATGCAAGTAGGCTAGGCTGAATCCCTTGGTGTGCCGGCTCAAAGTTGTCATGGCAACCCTTTGGTCATTTATGCTTGTTGCTGTGATGGTGCTTACTCTACACTCTCTGCCGCGTGAGGCAACTTGGGCACATTTATTATATTGAAACCGCTATAAAATTGGAGGGTACTGTTGACTCAATTTGTGCCATTTTTGCTCATCTTCCTGGCAACCACCATTATCATCATAGGCAGTCCCCCGAAATCGAGGAAGACTTGCTGCCACTCTAAAAATGAGTTCTTAGGTGACTGAACAGTCCAATACGGTAATTACAGACTCTGTCACAGGTGGGAAAGACATTCATTGAAGGAAATGGTGGGTGGGGAGTCCGATTTGCCACACGCCTGTGCTTGTTTTCTGCAGGCTCTCAGTGATGAGACTCGAGGTGCTCAAGTGCTCGGATGCTCTCCCTCCACTGAGGGCAGTCTTTGGTCAGGGATTCCCAGGTGTTGGTGGGGATGTTGCATTTTATCAAGGAGGCTTTGAGGGTGTCCTTGAAACGTTTCCTCTGCCCACCTGGGGTTCACTTGCTGTGTAGGAGTTCCAAGTAGAGCGCTTGCTTTAGGAGTCTTGCGTCAGGCATGCGAACCATGTGGCCCCGTCAAACGGAGCTGGTCAAGTGTGGTCAGTGCTTCGATGCTGGGGATGTTGGCCTGATCATGAATACTAATGTTGGTGCGTCTGTCCTCCCAGGGGTTTTGCAGGGTCTTGAGGAGACATCGTTGGTGGTATTTCTCCAGCGATTTGAGGTGTCTCCTGTATATGGTCCATGTCTCTGAGCCATACAGGAGGGCGGGTATCACTACAGCCCTGTGGACCATAAGCTTGGCATCAGATTTGAGGGCCTGATCTTCGAACACTCTCTTCCTCAGGCGGCCGAAGGCTGTGCTGGTGCACTGGAGACGGTGTTGAACCTCGCCGTTGATGTCTGCCCTTGCTGATAATAGGCTCCTGAGGTATGGAAAATGGTCCACGTTGTCCATGGTCGCGCCGTGGATCTTGATGACTGGGGGTACAGTGCTGTGTGGCAGGGTCAGGTTCATCGAGGACCTTTGTCTTACGGATGTTTAGTGTAAGGCTCATGCACCTCGGTGAAGATGTTGACGATGACTTGGAGTTCAGCCTCTGAATATGCGCAGACGCAAGCGTCGTCCACGTACAGTAGTTCGATGACAGAGGATGGGACGGTCTTGGATCTGGCCTGGAGGCAACGAAGGTTGAACAGGTTCCTACTGGTTCTATAGTTTAGTTCCACTCCGGCGGGGAGATTGTTGAGTGAGGTAGAGCATTGTAGCGAGGAAGATCAGGAAGAGAGTTGGCACGACGACGCAGCCCTGCTTGACCCCGGTCCGGATGTGGATTGGGTCTGTGGTGGATCCGTTGGTCAGGATCACGGCCTGCATGTCATCGTGGAGCAGGCGAAGGATGTTGACAAACTTTTGGGGCCAGCCAAAACGGAGGAGGACGCTCCATAGTCCCTCGCAGTTAACAGTGGCGAAGGCCTTTGTAAGGTCAAAGGAGGCCATGTACAAGGGTTGGTGCTGTTCCCTGCATTTTTCTTGCAGTTGTCACGCCGTAAAATTCATGTTCATTGTACCGCATAATGGACGGAATCTGCACTGTGACTCCGGGAGGAGCTCCTCAGCCACAGGGAGAAGACGGTTGAGGAGAATTCTAGCGATGACCTTCCCAGTGGCAGATAACAGGGAGATTCCTCTGTAGTTGCCGCAGTCGGACTTGTCTCCTTTCTTAAAGATGGTCACGATTAATGCATCTCTGAGATCTCCCGGTATGCTCTCCTCCTTCCAGATGAGAGAGATGAGGTAATGCATTCGTGCCAATAGTGCCTCTCCGCCATAGCACAGGCTTTGCCAGGGGCCTTGCAACAAGGTTTTCTGACCACTTCACCGTGTCACATGAGAGAGCAGCTAACGGGCAGCAATAAAATGTTCAAAAACAGGGGAGTCTAAATCCTGCATGAATACTGAATCTGTTCACCAACACATGTCAACTCAATTTAAGACAGATTAAATCTCACCAAAACACAGGCTTTTAAGAGCAAGTCCAACATCTGCACAAAACCACTTCAATCATTGCTGTCTTTGCTTTGACTCTCTAGAAAGTACACACCTCTCCTCACTTACTTCCCAAATAAAGGCCAGTAAAAGAGTTACGAGGTATCAGAAGGATTGTTTTCATCTACAGTTTCCAAAGTTTTTCGTTTTCAAGTGCTGTCACCCCATGATTCTCTTCCCCTCATGCACCGTCAGCAGTTCACAGACAAATAGTAGGCCCACCACCAGCTTCTCCAGTTAATTGCCACAAGAACCAGAGGGGAGATGAGGAGAAATGTTTATACGCAGCGAGTTATTGTGATCTGGAACACACTGCCAGAAAGGGCAGAGGTGCAAGAAGCAGATTCAATAACATCTTTCAAAAGGGAATTGGATAAATGCTTGAAAATGAAATATTCACAGGACGACAGGGAAAGCCAAGGACTAATTGGATAGTTTTCAAAGAGCCAGCACAGGCAAGATTGGATTAAATGGTCTATCTGCATTATAAGATTCTATGATTCTATAGACCGATTTTCATCTCCAATGAAGCCAAATGAAAATCGGGCACTTTCTATAATGGCCATCTGATCCACAATGCAAGTTTGACCCCTGGGGGAGGGGTGGAGTGGGTTGGAACATTACCCATGATGTCATGTCTCCACCACTTGCTTTCCTGTGGAGTTTTGGGGTTTCCTTAGAGACTCACAAGTCAAGGCAGCTACATAGAAACATAGAAACATAGAAAATAGGTGCAGGAGTAGGCCATTCGGTCCTTCTAGCCTGCACCGCCATTCAATGAGTTCATGGCTGAACATGCAACTTCAGTACCCCATTCCTGCTTTCTCACCATACCCCTTGATCCCCCTAGTAGTAAGGACGACATCTAACTCTTTTTGAATATATTTAGTGAATTGGCCTCAACGACTTTCTGTGGTAGAGAATTCCACAGGTTCACCACTCTCTGGGTGAAGAAGTTCCTCCTCATCTCGGTCCTAAATGGCTTCCCCCTTATCCTTAGACTGTGTCCCCTGCTTCTGGACTTCCCCAACATTGGGAACATTCTTCCTGCATCTAACCTGTCTGAACCCATCAGAATTTTAAATGTTTCTATGAGGTCCCCTCTCATTCTTCTGAACTCCAGCGAATACAAGCCCAGTTGATCCAGTCTTTCTTGATAGGTCAGTCCCGCCATCCCGGGAATCAGTCTGGTGAACCTTCGCAGTACTCACTCAATAGCAAGAATGTCCTTCCTCAGGTTAGGAGACCAAAACTGTACACAATACTCCAGGTGTGGCCTCACCAATGCCCTGTACAACTGTAGCAACACCTCCCTGTCCCTGTACTCAAATCCCCTCGCTATGAAGGCCAACATGCCATTTGCTTTTTTAACCGCCTGCTGTACCTGCATGCCAACCTTCAATGACTGATGTACCATGACACCCAGGTCTCGTTGCACCTCCCCTTTTCCTAATCTGTCACCATTCAGATAATAGTCTGTCTCTCTGTTTTTACCACCAAAATGGATAACCTCACATTTATCCACATTATACTTCATCTGCCATGCATTTGCTCACTCACCTAACCTATCCAAGTCGCTCTGCAGCCTCATAGCATCCTCCTCGCAGCTCACACTGCCACCTAACTTAGTGTCATCCGCAAATTTGGAGATACTACATTTAATCCCCTTGTCTAAATCATTAATGTACAGTGTAAACAGCTGGGGCCCCAGCACAGAACCTTGCGGTACCCCACTAGTCACTGCCTGCCATTCTGAAAAGTCCCCATTTACTCCTACTCTTTGCTTTCTGCCCGACAACCAGCCTTCAATCCATGTCAGCACACTACCCCCAATCCCATGTGCTTTAACTTTGCACATCAATCTCTTGTGTGGGACCTTGTCGAAAGCCTTCTGAAAGTCCAAATATACCACATCAACTGGTTCTCCCTTGTCCACTCTACTGGAAACATCCTCAAAAAATTCTAGAAGATTTGTCAAGCATGATTTCCCTTTCACAAATCCATGTTGACTTGGACCTATCATGTCACCTCTTTCCAAATGCGCTGTTATGACATCCTTAATAATTGATTCCATCATCTTACCCACTACCGATGTCAGGCTTAACAGTCTATAATTCCGTTTTCTCTCTCCCTCCTTTTTTAAAAAGTGGGGTTACATTGGCTACCCTCCACTCGATAGGAATTGATCCAGAGTCAATGGAATGTTGGAAAATGACTGTCTATGCATCCGCTATTTCCAAGGCCACCTCCTTAAGTACTCTGGGATGCAGTCCATCAGGCCCTGGGGATTTATCGGCCTTCAATCCCATTAATTTCCCCAACACAATTTCCCGACTAATAAGGATTTCCCTCAGTTCCTCCTCCTTACTAGATCCTCTGACCCCTCTTATATCCGGAAGCTTGTTAGTGTCCTCCTTAGTGAATACCGAACCAAAGTACTTGTTCAATTGGCCCGCCATTTCTTTGTTCCCCGTTATGACTTCCCCTGATTCTGACTGCAGGGGACCTACGTTTGTCTTTACTAACCTTTTTCTCTTTACATATCTAAAGAAACTTTTGCAATCCGTCTTAATGTTCCCTGCAAGCTTCTTCTCGTACTCCATTTTCCCTGCCCTAATCAAACCCTTTGTCCTCCTCTGCTGAGTTCTAAATTTCTCCCAGTCCCCGGGTTCACTGCTATTTCTGGCCAATTTGTATGCCACTTCCTTGGCTTTAATACTATCCCTGATTTCCCTTGATAACCACGGTTGTTCCACCTTCCCTTTTTTATTTTTACGACAGACAGGAATGTACAATTGTTGTAGTTCATCCATGCGGTCTCGAAATGTCTGCCATTGCCCATCCACAGTCAACCCCTTCAGTATCATTCGCCAATCAATCCTAGCCAATTCACGCCTCATACCTTCAAAGTTACCCTTCTTTAAGTTCTGGACCATGGTCTCTGAATTAACTGTCTCATTCTCCATCCTAATGCAGAATTCCACCATATTATGGTCACTCTTCCCCAAGGGGCCTCGCACAACGGTATTGCTAATTAATCCTCTCTCATTACACAACACCCAGTCTAAGATGGCCTCCCCCCTAGTTGGTTCCTCGACATATTGGTCTAGAAAACCATCCCTTATGCACTCCAGGAAATCCTCCTCCACCGTATTGCTTCCAGTTTGGTTAGCCCCATCTATGTGCATATTAAAGTCACCCATTATAACTGCTGCACCCTTATTGCATGCACCCCTAATTTCCTGTTTGATGCCCTCCCCAACATTACTACTACTGTTTGGAGATCTGTACACAACTCCCACTAACGTTTTTAGCCCTTTGGTGTACATAGATGAGGTGGAATGCGGTCTTTTTTAAGGTGGCACCTGAAGGAGCTGGTGTTAAGCCTGGTGCCCAGCTACACTCAGGCCAGAGGGTATGAGTGGTCAATGCAGCAAGGCAGAGGAGGCCTGAGGAGCTAAGTGGAAAGTTCTGTACGACCTGCCCTACGACCTACTGTCAGCTTCAATTTATGTACTAACCATAGTGATTAGCCAATAATAACGATAGATTGGGCAGACTTGTGTGTTGTTTCCAAAATTTTATCTCAATGCAGCACATCAGCTGCACCGATATTCGACCAATCCAAAACAATTCATAAGAGACTAAAACGAATGTAATCAACCAATCATAACTGAGAGAATTTGTACTTGACTAAAAAAATTAGTGTAATCAACCAATCAAATCTACAACAACAAATACTTGCATTTATACAGCGCCTTTAACGTAGTAAAACATACCAAGGCGCTTTAAAAAAATGTGTTCATGGGATGTGGGCATGGCCGGCAAGGCCAGCATTTATTGCCTATCCCTAATTGCCCTTGAGAAGGTGGTGGTGAGCCGCCTTCTTGAACCGCTCTGGGATGCTAGGGAGGGAGTTCCAGGATTTTGATGCAGTGACAATGAAGGAACGGTGATATACTTCCAAGTCAGCATGATGTGTGACTTGGAGGGCAATGTGGACGTGGTGGTGTTCCCATGCGCCTGCTGCCCTTGTCCTTCTAGGTGGTAGAGGTTGCGGGTTTGGGAGGTGCTGTTGAAGGAAGCCCTGGCGAGTTGCTGCAGTGCATCTTGTAGATGGTACACACTGCAGGCACGGTGCGCCGGTGGTGGAGGGAGTGAATGTTTAAAGTGGTGGATGGGATACCAATGAAGTAGGCTGCTTTGTCCTGGATGAATGTTATCGGAGCTACAATCATCCAGGCAAGTGGGGAGTATTCCATCACACTCCTGACTTGTTTCCTGTAGATGATGGAAAGGCTTTGGGGAGTCAAGAGGTGAGACACTCACCGCAGAATACCCAGTCTCTGACCTGCTCTTGTTGCCACAGTGTTTATGTGGCTGGTCCAGTTAAGTTTCTGGTCAATGGTGACCCCGAGGATGTTGATGGTAGAGGATTCGGTGATGGTAATGCAGTTGAATGCCAAGGGGAGTTGGTTAGACTCTCACTTGTTAGAGATACTCATTGCCTGGCACTTGTGTGGAGCGAATATTACTTGCCATTTATCAGCCCAAACCTGAATGTCATCCATGTCTTGTTGCATGTGGTAATGGACTGCTTCATTATCTGTGGAGTTGCGAATGGAACTGAACACTGTGCAATCATCAGCGAACATCCCAACTTCTGACCTTATGATGGAGGGAAGTTCATTGATGAAGCAGCTGAACATAGTTGGGCCTCGGACACTGCCCTGAGGAACTCCTGCAGGGATGTCCTGGGGCTGTGAGGATTGATCTCCAACAACCACAACCATAATCTTATGAGCAATTATCAAACAAAAATGGATACCAAATCACATAAGCAGATGTTAGGACATTTGACCAATCTATTGAGTATATTGGCCCTATACTCTCTGGAGTTTAAAAGAATGAAAGGTGATCTCATGGAAACATATAAGATTCTGAGGGGGATTAACAGGGTAGATGCTCAGTGGTTGTCTCCCCTGCTTGGAGAGTCTAGAACTAGGGGGCATAGTCTCAGGATACAGGGTCGGCAATTTAGGACTGAGATGAGGAGAAATGTCTTTACTTAGAAGGTTGTGATTCTTTGGAATTCTCTGCACCAATGGGCTGTGGATGTTCAGTTGTTGACTATAATCTAGGTTGAGATAGATAGATTTTTGGACTCTCGGGGAATCGAAGGATATGGGGATCAGGTGGGAAAGTGGAGTTGAGGTCGAAGATCTGCCATGATCTTATTGAATGGCAGAGCAGGCTCAAAGGGCCTACTCCTGCTCCTAATTCTCATGTTCTTATGAACAAAAGCTTGGTCAAAGAGGTAGATTTTAAGGAGCATCTTAAAGAAGGAAGAAGAGGTAGTAGGGTGGAGAGGGTTAGGGAGGGAGTTCCAGAGCTTAGGGCCCAGGCAGCTGAAGGCGCGGCGACCAATGATGGAGCGATAAAAATCGGGGATGCGCAAGAGGCCAGAATTGGAGGAGTGCAGAGATCTCAGAGTGGCGGGGGTGGGGGGGGCCGCGGCTGGAGGAGGTTACAGAGATAGGGAGAGAGTGAGGCCTTGGAGGGATTTGAAAACAAGGATGAGGATTTTAGATTTGAAGTGTTGGTTGGACTGATTGCCAATGAAGCTCAGCGAGCACAGGGGTGATGGGTGAACAAGACTTAGTGTGAGTTAGGTTAAGGGTAGAGAATTTGTATTTGTATCTCGGAGAATTTGTATTATCCAAAATCAAACTGATCAGCCAATCACAATTAGGGCAATTTTTATTGGATTGAATGGAGTGCAATCATTCAATTGGAGCTTTGGTCTCCTTATTTAAGGAGGGATATACTTGCATTGGAGGCAGTTCAGAGAAGGTTCACGAGATTGATTCCTGAGGTAAAGGGGTTGGCTTATGAAGAAAGGTTAAGCAGGTTGGGCCTATACTCATTGCACTTCAGAAGAATGAGGTGATCTTATTGAAATGTATAGATTCTGAGGGGGCTTGACAGGGTAGATGCAGAGAGGATGATTTCCCTTGTGGGGGAATCTCGAACTAGGGGGCATAGTTTCAGAATAAGGGGTCGCCCATTTAAAACGGAGATGAGGAGGAATTTCTTCTCTCAGAGGGTCGTGAATGTTTGGAATTCTCTGCCCCAGAGAGCTGTGGAGGCTGGGTCATTGAGTATATTTAAGGCGGAGATAGATAGATTTTTGAATGATAAGGGAGTCAAGAGTTATGGAGAGCGGGCAAGGAAATGGAGTTGAGGCCAAGATCAGATCAGCCATGATCTTATTAAATGGTGGAGCAGGCTCGAGGGGTCGTATGGCCTACTCCTGCTCCTATTTCTTATGTTCTTATATCACAAATTGAACCGTCTGCAGCAACAATCCACGCCTAGTGTGCTGTATAATAAGAGCATCCTTTCAGTGCTGGAGGCTGTGTTCGTCCATCATCTCACGAACATTTGCTGCCTTCTGCATTAGACAGCTGCCCTCTCTAAACAAATGAGCTGCCTCATTTCTCTACAGTCTATGTGGTTTCCTGCGACATATATATTATTCTGTTTCTCCAGCTCATCTCTGTCCCACAATGCCGGCACACGCTGTTGGAGCCTATTCATTGCAGCCCGGGAGTCTCTGCTCTCACATTGTCACTTCAATCCATCAGGTAAATGGTCTCCTGCCTAAACACAAGATGAATTATTCACGAAGCTCTTTTATTCCACATACCAGCAAAACATAACAAGCAACATGAAGAGATATCCCTGCGGATTTCAAGCCTAATTACATTGATCGGAATTAAATGAATCCATTGTGACTGTTTAACTGGGTAACAGGCAACAGGCTTGGAAACCATGATCCCCACAGTGGGTTCTTCCCCACCCCCCGCGCCCAGGGACTGTGGTGAACGATTTAGCATTGGGCAGGTGGATCCTTTATAAACCCCTGAAAACACAGACTTGTTAGCAGGGATCATGTTGCCAATTTTTCATTTGGCTTGCTATTGGTTTCCAGCTTGAAAGATCGAATGTAGTGTGCGCATGTGGCGAGGGGTGGGGAGGGCGGTTGGCAGGGGGATTGTCTATGAAATGGCGTAAGGAGAGGTTAGAGCAAGAGAGAGGGTACAGGAAGAGAGAGGGTACAGGAAGAGAGAGAGTACAGGAAGAGAGGGAACAGGGAGAGAGAGGGAACAGGGAGAGAGAGGGAACAGGGAGAGCGAGGATACAGGAAGAGAGAGGGTAGAGCTAGAGAGAGTGTAGAGTGAGTGAGAGGGTAGAGCCGAGAGAGGGTAGAGCCAGTGAGAGTGTAGAGCCAGTGAGAGGGCAGAGAGAGTGAGAGAAGGTAATGAGAAACATAGAAACATAGAATATAGAAAAATAGGTGCAGGAGTAGGCCATTTGGCCCTTCGAGCCTGCACCGCCATTCAATGAGTTCATGGCTGAACATGCAACTTCAGTACCCCATTCTTGCTTTCTCGCCGTACCCCTTGATCCCCCTAGTAGTAAGGACGACATCTAACTCCTTTTTGAATATATTTAGTGAATTGGCCTCAACAACTTTCAGTGGTAGAGAATTCCACAGGTTCACCACTCTCTGGATGAAGAAATTTCTCCTCATCTCGGTCCTAAATGGCTTACCCCTTATCCTTAGACTAAGACCCCTGCTTCTGGACTTCCCCAACATTGGGAACATTCTTCCTGCATCTAACCTGTCTAAACCCGTCAGAATTTAAAACATTTCTATGAGATCCCCTCTCATTCTTCTGAACTCCAGTGAATACAAGCCCAGTTGATCCAGTCTTTCTTGATATGTCAGCCCCGCCATCCCGGGAATCAGTCTGGTGAACCTTCGCTGCACTCCCTCAATAGCAAGAATGTCCTTCCTCAAGTTAGGAGACCAAAACTGTACACAATACTCCAGGTGTGGCCTCACCAATGCCCTGTACAACTGTAGTAACACCTAACTGCCCCTGTACTCAAATTCCCTCGCTATGAAGGCCAACATGCCATTTGCTTTTTTAACCGCCTGCTGTACCTGCATGCCAACCTTCAATGACTGATGTACCATGACACCCAGGTCTCGTTGCACCTCCCCTTTTCCTAATCTGTCACCATTCAGATTATAGTCTGTCTCTCTGTTTTTACGACCAAAGTGGATAACCTCACATTTATCCACATTATACTTCATCTGCCATGCATTTGCCCACTCACCTAACCTATCCAAGTCACTCTGCAGCCTCATAGCATCCTCCTCACAGCTCACACTGCCATCCAACTTAGTGTCATCCGCAAATTTGGAGATACTACATTTAATCCCCTCGTCCAAATCATTAATGTACAATGTAAACAGCTGGGGCATTATCCCACTAGTCACTGCCTGCCATTCTGAGAAGAACCCATTTACTCCTACTCTTTGCTTCCTGTCTGACAACCAGTTCTCAATCCATGTCAGCACACTATCCCCAATCCCATGTGCTTTAACTTTGCACATTAATCTCTTGTGTGGGACCTTGTCGAAAGCCTTCTGAAAGTCCAAATATACCACATCAACTGGTTCTCCCTTGTCCACTCTACTGGAAACATCCTCAAAAAATTCCAGAAGATTTGTCAAGCATGATTTCCCTTTCACAAATCCATGCTGACTTGGACCTATCATGTCACCTCTTTCCAAATGTGCTGCTATGACATCCTTAATAATTGATTCCATCATTTTACCCACTACCGATGTCAGGCTGACCGGTCTATAATTCCCTGTTTTCTCTCTCCCTCATTTTTTAAAAAGTGGGGTTGCATTGGCTACCCTCCACTCCATAAGAACTGATCCAGAGTCTATGGAATGTTGGAAAATGACTGTCAATGCATCCGCTATTTCCAAGGCCACCTCCTTAAGTACTCTGGGATGCAGACCATTAGGCTTGGGGATTTATCGGCCTTCAATCCCATCAATTTCCCCAACACAATTTCCCGACTAATAAGGATTTCCCTCAGTTCCTCCTTCTTACTAGACCCTCTGACCCCTTTTATATCCGGAAGGTTGTTAGTGTCCTCCTTAGTGAATACCGAACCAAAGTACTTGTTCAATTGGTCCGCCATTTCTTTGTTCCCCGTTATGACTTCCCCTGATTCTGACTGCAGGCGACCTACATTTGTCTTTACTAATCTTTTTCTCTTTACATATCTACAGAAGCATTTGCAGTCTGTCTTAATGTTCCCTGCAAGCTTGCTCTCGTGCTCTATTTTCCCTGCCCTAATCAAACCCTTTGTCCTCCTCTGCTGAGTTCTAAATTTCTCCCAATCCCCGGGTTCGCTGCTATTTCTGGCCAATTTGTATGCCACTTCCTTGGCTTTAATACTATCCCTGATTTCCCTTGATAGCCACAGTTGAGCCACCTTCCCTTTTTTATTTTTAAGAGTGAGAGGGTAGTGAGAGTGAGAGTCATTGCATGGTGTGCTGTTCACTTACAGATTGCTAACGGCCGGCAAGTGCCATCGGAGCAGGCCGGGGAGCGGAAGGAGCAGTGTGGCGGCGTACCACTCCAGGGAGCAGCACATGCTGGAGCAGGAGAGCAACGGCAGTGAAGAGTGACGTAATCAAGATCCAGGTTGGTGATTGGAGCGTGGGCAGATACAGCAGGAGCGGCGAGGTCAGGGCGAAGGAGTGGCAAGAGATTGTAGAGAAAAGTGATCAGGGCCCAGGAGGGGCGCGAGCTCTGGGCCAGGAAAGGCGAGGGCCCAGGGGCAGCACGGGCCAGCCCACACTGCAATATGTGCACGCACTAGGTCCGTGCAGCAGAGCTGGTCTCCAGTCATCTTGAATAACCCTTGACACTGGACCAAGACCTCGCTCTGTCAAGCCTGTGTGGTGGCTGGTATGCAATGGCCACCACACGTTAAAAAACATCCACGCACAGGCATCTTCCACCCTTCAAGATTTAGTTCAGAACCTGGAATATTAGGTCCTTCATTGAAACACCTGTGAACTTCTTGACGTGGAAGCAAGTCATCCTCGATTCGAGGGACTGCTTCTGATGATGATAGCGAGTGAGAGGGTAGAGAGAGTGAGAGGGTAGAGAGAGTGAGAGAGTAGAGAGAGTGAGGGAGTGAGAGGGTAGAGAGACTGAGAGGGGAGAGAGTGAGAGGGTAGAGAGAGTGAGAGGGTAGAGAGAGTGAGAAGGTAGAGAGAGAGGGTAGAGTGAGTGAGAGGGGAGAGTGAGTGAGAGGGTAGTGAGAGTGAGAGGGGAGAGAGTGAGAGGGGAGAGCGAGTGAGAGGGTAGAGAGAGTGAGAGGGGAGAGTGAGTGAGAGGGTAGAGAGAGTGAGAGGGGAGAGTGAGTGAGAGGGGAGAGAGTGAGAGGGGAGAGTGAGTGAGAGGGGAGAGAGTGAAAGAGTAGAGCCAGTGAGAGGGGCAAGCCAAAGAGAGGGTACAGGCAGAGAAAACGTATAACAACAACATCAGCAACAACATCTTGTATTTATATAGCGTGGCTCGGTGTTTTGTTTTATAACGCTCCTGTGAAGCACGCTGGGGTCTTTACTACATTAAAGGTGCTATATAACTATAAGTTATTGTTGTTTCTGCTGTTGCTGCTTGATAGAGGAATATTTCCCAGGACAACAGGAGATCTCCCTGCTCTGCTTCAAATAGTGTCAAGAGATCTAGCTATGCCAGCAGAACAGGTAGACGGTGCCTCGGTGAAAGCCTTGCCTGGAGAATGGTGCTTACAGCAGTGCAGCTCCCCCTCAGTGCTGCACTGCAGCATTGGCCTGCATTATGAGATAGAGTGCGGAATGAATCCTTTGTCGGGCCACAGTTCACACTGTTGTCCAAATCCGGAATGGAGGGAACAGCTGCCAAAAGCCATTAAAATTGACCTTATCTTCTCATAGACAGTGCGAGGATGTAGATTGAAAACACCATGAAGTTATTCATCACAGGAGGGAACAAGATGAGTCATGAGAATGAGTCAGTGAGAACCTTGCGGAGGTTATATACAATCTAAACCTTATTGCTTTGGAAAGGAAGAACATTTTAATCTGACTTTGGATGATGAATTTAAAAACATTAGAATGCGAAACTGGCAATGATAATTGACTCCGTTATCTCCAACACTTCCCTTCCCTTCCTCGACTTCTCTGTCTCCATTTCTGGAGATAGGGTATGAGAAACATAGAAACATAGAAAATAGGTGCAGGAGTAGGCCATTCGGCCCATCGAGCCTGCACCGCCATTCAATGAGTTCATGGCTGAACATGCAACTTCAGTACCCCATTCCTGCTTTCTTGCCATACCCCTTGATCTCCCTAGTAGTGAGGACTAACTCATTTTTGAATATATTTAGTGAATTGGCCTCAACAACTTTCTGTGGTAGAGAATTCCACAGGTTCACCACTCTCTGGGTGAAGAAGTTTCTCCTCATCTCGGTCCTAAATGGCTTACCCCTTATCCTTAGACTGTGACCCCTGGTTCTGGACTTCCCCAACATTGGGAACATTCTTCCTGCATCTAACCTGTCTAAACCCGTCAGAATTTTAAACATTTCTATGAGATCCCCTCTCATTCTTCTGAACTCCAGTGAATACAAGCCAAGTTGATCCAATCTTTCTTGATATGTCAGTCCCGCCATCCCAGGAATCAGTCTGGTGAACCTTCGCTGCACTCCCTCAATAGCAATGTCCTTCCTCAGGTTAGGAGACCAAAACTGTACACAATACTCCAGGTGTGGCCTCACCAATGCCCTGTACAACTGTATTAACACCTCCCTGCCCCTGTACTCAAATCCCCTCGCTATGAAGGCCAACATGCCATTTGCTTTCTTAACTGCCTGCTGTACCTGCATGCCAACCTTCAATGACTGATGTACCATGACACCCAGGTCTCGTTGCACCTCCCCTTTTCCTAATCTGTCACCATTCAGATAATAGTCTGTCTCTCTGTTTCTACCACCAAAGTGGATAACCTCACATTTATCCACATTATACTTCATCTGCCATGCATTTGCCCACTCACCTAACCTATCCAAGTCACTCTGCAGCCTCATAGCATCCTCCTCGCAGCTCACACTGCCACCCAACTTAGTGTCATCCGCAAATTTGGAGATACTACATTTAATCCCCTCGTCTGAATCATTAATGTACAATGTAAACAGCTGGGGCCCCAGCACAGAACCTTGCAGTACCCCATTAGTCACTGCCTGCCATTCTGAAAAGAACCCATTTACTCCTACTCTTTGCTTCCTGTCTGCCAACCAGTTCTCAATCCACGTCAGCACACTATCCCCAATCCCATGTGCTTTAATTTTGCACATTAATCTCTTGTGTGGGACCTTGTCGAAAGCCTTCTGAAAGTCCAAATACACCACATCAACTGGTTCTCCCTTGTCCACTCTACTGGAAACATCCTCAAAAGATTCCAGAAGATTTGTCAAGCATGATTTCCCTTTCACAAATCCATGCTGACTTGGACCTATCAAGACACCTCTTTCCAAATGTGCTGCTATGACATCCTTAATAATTGATTCCATCATTTTACCCACTACCGATGTCAGGCTGACCGGTCTATAATTCCCTGTTTTCTCTCTCCCTCCTTTTTTAAAAAGTGGGGTTACATTGGCTACCCTCCACTCGATAGGAACTGATCCAGAGTCTATGGAATGTTGGAAAATGACTGTCTATGCATCCGCTATTTCCAAGGCCACCTCCTTAAGTACTCTGGGATGCAGTCCATCAGGCCCTTGGGATTTATAGGCCTTCAATCCCATCAATTTCCCCAACACAATTTCCCGACTAATAAGGATTTCTCTCAATTACTCCTTCTTACTAGACCCTCTGACCCCTTTTATATCCGGAAGGTTGTTTGTGTCCTCCTTAGTGAATACTGAACCAAAGTACTTGTTCAATTGGTCTGCCATTTCTTTGTTCCCAGTTATGACTTCCCCTGATTCTGACTGCAGGGGACCTACATTTGTCTTTACTAACCTTTTTCTCTTTACATATCTGTAGAAGCTTTTGCAGTCCATTTTAATGTTTCCTGCAAGCTTCCCCTTGTACTCTATTTTCCCTGCCCTAATCAAACACTTTGTCTTCCTCTGCTGAGTTCTAAATTTCTCCCAGTCCCCGGGTTCGCTGCTATTTCTGGCCAATATGTATGCCACTTCCTTGGCTTTAATACTATCACTGATTTCCCTTGAAAGCCACGGTTGAGCCACCTTCCCTTTTTTATTTTTACGCCAGACAGGGATGTACAATTGTTGTAGTTCATCTATGCGGTCTCTAAATGTCTGCCATTACCCATCCACTGTCAACCCCTTAAGAATCATTCGCCAATCTATCCTAGCCAATTCATGCCTGATACCTTCAAAGTTAGCCTTCTTTAAGTTCTGGACCATGGTCTCTGAATTAACGTTTCATTCTCCATCCTAATGTAGAATTCCACCATATTATGGTCACTCTTCCCCAAGGGGCCTTGCACAACGAGATTGCTAATTAATCCTCTCTCATTACACAACACCCAGTCTAAGATGGCCTTCCCCCTAGTTGGTTCCTCGACATATTGGTCTAGAAAACCATCCCTTATGCACTCCAGGAAATCCTCCTCCACCGTATTGTTTCCAGTTTGGTTAGCCCAATCTATATGCATATTAAAGTCACCCATGATAACTGCTGCACCTTTATTGCATGCACCCCTAATTTCCTGTTTGATGCCGTCCCCAACATCACTAGTACTGTTTGGAGGTCTGTACACAACTCCCACTAGCGTTTTCTGCCCTTTGGCATTCCGTAGCTCCACCCATACCGATTCCACATCATCCAAGGTAATGTCTTTCCTTACAATTGCATTAATTTCCTCTTTACAATGGAATACAATGTCGGAAAAGATAGAATACAATGTCGGAAAAAGATGGAATACAATGTCGGAAAATGTGAGGTCATCCACCTTGGAAAAAAAACAGTAAAAGGGAATATTATTTGAATGGGGAGAAATTACAACACGCTGCGGTGCAGAGGGACCTGGGGGTCCTTGTGCATGAATCCCAAAAAGTTAGTTTGCAGGTGCAGCAGGTAATCAGGAAGGCGAATGGAATGTTGGCCTTCATTGCGAGAGGGATGGAGTACAAAAGCAGGGAGGTCCTGCTGCAACTGTACAGGGTATTGGTGAGGCCGCACCTGGAGTACTGCGTGCAGTTTTGGTCACCTTACTTAAGGAAGGATATACTAGCTTTGGAGGGGTACAATGACGATTCACCAGGCTGATTCCGGAGATGAGAGGGTTACCTTATGATGATAGATTGAGTAGATTGGGTCTTTACTCGTTGGAGTTCAGAAGGATGAGGGGTGATCTTATAGAAACATTTAAAATAATGAAAGGGATAGACAAGATAGAGGCAGAGAGATTGTTTCCACTCGTCGGGAAGACTAGAACTAGGGGGCACAACCTCAAAATAAGGGGGAGCCAATTTAAAACCGAGTTGAGAAGGAATTTCTTCTCCCAGAGGTTTGTGAATCTGTGGAATTCTCTGCCCAAGGAAGCAGTTGATGCTAGCTCATTGAATGTATTCAAATCACAGATAGATAGATTTTTAACCAACAAGGGAATTAAGGGTTACGGGGAGCGGGCGGGTAAGTGGAGCTGAGTCCACGGCCAGATCAGCCATGATCTTGTTGAATGGCGGAGCAGGCTCGAGGGGCTAGATGGCCTACTCCTGTTCCTAATTCTTATGTTCTTATGTTCTAACCAGCAATGCCACTCCGCCTCCTTTTCCTTTCTGTCTATCCTTCCTAAATGTTGAACACTCTTCGATGTTAAGTTCCCAGCCTTGGTCACCCTGGAGCCATGTCTCCGTGATGCCAACCACATAATATCCGTTAACTTCTATGACTCTGGATCAGTTCCTATGGAGTGGAGGGTAGCCAATGTAACCCCACTTTTTAAAAAAGGAGGGAGAGAGAAAACAGGGAATTATAGACCGGTCAGCCTGACCTCAGTAGTGGGTAAAATGATGGAATCAATTATTAAGGATGTCATAGCAGTGCATCTGGAAAATGGTGACATGATAGGTCGAAGTCAGCATGGATTTGTGAAAGGGAAATCATGCTTGACAAATCTTCTGGAATTTTTTGAGGATGTTTCCAGTAAAGTGGACAAAGGAGAACCAGTTGATGTGGTATATTTGGACTTTCAGAAGGCTTTCGACAAGGTCCCACACAAGAGATTAATGTGCAAAGTTAAAGCACATGGGATTGGGGGTAGTGTGCTGACGTGGATTGAGAACTGGTTGTCAGACAGGAAGCAAAGAGTAGGAGTAAACGGGTACTTTTCAGAATGGCAGGCAGTGACTAGTGGAGTGCCGCAAGGTTCTGTGCTGGGGCCCCAGCTGTTTACATTGTACATTAATGATTTAGACGAGGGGATTAAATGCAGTATCTCCAAATTTGCGGATGATACTAAGTTGGGTGGCAGTGTGAGCTGCGAGGAGGATGCTATTAGGCTGCAGAGTGACTTGGATAGGTTAGGTGAGTGGGCAAATGCATGGCAGATGAAGTATAATGTGGATAAATGTGAGGTTATCCACTTTGGTGGTAAAAACAGAGAGACAGACTATTATCTGAATGGTGACAGATTAGGAAAAGGGAAGGTGCAACGAGACCTGGGTGTCATGGTACATCAGTCATTGAAGGTTGGCATGCAGGTACAGCAGGCGGTTAAGAAAGCAAATGGCATGTTGGCCTTCATAGCGAGGGGATTTGAATACAGGGGCAGGGAGGTGTTGCTACAGTTGTACAGGGCCTTGGTGAGGCCACACCTGGAGTATTGTGTACAGTTTTGGTCTCCTAACTTGAGGAAGGACATTCTTGCTATTGAGGGAGTGCAGCGAAGGTTCACCAGACTGATTCCCGGGATGGCGGGACTGACCTATCAAGAAAGATTGGATCAATTGGGCTTGTATTCACTGGAGTTCAGAAGAATGAGAGGGGACCTCATAGAAACGTTTAAAATTCTGACGGGTTTAGACAGGTTAGATGCAGAAAGAATGTTCCCAATGTTGGGGAGGTCCAGAACCAGGGGTCACAGTCTGAGGATAAGGGGTAAGCCATTTAGGACCGAGATGAGGAGAAACTTCTTCACCCAGAGAGTGGTGAACCTGTGGAATTCTCTACCACAGAAAGTAGTTGAGGCCAATTCACTAAATATATTCAAAAGGGAGTTAGATGAAGTCCTTACTACTCGGGGGATCAAGGGTTATGGCGAGAAAGCAGGAAGGGGGTACTGAAGTTTCATGTTCAGCCATGAACTCATTGAATGGCGGTGCAGGCTAGAAGGGCTGAATGGCCTGCTCCTGCACCTATTTTCTATGTTATGTTTCTATGCACAGTTAATTCATCCACCTTATTCCGAATACTCCTCGCATTGTGGCACATAGCCTTCAGGATTGCCTTTTTAACACACTTTGACCCTTTAGAATTTTGCTGTAAAGTGGCCCTTTTTGTTTTTTGCCTTGGGTTTCTCTGCCCTCCATTTTTACTCATCTCGTTTCTGTCTTTTGCTTCTGTCTCCATTTTTGTTTCCCTCTGTCTCCCTGCATTGGTTCCCATCCCCCTGCCATATTAGTTTAACTCCTCCCCAACAGCACTAGCAAACACTCCCTCTAGGACATTGGTTCCGGTCCTGCCTAGGTGCAGACCGTCCGGTTTGTACTGGTCCCACCTCCCCCAGAACCGGTTCCAATTCCCCAGGAATTTGAATCCCTCACTGCTGCACCACTGCTCAAGCCACGTATTCATCTGAGCTATCCTGCGATTCCTACTCTGACTAGCACGTGGCACTGGTAGCAATTCCGAGATTACTACTTTTGAGGTCCTACTTTTTAATTTAGCTCCTAGCTCCTTAAATTCGCCTCGTAGGACCTCATCCCGTTTTTTACCTATATTGACAAACATTCATTATAAGCCGACTGATGCCCACAGCTACCTGGACTACACTTCCTCCCACCCCACTTCCTGTAATGACTCCATTCCATTCTCCCAGTTTCTCCGTCTCCGTCATATCTGTTCTGACGACCGCACCTTCCATACTAGTGCTTCCAATATGTCTTCCTTTTTTCCTCAACCATGGATTCCCCTCTACCATGGTTGACATGGCCCTCGACCGTGTCCCTTCTATATCCCGCACTTCTGCTCTCACTCCTTCCCCTCCATCCCGGAACCACGACAGGATTCCCCTTGTCCTCACCTTTCACCCCACCAGCCTTCACATTCAACGGATCATCTTCTGCTATTTCCGCCACCTCCAGCGTGATCCCACAACCAATCACATCTTCCCCTCCCCATCCCTCTCAGCATTCCGAAGGGACCGCTCCCTCCGCGACACGCTGGTCCACTCCTCCATCACCCCCAGCACCCCCTCCCCTTCCCACGGCACCTTCCCGTGCAAGCGCAGGAGATGTAACACCTGCCCTTTTACCTTCTCCCTTCCCGCTGTCCAGGGCCCCAAACACTCCTTCTATGTGAAACAGCGATTTACTTGTAGTTCTTTCAGTTTAGCATACTGTATTCGCTGCTCACGATGTGGTCTCCTCTGCACATAGCTTGGGTGACCGCTTTGTGGAACACCTCCATTCAGTCTGTTATCATGACCCCGAGCTTCCGGTCACCTGTCACTTTAATTCTCCACTCCACTCCCACTCTGATTTCTCCGTCCTCGGCCACTTTCACTGTTCGGATTTTGGATGAGACGTTAATCTGAGGCCCCGTTTGCTCTCTCAAGTAGACATAAAAGATCCCATGGCACTATTTCGAAGAAGAGCAGGGGAGTGATCCCCGGTGTCCTGATCAATATTTATCCCTTAAGCAACATCACTAAAACAGATTATCCGGTCATTATCAATTGCTGTTTGTGGGAGCTTGCTGTGTGCAAAGTGGCTGCCCCATTTCCTACATTACAACAGTGACTACACTTCTAAAGTACTTCATTGGTTGTAAAGCACTTTGAAACATCTGGTGGTCGTGAAAGGCGCTATATAAATGCAGGTCCTTTCTACCTCCCGTGGGATTCTACTGCCCAACCACAATAAGAGAAGAATTGGTCCCTTTATAATCACTGTCGCCAGATCCCACGCAATGGAACAACTTCATCAGTTTGAATTAAAGTTGTGTTTTCAGCGCAGCCTCAGGCTCCTCAGTAACAAGCTCACACCTCGAGTCTTATGCAGCAGAAGGATCTTTCAGCCTAACTGTGTGAAAAACACTTCTGTCTGACTTCCATTCTCACTCGCAGCTTCCACGTGTTGTCTAGTATTTCAACCTTGAGTCGCAACAACAGCTGAACATTAGATTTTATTTTAATTCATTCTTGGGACGTGGGCGTGGCTGTCACGGCCAGCATTTATTATCCATCCATGTTCGCCCTGAGCAGGTGGTTCCTCTTGAACCGCTGGAGTCAGTGTGGTGAAGGTGCTCCCACAGTGCTGTAGTGGTTTGATACAACTGAGTGACTTTCGAGGCCACCTCAGAGCGCAGATTAAGAGTCAGTCAAGTGAGACACAATAAAGAAAGACTTGCATTTCGATAGCACTTTTCACCACCTCAGGACGTCCCAAAGCACTTACGGATATACGAACATATGAACAATGACGGACAGGTAAAGACCCACTAGTCCATCGAGCCTGTCCCTCACAATTGCGATAATCATCATCATACGCAGTCCCTCAAAATCGAGGACTTGCTTCCACTTTAAAAAATGAGTTCTCAGGTGACTGAGCAGGTCAATATGGGAATTACAGTCTCTGTCACAGCTGGGACAGACAGTCATTGAAGGAAAGGGTGGGTGGGGAGACTGGTTTGCCACACGCTCCTTCCGCTGCCTGCATTTGGTTTCTGCATGCTCTTGGCGACGAGACTCGAGGTGCTCAGCACTCTCCCAGATGCACTTCTTCCACTTAGGGCGGTCTTTGGCCAGGGACTCCCAGGTGTCAGTGGGGATGTTGCATTTCATCAAGGCGGCTTTGAGGGTGTCCTTGAAATGTTTCCTCTGCCCACCTGGGGCTCGCTTGCCGTGTAGGAGTTCCGAGTAAAGCACTTGCTTTGGGAGTCTTGTGTCGGGCATACGAACAACGTGGTCCGCCCAGCGGAACTGGTCGAGTGTGGTCAGTGCTTCTCTGCTGAGGATGTTGGGCCGTTCGAGGACGCTAACATTGGTGCATCTGTCCTCCCAGGGGATTTTCAGGATCTTGCGGAGACATCGTTGGTGGTATTTCTCCAGCGATTTGAGATGTCTACTGTACATGGTACACGTCGACAGGAGGGCGAGTATTACTACAGCCCTGTAAACCATGAGCTTGATGGCAGATTTGAGGGCCTGATCTTCGAACACTCTTGTCCTCAGGCAGCCAAAGGCTGCGCTGGCGCACTGGAGGCGTGATACCTTGTGTATCACAACATATACACCCCACCCCACCCAAAGCCATGTGATATCCTGGGAGAGGTAACAAAAACAGCTAAAAAACCCAGGTCAATTTGGGGAAAAAAACTTGGGGAATTCCTCGCTGACCCATCTAGGCGATCGAAACTAGTCCAGGAAATCACTCTGGCCTTGGATTCCCTGCAGTACCTACCTTTTTTGTAAGAGCTGATCCCCACCACAGCCAGAAACCAATCCTGCTTTCGCTTGAAGGAATTCAGCGAGTCTGCATCCACCACATGAGAGGTCAGCTTGTTCCAGAGATCGACTGCTTCACAGCCAGTGAAATACTTTTGAAGAGTAGTCACTGTTGCAATATATGAAATGGGGCAGCTAAATAGAGCAGAGCAAGATCCTTCAAATAGCGATGGGATAAATGATCGGATCTGTTTTTTCGTGATCTTGGTTGAGAGATAATGATTGTCCAGGACACTGGGGTGAATTCCCCTGCTCTTCTTTAAGTGGTGGCCATGGGATCTTTTAAATACACCTGAGAGAGCAGGTTTAATGTTTCGCCCAAAAGATGGCACCTCCGACAGTGCAGCACTCTCTCAGTACTGGCCTCCAGGAGTGTCAGCCTGGATTGTGGGCTCAACTCTCTAGAGTGGCACTTGCACCCACGACCTACTGTGGCTGAGGTGAGAGTGCTATCCACGGGACCACAGCGAACACAGTAAGACAAGGGGACATCAGGCAAAGGTAACTTTAGGACTGATCTCAGGACATTTTTTTTCCACACAGAGTGAGCAACACTTGGAATGGACTCCAGGCGGTGAGGCGAGGGGTGGGGGGGGCAGGGGGGAGACAGATACCCAACAATGAGTGGGGTGTTGGGTCCTTCTGCATAGATGAATTAAGATGGGCCGAATGGCCAGCCTCATCTGTAAGTATCATGTGATCTTAGGGTCCAGCTTTTCCATGTTGCTTCAGCCCAGTGACTAACCTGCTAGGGCCTCTATCCCCTCGAGGGCAAACTGTCTACAGCAGAGACCATCTCGCCCACTCTCCCCAGCATCCCAAATATAAAAAGACCCTCCCCCACAGACCCAGGCTCTATGTGTATATATATGCGTGTGCACCAGAAAGAGAAACAGCTTTGTGACGCAGGCAAGCAGATGCTCAGAACTGTCTCTGCATCATTTCCCAGGCCCCAATCTGTCAATCGTATGTATCTGTGTGTATTTATTTACGTGCATATGAACTGCTCATTGCATAACGAAATCAATCGCTAAAATCTGCAAAAGAAACAGAACGCTTTGCACCTATTGAAGCACCAAAGCATGTCTTGTATAATATGAGAACATATAACACAGCCATTTAAAGCTGACACTCTGCATTTCAACCCGTGTGTAATTTCATAAGATACTGAAGGTTTTTAGCAGCTAGATTTTAGTGATTTTTTTTTTAGCCTGGACACCCGAATCACTTAGCTCCTACACAGTTCCTAGTTTATCACCATTAAGAAAATAATGAGTTTTCTTTACTACTGTTCTGATAGAGTAAATAAGGAGAAACTGGTTCCACTGGCAGGAGGGTCAGTAACCAGAGGACATGGACTTAAGATAATTGGCAAAAGAACCAGAGGCAGATGATGAGAGATGTTTTACACCGCAAATAATCAGGAATGCACTGCCTGAAAGGGTACGATACTATACTATACTATTGTAGTGGAAGCAAATTCTTACCTATCTCTCTGAATTGTCTACAAAATTTCCCCCTTGATCACATCTCCACAGTTCTGTGAGCTGTGTTGCACACTGAGATTTGCAGCATTTCCCTGTTTATTTCCTAACTCTCTCCGTATGGATTCTGTCTAAACACAACCCCCCAGAGGTGCCCTTCTTCAGATGAGATGGTAAACCGAGATCCCATCTGCCGACTCAAAGTGCAGTGGAGTCCTCCCCAGTGTCCTGGCCAATATTAATCCCTCAACCAACATAATTAAAACCGATTACCTCCTCATTTATCTCATTTGTTGTTTACAGGACCTTGTGTACAAAATTGGTTGTCGCATTGGCTTGTGTTGGTGGTTTAGGCATGAACTGCCTGAAAGGGCCGTGTAAGCAGATTCATTAGTAACTTTCCAAAGGGAATTGGATAAATACTTGAAGAGAAAACAAATTGCGGGGCTGTGGGGAAGGAGCAGGGGGCAGTGGGGCTGATTGGATTGCTCTTTCAGAGAATCGGCGCAGGCACGATGGGCCGAATGGCCTCCCTCTCTCAACTAAAGATTCACTAGTCCTTCATCTCATTACTGTTTGTGGCATCTTGCTGGGCTCCAAATGACTGTCACATTTACCCACATAACAACAGTTAGTTCCCACCATCTTTAATTCTATTTGAAGCATTTTGGACTATTTCTGTGTGACGTGATATGGAGCGATATCAATTCAGATTCTTCCTTTCATGCGCCTGTATCAAAGTAATCCTCGAGTTAGTGATCAGTGGGCCTTTATACATTTACCCACTGCTTATTTAAATGGTTTGATTAGTGTGATGCTCCACCTCAAAACATTCAATAGTTATTTACACCCAGGAATCTCAACCACAACTAGTTGATCGAAAAAAGGAATAGAATTATAGAATCATACAGCACAGAAGGAGGCCATTTGGCCCATCGTATCTGTGCCGGTTCTTTGAAAGAGCGATCCAATTAATCCCACTTCACCGGTCTTTCCCTACAGCTCTGCAAATTTTCACTTTTCAAATATAAATTCAATTCCCTTTTGAAAGTTGAATCTGCTCCCACCGCCCTTTCAGGCAGCGCATTCCAGATCATAACAACTCACTGCGTAAGAAGAATTCTCCTCATCTCCTAACTCTTTTGAAAATTACCATAAATCCGTGTCCTCTGGTTACCATCCCTCCTGCCAGTGGAAATAGTTTCTCCTTATTTATCGATCAAAAGCGCTCTCATAGTTTTGAACAATTCTATTAAATCTGCCCTTAACCCTGTTTGTGGTCAGGTAATGGTACCTCCGATCAGGTACAGCAGGTGTAACCATCTGAGGGATGCAAGAGACATAGGAGGCACAGAGCGGAGCTGCAAAGAAGAAGAGGGACCCAAGGGAAGGCGATCAATAAGCACGAGGGATATAGAATCAATTACATAGAGCTGACAGCACAGTAACAGGCCATTCGGCCCAACAGGTCCGTGCCGGTGTTTCTGCTCCACACAAGCCTCCTCCCACCCCTCTTCATCTCATCCCTTCAGCATATCCTTCCATTCCTTTCTCCCAAAATGGGCACTTTAGTGTAGTGGTTCTGTAACTGGACTAAATGATGTGAGTTTGATCCCTTCACGGCAGCTGGGGAATTTGAATTCAGCTAATTAAATAAATCTGGAATTAATAAAAGCTGGGCGGCGAAATTCGGTGCCACCCGGTTTGACATCGCCCATGGCAGCTTCAGGGGGCAGTATCGAATTTTCACTCCGGGGCGAAAACGGGTCGCTGCTTCACGATGATCACGTCATCATCGCCGGCGCAGCGGAGCGGGTTGCTACCGGTTACCACTGCGCGCTAAACTCAGCCGAATTTAGAGGGAGTCGGTAGTGGCGCCCCGCACAGGCGGGAGGGACAAACGTCCCGAATTTCTCCCACCTGGTATCAGTAATGGTGACCATGAAATCAGCCGTTCTTACCCGGTCTTGGCCCATATGTAAACTTCAGACCCACAGCAAAAGTGGTTGACTCTTAACTGCCCTCTGAAATAGCCTAGCGAGCCACTCAGTTTTGTTCAAGAAGGCAGCTCACCCCCACCTTCCCAAGGGCAATTAGGGATGGGCAATAAATGCTAGGCCTTGACGGCGACGCCCATATCCCTTGAACAAATTTTTTTTTTAATGTACTTAAATGTTCAGTACAGAATCTAAAGCAGTGCAGTCAATGGTACCAGAGCCGGACAACACCCAAAATACTGCCGCGTTCCAGTTTGCATTGGTTGTAGACATACATCAACTTTACATCTTTTCTTGTAGATTAAAAGCACAGTGTATCTTTCCATTCTGGTGGTTGGGTAACAATATCAGCTGTGGACCGGAATCCTGCAGCAGCCCAGCAACTGAATACTCTGTGATCCACAAAAAAAATCATGTTACCGAACTGAGAAGTGAAAGATAAAACCCTGCGGAGAAAAAAAACCTGCTCAAGGAAAAGGGAAACCAAAAGGGATGTAGACCTGCTCCAAATAAACATGTGGCTTGTTATATCAGGACAGACCAGTTCCCTGCTCACACTCCGACAATTTCAGGAAGGATTTCTCCTTCAAAGACCTGTGTAAAGATAAGCAGCTTTACTAAGTACGAAGGTCACAGCCAAAGAAACGTCTCTCAGAGGCACTGAAAAGGGGATCGCAGGAAATGGAGGGAATAATTCATTCAATTCTAAAAAATGGAAGGGGCCAAGGGCCGAGGGGAGCGAGGATGCAGGAACAAGCAACGGAACTGAGCTCAGAAAGAAAAACCCAGGGCCTTGTCCCACCAGAAACCGTCAGCAATCGCGGTGCTTTAACTTAATTTATTTTATCCAATTTTAGCTCCTTCTCCTTCGGGAACAAGAGCACACAACCTCATATTTCGAAGCGCTCCATTCAGGGGCGATGTCAGGAAACACTTCTTCACACAAAGTGAAGTGGCAATCTGGAACTATTCCCCCCCCCCCCGCACCCCCCCCATCCCCCGCCAAAAATGACTGTGGATCAATGCTCTCTCAAATTTATTTTTTTGGGGGGTGCACGGCCCCTTTAACGGGCTATGCATCCCTTTCAAATTTCCGCACATGCCCAAGTTTTTCCCATTGTAAAGCCGGCAATCGGCATGCGCACAGGACCTCCAGACTCAAGCGCGGCCGCACAGCTTAACGGGTACATTGGCCATGGCGGAGGGGGGGGGGGTTAATTTAAAATTTCAAGACTGAGATCGATAGATTTTTGTTAGGCAAAGGGTATTGAGGGATATGGAGGAAAGGCAGATAAGTGGAGTTGAGATATAGATCAGCATAGATCTAACTGAATGGCAGAACAGGATAGAGGGGCTGAGTGGCCTCCTCCGGTTCCAATATTCCTTAATCGCCCACAGTCAAGGTTGCTGTCATGATACCCGTCCTCCTGTATGGCTCAGCGACGTGGACCATATACAGTAGACACCTCAAGTCGCTGGAGAAATACCACCAACGATGTCTCCGCAAGATCTTACAAATCCCCTAGGAGGACAGATGCACCAACGTTAGCGTCCTCGATCAGGCTAACATCCTCAGCATCAATGCACTGACCACACTTTGACGGGCCACATTGTCCGCATGCCCGACACAAGACTCCCAAAGCAAGCGCTCTACTCAGAACTCCTACACAGCAAGCGAGCCGAAGGTGGACAAAGGAAAAGTTTCAAGGACACCCTCAAAGCCTCCTTGATAAAATGCAACGTCCCCTCCGACACTTGGGAGTCCCTAGCCAAAGACCGCCCTAGGTGGAGGAGGTGCATCTGGGAGGGCGTTGAGCACCTCGAGTCTCGTCGCCTAGAGCATGCAGAAAACAAGCGCAGGCAGCGGAAGGAGCGTGCGGCAAACCAGTCCCATCCACCCTTTTCTTCAATTACTGTCTGTCCCACCAGAGACTGTAATTCCTGTATTGGAATGTTCAGCCACCTAAGACCTCACTTTTAGAGTGGAAGCAAGTCTTCCTCGTTTTCGAGGGACTGCCTATGATGATGATGATGATGATGACAGTCAACGTTGCCCCTTAGGATTCATAGCAAGGAATATTATAATTCACGTTTTGAATTTTATTTGCATTTCTTTATAATTCTCATCATTGTGTTCAAATCCCTCAATTGCCTTGCGCGTCCCTCTCTCTGTAACCTCCTCTAGCCCTACAACCCTCCGAGACCTCTGCACTCCTCAATTCTGGCCTCTTGAGCATCCTCGATTTCCATCGCTCTACCATTGGCGGCGGCGGCCTTCAGCTGCCTCGCCACTAAGCTCTGGAATTCCCTCCCTAAACCTCCCCGCCTCTCTACCTCTCTCTTCCTTTAAGATGCTCCGTAAAACCCACCTCTTTGACCAAGTTTCTCGTCACCTGTCCTAATATCTCCTCACAAAAGCAAAATACTGCAGATGCTGGAAATCTAAGTAAAAACAGAAAATGCTGCTAATACTCAGCGGTTCAGGCAGCATCTGTGGGGAGAAATACAGAGTTAACGTTTCAGGTTGATAACCCTTCATCAGAACTGGAAAAACTTAGAGATGTAACAGAGCTTTTGTCTTAGTGTTTAATTCACTGCCACTTCTCTTCTAGGAATGCCCACCTTGAAGAAATTCTGCTCTTTACTCCGACGGGATTTCCATTTGACTCTTTCATCTTGTTAAAATCTGTTACATCTTTAACTTTTTCCAGTTCTGAAGAAAGTTCATCGACCTGAAATGTTAACTCTGTTTCTCCCTGCACTGATGTTGCCTGACTTGCTGAGTGTTTCCAGCATTTTCTGTTTTTATTTCTAATGTCTCCTTATGTGGCTCAGCATCAAATTTTTGTGTGATAATCTCTCCAGTAGAGCATCTCGGGGATTTTTTTACTATGTTGGTGTCGTTATACAAATGCAAGTTGTTGTTGTTGAACGAATCAGCTGGAAAAAAAGGAATGGATCCGTCACACAAAGGATTCGCATCCCTTCAGTAGCATTTCCTGTTTTTAGAAAACACACTCGCCTCCACTTTAAAGGAAAGAGTTTCGATAGGTCTGTTGGTAGAGCCACAATATCCCGATCATTGACAATCTGGCTCTGCTGCCTTACACTGTGATAGCGCTTTACTGAATAATGAGCCCCTATTTATTAAGATTCATTGCTGCTTTGTCATAATTAATGAGCAAGAGTTCAATAAATCTGTCGTCACAGATCGAGGAGCAATTTAGAAATGTTTCATAAGCTTATGAAACATGTATGATTGATTTTATCTGACGTGTGGACCGAATGCCAGGGTTTATTTGCAATGGAAAACTCTACTGTGTTAATCCATGTGTCGTCTTATTATTATTACTTAAGAATTCGCCCCTCCACCCTCTTACCCATTCATGGTTCAAGAGGTGCTTCACAGTGGTAGACATTATTTGTGGGCAAACCAAAGACAGTGAATGTTGTGCTATTCGACTGCTCCAGGCATCACAATGTAGGCAAATACAGTCCCGACTTCACGTGTGCACACTTGCAGTTCCATCGCAGGTTGCCGGCTAGTGATTAGCACAAGTCCTGGCCAAGTTCCCCTTGTTGCCCAGAGTCAATTGTAGCCGGTATCACAGCCCAGTGCAAATCGACCAGCTCAGCACAAGCCAGGAATCCAGGATGGCTGCTTCCACTTGGTCAGTATGGTTCAGCCACTCACTGAAAAAAACCCACTGAGCCATTGAGGGAGCTGTCATCAGTAGCCTGTCAACTCTCCTCATTCACACTATGGATATATTCCTGCCCAATCGCCCCCACCGCTCCCGCTGAGTCTGCTCAAGCCACAGATTCAACTCCTGCCTCAAGCCTCGGGTCGTAGGCCTTGAACCCAAGGTTGCCAAACTCTGGCTGGATGTAGTCGTGGAGGTTTCATCACATGACCTCCTACCTCCAACCGCCCCACCCCCACATTTCCGCCATTGTTCACCCGACATGTCCAACTGCGCAACACCCTGCCCCTTCCCATGGCCAATTGGAAAGCAAACAGACCCTTCATTACCCGATTGGATGATTCTTAACTGTCGAACAAACAGCCTTTTTTTCCCATGTCCAATATTTTATATAATTAATAAACAAAATCGTTCAAAGAAAACATAAATTTAAAACAATTTTTTTACTGCCCCTATGCTATGACTCCTATGTTTTGCTCACAACAGTGTTCCAGAGATTAGTCTTTATCCCCAAAGGGATACGGTAGCATAGTGCTTATGTTACTGGATTAATAATCCAGAGGCCTGATGATCCAGGGATGTGAGTTCATATCCCAGCACTGCAGCTAGGGAATTTAAATTCAGCTAATTAAATAAATAATTTAGTAACAGTGACTGTGAAACTACTGGATTATTGGAAAAACCCAACTGGTTCACGAATGCCCTTTTAGGGAAGGAAATCTGCCGTCCTTACACAGTCTGGCCTACATGTGACTCCAGACCCAAAGACTCTTAACTGCCCTGTGAAATGGCCCAGCAATCCACACACACGCACGCAATAAGCACGTTGATAGATCAATAAAAAAAAGACTCCAAGGTCGAATGATAATTTATGTTGTTTATGGGGTAAGTGCATCATTATTAAACATGAGCACAAATTGCAAAATATATTTGTAAAATGTAATTGTACAAATAATCAAATCTAAAACTAATAGAAGGACTCAACAGGAAGAGACTTACATTGAGCATAAAAGGGAAAGATCATTGCAAACCAGAAGAGACATTTTAAAAAAGATAATTGATAAAAATAAAGATCAATTGGTGATGATTGTTCAGTCCTGCCCTCCACCCTGTCACATACCCTTTTGTTTGTTTGCTCCCTCGCCCACTTGTTCCCTGGGTCTGTACTTGCCTATACACAGTGAAATCTCCAACATCTTCCAGTGCCGATGAAGTGTCATCGACCTAAAGCATTAACCCTGTTTCTCTCTCCACAGATGCTGCCTGACCTGCTGAGTATTTCCAGCATTTTCTCTTTTTAGTTCAGATTTGCAGCATCCGTAGTATTCTGCTTTTGTTAATATTTTGTTTAATATTTTTAATTTTTGTTCAATATTGGTCTCAAATCAGCATCGCTGGTGCTCGGCCTATTTACATAGAGTTACATCCAGTTTACAGCACAGAAACAGGCAATTCGGCCCAACAGGTCCGTGCCGGTGTTTATGCTCCACACGAGCCTCCTCCCACCCCTCTTCATCTCACCCTATCAACATATCCTTCTATTCCTTTCTCCCTCATGTGTTTATCTAGCTTCCCCTTAAATGCATCTATGCTATTCACCTCAACTACTCCCTGTGGCAGCGAGTTCCACATTCTCACCACTCTCTGGGTAAAGAAGTTTCTCCTGAATTCCCGATTGGATTTATTAGTGGCTATCTTATCATCATCATCAGCATAGGCAGTCCCTCGAAGTGAGGATGATTTGCTTCCATGCTAAAAAAGGATGAGTTCACAGGTGTTTCAATGATATTCCAGGTCCTGAACTACATTGTGAAGGGTAGAAGATGCCTGTGCGTGGATTTTTTAAACTGCAGTGGCCGTTGCACACCAGCCACCGCACAGGCTTGACAGAGCTAGGTCTTGATCCAGTGGCAAGGATTACCCAAGACGACTGGAGACCAGCTCTGCTGCACAAACCTAGTGCACACATATATCGCAGTGTGGGCTGGCCCATGCTGCCCCTGGGCCCTCGCCTCTTCTGGGCGCCAAAGTCACGCCTCTCTTGGGCCCAGTCACTTCCCTCTATGGACTCTTGCCGCTCCTTCACTCCCTCCTGCTGTGCCTGCCTGCACTGAAATCAGCGACCTGGCTTCGCAGCCGTCTTATATTTGTGACCCTTTGTACTGGATACCACCCCACAAGTGGAAACATGTGTCTACCCTATCAAAACCCTTTCATTGTCTTAAAGTCCTCTATGGGTTCACCCCCTCAGCCTTCTCGTTCCTAGAGAAAAGTGCCCCAGCCCGTTCAGCCTTTCCTTATAGTTATACCTTCTCAGTTCTGGTATCATCCTTGTAAATCTTTTCTTGCACCTTCTCCTTCAAGCAGAAATACAATAACTTGTAGGAAGGGGGCAGTACCACTAGTGTCAACTGCGCTGGCCTCAAGTCACCAGAGTTATTCCTGTGATAGCCTTCCCTGTGAAAAGCTCCGAGAGGCTCTGGCAGTTAAGGAATTGCTGCTGACAGATACGGCGCCTACGGGATGAACTCAAGTTATATTCATCTGCTCTCTCCCAAAATTAGCCTGTCAAAATCAACACTTCCTTCCACCCAGTTTATCAGAAGCAAAACTCTAATTATATGCCTTGTTGAAGTTAAACAGTGGATCTCTCACAGCTCTGTCTTTCAACCTGCGCCTATTGTACCCGACTGATGCTGACTCGATGCTGGGATACAACTCTGTCAACACCATCATTTCTACTTCTTAAAATATGCATTCATGGAATGTGGGCATCACTGGCAAGGCCGGCATTTATTGCCCATTCCTAATTACCTTTGAGAAGGTGGTGGTGAGGCGCCTTCTTGAATTGCTGCAGTCCATGTGGTGAAGGTGCCCCCACAGTGCAGTTAGGGAGGGCGTTCCAGAATTTTGACCCAGCGAAGATGAAGGAATGGCAATATTTGTTCAAGTCAGGATGGTGTGTGACTTGGAGGGGAACTTGGAGGTGGTGGTGTTCCCATGTGCCTGCTGCCCTTGTCCTTTTAGGTGGTAGAGGTCGCGAGTTTTGGAGGTATTGTCGAAGAAGCCTTGGAGAATTGCTGGTACACACTGCAGCCACGGTGCGCCGGTGGTGGAGGGAGTGAATGTTTAAGGTGGTGGATGGGGTGCCAATCAAGCGGGCTACTTTGTCCAGGATGGTGTTCAGTTTCTTGAGTGTTGTTGGTGCTGCTCTAATCCAGGCAAGTGGGGAGTATTCCATCACACTCCTGTATTGTACCTTGTAGATGGTGGAAAGGCTTTGGTGAGTCAGGAGCTGAGGCACTTGTCGCTGATCAGATCCTCTCCAACCTCTCCCAAGTGATCATTCTTCATGTGTGTGAACCCAGACTACAATGGTTATCAGCCTGTTCTTCCATGAGAGCTTCAGATTGAATCCAAGCTACTCTCGTCCGAAGTCCACACACAAGAGTGCATTCCACCAGGCGTCACTGGTTGAGCAATCAGAACCCTGGCTGATTACCACCCCTCCCCTTCCCCCTCAGTAGCCCAGGAGACATTGAAGTACCACAATTGCTCTATCGGAGATCTGCTAACTCACCGCCGAGCGGGATCAAACCTGCTTGGCGTGTGACTCTCAGCACCATAACAAACAGAGCATATACCCCAAAACAACAACAACAACAACTTGCATTTGTACAGCACCGTAACGTGGTAAAACGTCTCAAGGCACTTCACAGGAGTGTTAACAGACAATATATGACACTGAGCCATGTAAGAGATATTAGCATAGGTGACCAAAGGGTTGTTCAAAGTTTTTGGTCACCTCTACAGGTGCCTGCAGCTACCTAAGCCCTAAAGTCTGGAATCTCTCCGCCTCTCTACCTCTCTGTCCTCCTTTAAGACGCTCCTTAAAACCTACCTCTTTGACCAAGCTTTAGGTCACCAATTTCCAGCATGACATCCTGACCATGAAGGCAAATTGAAGAGTGGGACCATTTGATCCGGATCATCAGCGAACCTATCTCACCTCTGGTTCTTGCGCCGATTACCTTGAGAAGGTGGTGCTGGGCCTCCTGTATGAGAACAAGAGAGTCATGTGGTGACAGCACTTAACAAAGAAAAACATTGGAAATTGTAGATGAAAACAATTCTTTCTAATACCTCATAACTCTTTTACTGGCTCTTAAATGGAGAGTAAGTGAGGAGAGGTGTGTACTTTCTAGAGAATAAGAGCAAAGGCAGGAATGATTGAAGTGGTTTTGTGCAGATGTTGAACTTGCTTTTAAAAGCCTGTGTTTTGATTTAATCTGTCTTAAATTGAATTGATATGTGTTGGTGAACAGATTCAGTATTCATGCAGGATTTGGACTCTGCTGTTTTTGAACTTTCCCTTGCTTCCTGTTAACTGCTCTCTCGTGTGACATGGTGAAGTGTTCAGGAAACCTGTTGCATGGCCCCTGCCAAAGCCTGTGTTTGCCAGGAAGATGTGCAAAAATGGCACAGATTGAGTCAACAATACCCTCCACTTTATACCCTCCAATATAATAAATGGGCCCAAGTTGTCTCACACGGCAGAGAGTGTAGAGCAAGCACCAACACAGCAACAAGCAGAACTGACCATGGCATTGCCATGGCAACTTTGAGCCAGCAAACCAAGGGATTTGGCCTAGCCTGCTTGCGTATCCTTAATTAAAATGATGCAAGGATATGACTGAAGCTCTCCAATCAACAGACCTGTGCCTAACATGAGGGAAGATCAATTATGGTTACCATCAATCCCAGTGTTGGACAGTTTATGAGCAGGGCATCTAAAAATTACTAAAATGAAAACCAAACCTTAAATTTGTACCTTTTAAAGTACGGCCCATTTGTTTCATTCATCTCTGTGCTTTATGCAGTTGTAACCAGTTGTTACAGTACAGAAGGAGGCCATTTAGCTCATTGTGCCCATGCTGGCTCTGTGAAATTAGTCCCACTGCTCCACTCCATCCCCATCGTTTCCTTTAAGCACTCAGTAGGCCAAGCAGCTGCTGTGGAGACAACCAACAAGGTGATTTCTCGAATTTAGTTACGGGTGAAATTTGAGCTCACAACCTTTATGTTCCGAGTGCAATAACAGAAACATAGGCCACGGTACCGACTGAGGGTATATGCCATAAGTTTGAAAATTATTTTGGTTCAATTAAGTTCAATAGAGCCCAATGTCGGGAACAGTTTTTGAACATATCGGGGGGGAATTTCTGCTTCAGCGAGGGCAGAAAGTGGGTGAGAATGGATCAACCACCCATTTCACACCCACCCATTATACACCCACCCATTATACACCCGCCCATTAACTCATTTTACACCCTCCCATTCTTCATCCACCCATTATACACCCACCCATTATACACCTGCCCGTTATACACAACGCCCATTATACACCCACCCATTATACACCTGCCCGTTATATACAATGCCCATTATACACCCCACCCATTATACACCCTACTCGTTATACACCCCGCCTGCTATACACCCCGCCTGTTATACACCCCACCCATTATAGAAACATAGAAACATAGAAAATAGGTGCAGAGTAGGCCATTCGGCACTTCTAGCCTGCACCGCCATTCAATGAGTTCATGGCTGAACATGCAACTTCAGTACCCCATTCCAGCGTTCCATCATATAAACATAGAAACATAGAAAAATAGGTGTAGGATTAGGCCATTCGGCCTTTCGAGCCTGCACCGCCATTCAATGAGTTCATGGCTGAACATGCAACTTCAGTACCCCATTCCTGCTTTCTCGCCATACCCCTAGATCCCCCTAGTAGTAAGGACTTCATCTAACTCCTTTTTGAATATATTTAGTGAATTGGCCTCAACAATTTTCTGTGGTAGAGAATTCCACAGGTTCACCACTCTCTGGGTGAAGAAGTTTCTCCTCATCTCGGTCCTAAATGGCTTACCCCTTATCCTTAGACTGTGACCCCTGGTTCTGGACTTCCCCAACATTGGGAACATTCTTCCTGCATCTAACCTGTCTGAACCCATCAGAATTTTAAATGTTTCTATGAGGTTCCCTCTCATTCTTCTGAACTCCAGTGAATACACGCCCAGTTGATCCAGTCTTTCTTGATAGGTCAGTCCCGCCATCCCAGGAATCAGTCTGGTGAACCTTCGCTGCACTCCCACAATAGCAAGAATGTCCTTCCTCAAGTTAGGAGACCAAAACTGTACACAATACTCCAGGTATGGCCTCACCAAGGCCCTGTACAACAGTAGCAACACCTCCTTGCCCCTGTACTCAAATCCCCTCGCTATGAAGGCCAACATGCCATTTGCTTTCTTAACCGCCTGCTGTACCTGCATGCCAACCTTCAATGACTGATGTACCATGACACCCAGGTCTCGTTGCACCTCCCCTTTTCCTAATCTGTCACCATTCAGATAATAGTCTGTCTCTCTGTTTTTACCACCAAAGTGGATAACATTTATCCACATTATACTTCATCTGCCATGCATTTGCCCACTCACCAAACCTATCCAAGTCACTCTGCAGCCTCATAGCATCCTCCTCACAGCTCACACTGCCACCCAACTTAGTGTCATCCGCAAATTTGGAGATACTACATTTAATCCCCTCGCCTAAATCATTAATGTACAATGTAAACAGCTGGGGCCCCAGCACAGAACCTTGCGGTACCCCACTAGTCACTGCCTGCCATTCTGAAAAGTATCCATTTACTCCTACTCTTTGCTTCCTGTCTGCCAACCAGTTCTCAATCCATGTCAGCACACTACCCCCAATCCCATGTGCTTTAACTTTGCACATTAATCTCTTGTGTGGGACCTTGTCGAAAGCCTTCTGAAAGTCCAAATATACCACATCAACTGGTCCTCCCTTGTCCACTCTACTGGAAACATCCTCAAAAAATTCCAGAAGATTTGTCAAGCATGATTTCCCTTTCACAAATCCATGCTGACTTGGACCTATCATGTCACCTCTTTCCAAATGTGCTGCTATGACATCCTTAATAATTGATTCCGTCATTTTACCCACTACTGAGGTCAGGCTGACCGGTCTATAATTCCCTGTTTTCTCTCTCCCTCATTTTTTTAAAAGTGGGGTTACATTGGCTACCCTCCACTCCATAGGAACTGATCCAGAGTCAATGGAATGTTGGAAAATGACTGTCAATGCATCTGCTATTTCCAAGGCCACCTCCTTAAGTACTCTGGGATGCAGTCCATCAGGCCCTGGGGATTTATCGGCCTTCAATCCCATCAATTTCCCCAACACAATTTCCCGACTAATAAGGATTTCCCTCAGTTCCTCCTCCTTACCAGACCCTCTGACCCCTTTTATATCCGGAAGGTTGTTTGTGTCCTCCTTAGTGAATACCGAACCAAAGTACTTGTTCAATTGGTCTGCCATTTCTTTGTTCCCCGTTATGACTTCCCCTGATTCTGACTGCAGGGGACCTACGTTTGTCTTTCCTAACCTTTTTCTCTTTACATATCTATCGAAACTTTTGCAATCCGTCTTAATGTTCCCTGCAAGCTTCTTCTCGTACTCCATTTTCCCTGCTTTAATCAAACCCTTTGTCCTCCTCTGCTGAGTTCTAAATTTCTCCCAGTCCCCGGGTTTGCTGCTATTTCTGGCCAATTTGTATGCTACTTCCTTGGCTTTAATACCATCCCTGATTTCCCTTGATAGCCACGGTTGAGCCACCTTCCCTTTTTTATTTTTACGCCAGACAGGAATGTACAATTGTTGTAGTTCATCCATGCGGTCTCTAAATGTCTGCCATTGCCCATCCACAGTCAACCCCTTCAGTATCATTCGCCAATCTATCCTAGCCAATTCACGCCTCATACCTTCAAAGTTACCCTTCTTTAAGTTCTGGACCATGGTCTCTGAATTAACTGTTTCATTCTCTATCCTAATGCAGAATTCCACCATATTATGGTCACTCTTCCCCAAGGGGCCTCGCACAACGAGATTGCTAATTAATCCTCTCTCATTACACAACACCCAGTCCAAGATGGCCTCCCCCCTAGTTGGTTCCTCGACATATTGGTCTAGAAAACCATCCTTATGCACTCCAGGAAATCCTCCTCCACCATATTGCTTCCAGTTTGGCTAGCCCAATCTATGTGCATATTAAAGTCACCCATTATAACTGCTGCACCTTTATTGCATGCACCCCTAATTTCCTGTTTGATGCCCTCCCCAACATCACGACTACTTATAGACCCTACCTGTTATACACCCCACCCATTATACACCCCACCCATTATACACCCTGTCCATTATCATCATCATCATCATAAGCAGTCCCTTGGAATCGAGGAAGACTTACTTTCACTCTTAGAATGTGTTCTTAGGTGGTTGAACAGTCAAATATGAGAACCACGGGCCCTGTCACAGTTGGGACAGACAGTCGTTGAGGGTAAGGGAGGTGGGACAGGTTTGCCATGCGTTCCTTCCGCTGCCTGCGCTTGTTTTCTGCACACTCTCGGCGACAAGACTCGAGGTGCTCAGAGCCCTCCCGGATGCACTTCCTCCACTTAGGGCGGTCTTTGGCCAGGGACGCCCAGATGTCGGTGGGGATGTTGCATTTGATCAGGGAGGCTTTGAGGGTGTCCTTGTAACATTTCCTCTGTCCACCTTTGGCTCGTTTGCCATGAAGGAGTTCTGAGTAGAGCGCTTGCTTTGGGAGTTTCGTGTCTGGCATGCAGACAATGTGGCCTGCCCAGCGGAGCTGATGAAGTGTGGTCAGTGCTTCAATGCTGGGGATGTTGGCCTGGTCGAGGACGCTAATGTTGGTGCGTCTGTCCTCCCAGGGGATTTGTAGGATCTTGTGGAGGCATCGTTGATGGTATTTCTCCAGCGACTTGAGGTGTCTACTGTACATGGTCCATATCTCTGAGCCATACAGGAGTGCGGGTATTACTACAACCCTGTAGACCGTGAGTTTGGTGGTAGATTTGAGGCCCTTGGTCTTCGAACACTCTTTTCCTCAGGCGGCCGAAGGCTGCGCTGGCGCACTGGAGGCGGTGTTAAATCTTCTCATCAATGTCTGCTTTTGTTGATAGGAGACTCCCGAGGTATGGGAAATGGTCCACGTTGTCCAGGGCTGCGCGGTGGATCTTGATGATTGGGGGGCAGTGCTGTGCGGCGAGGACAGGCTGGTGGAGGACCTTTGTCTTACGGATGTTTAGCGTAAGGTCCAGGCTTTCATATGCCTCAGTAAATACGTCGACTATATCCTGGAGTTCACCCTGCCTGTTATACGTCTGCCCGTTATACACACTGCCTGTTATACACCTGCCCGTTATACACCCCGCCCGTTATACACCCTGACCATTATACACCTGCCCGTTATACACACACCTGTTAGACACCCTTCCCATTATACACCCCACCTGTTATACACACCACCCATTGTACACCCTGCCCATTATACACCATGCCCGTTATACACCTGCCCATTATACACCCAGCCGTTATACACCCCACTCATTATACATCCATCCGTTATACACCTCACTGATTATACACCCGCCCGTTATACACCCCACCCATTATATACCGACCCGCTATACATCCTGCCCGTTATACAGCCGCCGGTTATTCACTCCGCCCGTTATACACCCGCCCGTTATACGCCCCGCCCGTTATCCTCATCATCCTCCATGCTGCCTTGTGATCTTGGAATTTGGGCGTCACTGGCAAGGCCGGCAATTAATTGTCCCAACCCTAGTAGCCCTGCGAAGAATACAATGATACAGCACTGAAGGGGGCCATTCGACCCATCGTGCCTGTGCCAGTTCTTTGACAGAGCAATCCAATTAGTCCCATTCCCCCCTTGCTCTTTACCCTTAGCCCTACAAAATTTTTTCTTTTCAAGTATTTATCCAATTCCCTTCTGAAAGTCACTATTGAATCTGCTTCAACAGGAGTGGAGGAAATACATACAGGTGTCAGAGTTAAGCTAGAAACACACCCTAAAGAGTTGGAACATTGGGTGGAGAGGCCACCTGGTGAAGCAGTATATTTAGCGGCCACCTGTACCATGTGCCCAGAAACCCATCCGCCCACCTGTGGGAAACACGGCTGCCAATTTGCGCACAGCAAGATCTCACAAACAGCAATGTGATAATGACCATATAATCTTTTTTAAGTAATGTTGGTTGAGGGATAAATATTGGCCCAGGACACTTGGGGGATCTCCCCTGCTATTCTGCAAATAGTGGCCATGGGATCTTGTACGTCCACCTGAGAGGACAGACGGGGACATGGATAACGTCTCATCCAAAAGACGGCAAATCGGACAGTGCAGCACTGCACTGGGAGCATCAGCCGAGATATCATGTTCAGGTCCCTGAAGTGGGACTATGAGCCCACAACTTACTGACCCTGAGGAAGTGTGTGTCCCACTAAGCCACAACCTTAGGATTCTATTGCACCTCGAACAACATAGAACCAGAAGAAACTGCGCTTGACAAATGATAAATCAAAACAAATCTGCGGAAAACATATTTCAGTGAGCGAGTGGTCTATGGAACAGGCTCCCTCGGGAGATGGTGGAAGCAGTTAGTATTGATTAATTCAAATGTAAATTAGATAGATATCTCTGAGATAATAACATTTTGCGATGGTGTATCTGAGTAATTGGAGACATGACGTGCGGTGAGTGTAGTGAGCTCGGGGGGAACAAGTGACTGTGTACCTCCGGGTCTCAAAGCCCTCCCCCACTGGGGGTTTTCCTCACCTCACGTCTGGGTCTGTTGTAGACTCACTGATAGAGATTGATCGCTGTGATTGGTCAACAACTCCATTGTCGTTGCACTGTGCAACTTTTCTTCTTCTTAGGCAGTCCCCCAGAGTCGAGGATGACTTGCTTCCACAATAAATGAGTGCTAAGGTGACTGATGAGTCCAATGCAGGACCTACAGTCTCTGTCACAGGTGGGGCAGACGGTGGTTGGAGGGACGGATGGGTGGGGTGCTTGGGTTGTCGTACGCTCCTTCCACTGTTCGTACTTGGCTTCGCGTGGTCCCAGCGATGAGACTCGAGGTGTTCGGCGCCTTCCCGGATGCTTCTCCTCCACTTTGAACGGTCTTGGGCCAAGGATTGCCAGGTGTCGGTGGGGATGTTGCATTTTTTCAAGAAGGCTTTGAGATGTGTTTTCTGTGACCTCCTGGGGCTCGCCTGCTGAAATTACCAAGATGCTGGAAAGTGAACTACATGGACCCTGGTCTTTCATCGTCTCAGGATTTCTATGTTCCTTGACCCTCTCCCCATCACTGGTATTTCATTAACTTAGAAACATGAGGACAGGAGGAGGCCATTCAACCACTAGGTCCTGTCCCGCCATTCAATTAGATCATGGCTGATCTGTATCTTTACTCTATTAACCCACCCTGATTCCATAACCCTTAATACCTTTGCTTAACAAAAATCAATCAGTCTGTTTTGTCATTTTCGATTGACCCTCAGCCTCAACAGCTTTTGGGGGAAGAGAGTTCCAGATTCCCACTGCCCTTTGTGTGAAGAAGTGCTTCCTGACATCACCCCTGAATGGCCTGACTCTAATTTTAAGGTTGTGTCCCCTTGTTCTGGACTCCCCCCACCAGACGAAATAGTTACGTTCTGTCGACGCTGTCAACGCCTTTAAATCATCTTAAACATCTTGGTTAGATTGCCCCTTAATCTTCACTACACGAGGGAACACAAGCCTATTCTATACAACCCTTGTGAAGCTCGGGTCCTTAAGAGGGTCTTCAGATACTCCCAGAAGAGGAGTATCTCGACATAACAGTAGGCAGAGGTAACACAATATTAGTTTTGTTCCATATCGACTCCGCAGGGTTCTGCTGGTCTCCCCCGCACCCACCCCCTGCATCCCCCACAGCCCGAGGGGCCTCATTGCCTAAACTATCAGAGGTGTCCAGCAGGAAAGGGTGTAGTCTAGCTCCAGTGGTGTCAGGAGTGGGGGGATGGGGGAGGAGAAACTTGGAGAAGAGATAGTGTGAGCTCAGCTTGAGGCTATGAAATGAACATCGCTCTCTCTAATGGAAAATCACAGGCTGTGACAGAGAAGTTAATGAGAACCCAATGAGATCACTCATCTCCTGACAAATTATTTGCAGTTTAGTTTTAAAAAAAATATAATTTGCATCAATGTTTAACTTCGGCAAGCTCCAATCTGACACTAATACGCCTGAAAATATCATGTTTGGACAGTCGAGACTATAATTGAGGAGTTGTTTTGTGTGATATGGAACGAAACTAATATTGTGTCACCTCTCTCTGCCTACCTGTAATTTTTATAGAGCACATTTCATTCTATGTTTTGCCAATTTGCTCTCGTGCAGTTCCATCAGACCAGCGGCCTTGTGCTAGCATCAGCAAACTGTCTCGAAAGTGGGACTAAAAGTTGGAAAAGTCGCCAAACTCAGTGAACAAATATACCATAAACCATAACACAATCCCTGGGTCTCAAGGGACCCCTCATTAAAATAAATGGGCACTATAGTGTATGCAGGCACCTTTAGTAATGACTCCACGAGGCAGGGTATGGTGATTAAACTCTGCAGACTTGCAGTCCTTTATTAGCAACTCCTGAGTGCCAACAACAAGCTGTGTGTCCCTTTTTATACTGGGTTACCTGCCGTGTGCAGGCAACCCCTGGGTCTTCAGCAAAAGCACCCTCTAGTGTACCGGTAAGGTGTGTACAGTGCAAGGGTATATTCAATGTTGCATACAGTGTTACGGACATCACAGAGTAAACAGGCATGCATACACAACAATACACACCACTCCCCTGACCATTTTTCATATCCTAGCTGTCATGACCAGGGGAGGTGATCAGTGGTGGGCTATGGGAAGTTGTGGTGAGGGTTGTGTGGTTGCCAGGTGTGATCCCTGTGCTTGAGGCTGGTCTCGTACGTTTCCCCTCCCTCACACACAAACCAAGTGGATGTCACTATTGTGGGATCCCTCGGGGAGGTTGCCACAGCAGCAGTGGGTGGTGTGTATACACTGTGATGTGGGTAGTTGTGGGGTGGTGGGCAGGGCCACAAGACTGGATGGGCTCCTTGTCCACCAATGGGGATGAGGGTCAGGTCATCCCTGGGAAGCTGGAGGGTATTGATCTCATGCTTCTGGTGGCCAGGGGTGTAGGGCTGGTCTGGTGCCGGTTACCATTGGTGGTGGCTGGGCTGCCCATTGACCACTGTCCCTGTAGTGGATCTGCTCCCACTGCCTGTGTGTGTGTCCTGCAAGGGGCATCACATTCATTCCAAAGGTCCATGCTACATGGTCAGGTAGCCTGCTGGACCTGAGGGTCTCCCACAGGGGAATTCCATTGGCATTAGCATGGTCCCTGTAGGACCCGATGTCCTTTAGCAGTGTCCTACCGGTATACATGAACCTTGGCTCAGTTCACACATAGTCGAGCCTGCATTATACATTCTAGCACTTGCATCACTTTTGGGTGTCCTGGTTTCAATAGACATGGTTACATTAGGCATTTCACAATCTCTATCATTATTGTTAAGCATAATAAACTTGTTCTTAACCTTACTGACACCTGCATTCATCTCATTAGTCACATTAGTTAAATCAGCATCACAATTCATGGTTACATTGCATAAATTTTCATACTTGCGCCCTTTAATTGCATCTTTAGCTTTAAAGTCCGTGTACTCAAAATAGTTGGAACTTCCCCTTTAATTTTTTTTGGTTACCGGTCTCCTTTAAGGGAGCTTTCAAATCCGATTGGCTGCTCAATGTCACATGATGCTCCCCCACGTTGACTCGCATCTTGAATGCAGGTCTGCTGCTCACCAAGCAGCAGCCATTTTGTGGTGCTCCTTTCTTCCACATTCTTGTGGTGCAGCAGCCATTTTGTGGTCTTGTTGCAGGCAGGCTGTGGTGGTCTTTTCTTCCACAGCACCACTTCGCCTGATGTGGACACGGTTCATCCAATTCCTGCCTAGCAGCGTAGGACCATCGCCAGCTACAATCCATAGGGGGAGTTTGTGCAACATGCCACCCTGGGAGACCTGGACGTCTATACTGCTAACGATTTGGATTTTACCTTTGGTGTAGGTTAGCAGCTTTGCCTCGACAGGAGACAGTTTTGGTTGAGTGGCAGGATTCCTCCAAATTTTTTCAAAGGTCTTTTGGCTCATCACAGACTGGCTCGCCCCTGAGTCGATCTCCATGGAGACTGGGACCCCATCGATGTCCACTTCCATCATCCACGGAGAACTTCCGGTGGAGCAGGTAAAGATTCCATACTCCTCTCCCAGGGTTAGAGCATAGAAACATAGAAACATAGAAAATAGGTGCAGGAGTAGGCCATTCGGCCCTTCTAGCCTGCACCGCCATTCAATGAGTTCATGGCTGAACATGCAACTTCAGTACCCTATTCCTGCTTTCTCACCATACCCCTTGATTCCCCTAGTAGTAAGGACTTCATCTAACTCCTTTTTGAATATATTTAGTGAATTGGCCTCAACAACTTTCTGTGGTAGAGAATTCCACAGGTTCACCACTCTCTGGGTGAAGAAATTCCTCCTCATCTCGGTCCTAAATGGCTTCCTCCTTATCCTTAGACTATGTCCCCTGGTTCTGGACTTCCCCAACATTGGGAACATTCTTCCTGCATCTAACCTGTCTAACCCCGTCAGAATTTTAAACGTTTCTATGAGGTCCCCTCTCATTCTTCTGAACTCCAGTGAATACAAGCCCAGTTGATCCAGTCTTTCTTGATAGGTCAGTCCCGCCATCCCGGGAATCAGTCTGGTGAACCTTCGCTGCACTCCCTCAATAGCAAGAATGTCCTTCCTCAGGTTAGGAGACCAAAACTGTACACAATACTCCAGGTGTGGCCTCACCAAGGCCCTGCACAATTGTAGCAACACCTCCCTGCCCCTGTACTCAAATCCCCTCGCTATGAAGGCCAACATGCCATTTGCTTTCCTAACCGCCTGCTGTACCTACATGCCAACCTTCAATGACTGATGTACCATGACACCCAGGTCTCTTTGCACCTCCCCTTTTCCTAATCTGTCACCATTCAGATAATAGTCTGTCTCTCTGTTTTTACCACCAAAGTGGATAACCTCACATTTATCCACATTATACTTCATCTGCCATGCATTTGCCCACTCACCTAACCTATCCAAGTCGCTCTGCAGCCTCATAGCATCCTCCTCGCAGCTCACACTGCCACCCAACTTAGTGTCATCCGCAAATTTGGAGATACTACATTTAATCCCCTCGTCTAAATCATTAATATACAGTGTAAACAGCTGGGGCCCCAGCACAGAACCTTGCAGTACCCCACTAGTCACTGCCTGCCATTCTGAAAAGTCCCCATTTCTCCTACTCTTTGCTTCCTGTCTGACAACCAGTTCTCAATCCATGTCAGCACACTACCCCCAATCCCATGTGCTTTAACTTTGCACATTAATCTCTTGTGTGGGACCTTGTCGAAAGCCTTCTGAAAGTCCAAATATACCACATCAACTGGTTCTCCCTTGTCCACTCTACTGGAAACATCCTCAAAAAATTCCAGAAGATTTGTCAAGCATGATTTCCCTTTCACAAATCCATGCTGACTTGGACCTATCATATTACCTCTTTCCAAATGCACTGCTATGACATCCTTAATAATTGATTCCATCATTTTACCCACTACCGATGTCAGGCTGACCGGTCTATAATTCCCTGTTTTCTCTCTCCCTCCTTTTTTAAAAAGTGGGGTTACATTGGCTACCCTCCACTCCATAGGAACTGATCCAGAGTCAATGGAATGTTGGAAAATGACTGTCAATGCATCCACTATTTCCAAGGCCACCTCCTTAAGTACTCTGGGATGCAGTCCATCAGGCCCTGGGGATTTATCGGCCTTCAATCCCATCAATTTCCCCAACACAATTTCCCGACTAATAAGGATTTCCCTCAGTTCCTCCTCCTTACTAGACCCTCCGACCCCTTTTATATCCGGAAGGTTGTTTGTGTCCTCCTCAGTGAATACCGAACCAAAGTACTTGTTCAATTGGTCTGCCATTTCTTTGTTCCCCGTTATGACTTCCCCTGATTCTGACTGCAGGGGACCTACGTTTGTCTTTCCTAACCTTTTTCTCTTTACATATCTATCGAAACTTTTGCAATCCGTCTTAATGTTCCCTGCAAGCTTCTTCTCGTACTCCATTTTCCCTGCCCTAATCAAACCCTTTGTCCTCCTCTGCTGAGTTCTAAATTTCTCCCAGTCCCCGGGTTCGCTGCTATTTCTGGCCAATTTGTATGCCACTTCCTTGGCTTTAATGCTATCCCTGATTTCCCTTGATAGCCAAGGTTGAGCCACCTTCCCTTTTTTATTTTTACGCCAGACAGGAATGTACAATTGTTGTAGTCCATCCATGCGGTCTCTAAATGTCTGCCATTGCCCATCCACAGTGAACCCCTTCAGTATCATTCGCCAATCTATCCTAGCTAATTCACGCCTCATACCTTCAAAGTTACCCTTCTTTAAGTTCTGGACCATGGTCTCTGAATTAACTGTTTCATTCTCCATCCTAATGCAGAATTCCACCATATTATGGTCACTCATCCCCAAGGGGCCTCGCACAACGAGATTGCTAATTAATCCTCTCTCATTACACAACACCCAGTCTAAGATGGCCTCCCCCCTAGTTGGTTCCTCGACATATTGGTCTAAAAAATCATCCCTTATGCACTCCAGGAAATCCTCCTCCACCGTATTGCTTCCAGTTTGGTTAATCCAATCTATGTGCATATTAAAGTCACCCATTTTCACTGCTGCACCTTTATTGCATGCACCCCTAATTTCCTGTTTGATGCCCTCCCCAACATCACTACTACTGTTTGGAGGTCTGTACACAACTCCCACTAACGTTTTTTGCCCTTTGGTATTCTGCAGCTCTACCTATATAGATTCCACATCATCCAAGCTAATGTCCTTCCGAACTATTGCCTTAATTTGCTCCTTAACCAGCAATGCTACCCCACCTCCTTTTCCTTTTATTCTATCTTTCCTGAATGTTGAATACCCCTGGATGTTGAGTTCCCAGCCCTGATCATCCTGGAGCCACGTCTCCGTAATCCCAATCACATCATATTTGTTAACATCTATTTGCACAGTTAATTCATCCACCTTATTGCGGATACTCCTTGCATTAAGACACAAAGCCTTCAGGCTTGTTTTTTTAACACCCTTTGTCCTTTTAGAATTTTGCTACATCTTCATCTGTGTCGGAGCCCTGGTGATTAGCCAACTCATGAGAGACACAGTTAGTACAGCCTTTCCTGCACATTCTCTGAAGGTGCCTTTTTTCTTTGCAGCCCTTGCATGCATAGTCTTTGTAGTGGCTCTGGTGAGCCCTGTGGTTTCCTCCACAGCGCCAGCACGGGGCCATCCGGTTTGCCCCATGTGGCGGACTCAGGGTTGCAGGACTCGGGGCAGCATTTCTGCCTTTAGAAGTGTCCATGCGGTGCAATGTGCTTGCCGGTTTAGAGTCCTGGGTCAGTATTTGCCTGGAGTCGCTGGCCGAAACCATGTAGGCCTGGCTCACTTGAATTGCTTTCTGCAGGGTGAGCATAATATAAGCCGAGAGCAATTTGTGTAGGAGGCCTTCGTGGCCGATGACAAATATGTCCCTTAGTGGTTCATTAAGGTGGTCGCCAAACTCACACGGTGCAGCTAGTCTTCTTAAGTGTGTAGCATACTTGGCAATTTCTTGGCCCTCAGGTCGCCGGTAAGTGTAGAACCAGTGCCTGGCTGTGAGGATGCTTTTTTTCGGTTTTAGTTGTTCCTGTATGATTGTTACAAGTTCCTCATAGCTCTTGGTGGTTGTCTTCTCCAGGGCTAGTAAGTCCCTGATGAGACCTTGGATGGTGGGCCCGCAACTGCTAAGCAGGATGGCCCTGCGTTTGTTCGGTAGTGTGGCCGGTGTGTCCCCTTCCAGGTCGTTGGCTATGAAGAAGTGTTCCAATCTTTCCACAAAAGCATCCCAATCCTCCCAATCTGTAAATTGCTGAAAGTTGCTGAGGTTAGACATGTTGAGTGTGTAGTTCGTGATCCCGTATTCCCGTCGCCAGTTGTAGTGTATGCAGGCACCTTTAGTAATGACTCCACAAGGCAGGGTATGGTGCTTAAACTCTGCAGACTTGCAGTCCTTTATTAGCAGCTCCTGAGTGCCAACAACAAGCTGTGTGTTCCTTTTTATACTGGGTTACCTGCTGTGTGCAGGCAACCCCTGGGTCTCCAGCAACAGCACCCTCTAGTGTACCGGTAAGGTGTGTACAGTACAAGGGTACATTCAATGTTGCATACAGTGTTACAGACATCACACAGTAAACAGGCATGCAAACACAACAGGCACGAAAATTACAGGGGAGGATAAATGAAGGAATCTTCATGTTAAAAGTCGTGAGCTGACTCATTCAACAGTAAAATTCTTGGCTGAGATCGTAGCACTCTTGCTGCCGAGTCAAGTCTCACTCCAGAGACTTAAGCACGAAAATCTAGGCGGTCACTCCTAGTGAAATGCTGAGAGAGAGCTGCACAGTCAGAGGTGAGATGTTAAACTGAGGCCTGTCTGCTCTCTCAGGTGGATGTAAAAGATCTCACGGCACCGTGTGAAGTAGATCAGGAGAGTTCTCCACAGTGCCCTGGGCCAATCATCATCAGCATAGGCGGTCCCTCGTATCGAGGATGACTTGCTTCCACGCCAAAAAGAGATGAGTTCACAGGTGTTTCAATGATGGACCTAATATTCCAGGTCTTGAACTACATCCTGAAGGGTGGAAGATGCCTGTGCGTGGATCTCATCCAGCACGCGGTGCCCCGTTACCGCACCGGATCCTAAATTCGCTCCCGCCCCCTGCAGCATGGCCGGGTGCAGGAGGCGTTGTGAGATCGGCAAGCCACTTGGGGGCACTAATTAAAGGCCTTCGTGGTCAGGTAGGCCAAAACCTTTTTTTTCACCTTCCTCTGCTGGCTTTTTGAATGAGACCAGTCGAATCGTTGCCCAGCAATGCCCTCAGCAATGCCCTTCCATTTAAGGGAGGAAAGGAGCCTGTGATTTCGGCAGCACTGCATGGGACATTATGCAGCGCCGAGTAATCCCAAGGCCTGGGCTAATAATCCAGAGAACGCGAGTTCAAATCCCACCATGCCATTTTGACAATTTGAAATCAGTTTTTAAAAAACTGGAAATAAAAAGTTGATATTGGTAATATATACCATGAAGCTGTCAGATTGACGTTAAAAACACAATGAATGTCCATTAGGGAAGAGAGTCCGCAATCCTTACCTAGTCTGGGCCTATATGTGACTCCAGTCCCACACCAAAGTCGTTGACTCATATCCGCCCGCTGAAGTGGCCCAGCAAAACACTCAGGTGTATCAAACTAATACCAGCAAGTAAAGAAGACCCACCAGAAATATTCCCCTAAGGTGCGCGGATGCACGAGGTCCCGCGCAGGACGCTCACCAGCGCTGCCGCCGGAAGAGATACCGCGCATGCACGGCAAATTTAAATGGCCCATGCAGAGAAAAAAAGTAGAGGGAACATTGATTGCCCACCATACTTTCTTAGAGCACTCAGGGATGGGCGATGAATGGCGGGCTTGCAGCGACACCCAGATCACCAGAACGAATTTTTTAATGAAATGCACTGACCACATTCATTCCCTGAAGGGACGGACTCACGCTCAGGACAGTGTAGATGGAGCTTTACTCTGTATCTAACCCGTGCTGTACCTGCCCTGGGAGTGTTTGATGGGACAGTGTAGAGGGAGCTTTATTCTGTATCTAACCCGTGCTGTACCTGCCCTGGGAGCGTTTGATGGGACAGTGTAGCGGGAGCTTTACTTTATATCTAACCCGTGCTGTACCTGCCCTGGGAGTGTTTGATGGGACAGTGAAAGACCTACCCCTGACCCGAAGACAATCCAGTGTTGGTGCAGTGACAGTGAACTCTGATTGGACGTAACCACAGAGGTTTCGTCACGTGACCTCCCCCCCCCCGTACAACGACCCACATTCCCGCCATTGGTCGCCCAACACGTCCATCCTCCTGACGCCCCACCTTCCCACAACCAATCAGAAGGCAAACAGACCCTTCCTTGCTTGATTGGCTGTCGGCCAAAGATCCTGTAATATTCTAACTCCAGCATTTTTATAACTAATAAATGAAAGAAGATGATTTTGTTATAACGTCGCTATGATCTTGCTCCCGGGTATTGCCCACAGCAGTGTCCTGGAGATTATTCTTCAATTCCTGGAGACTCCAGGCCAATACTGGAGAGTTGACAACTCCCTCATGAGCTTTGAGCTTGCCTGTTGTGACAGGAAGCTATTTGATTGAAGAACAGCAACATTGGTAATTATTATTGATCGGGAAGCATCTGGTCCAGTCTCTGCTTTCCTTTATAATGAGGTTTTTCGTCAAAACAGACACAGCCCGTAATTATCAGCCAAGCGTAAATGTGTGCAGTTGATGGAGCCCTCACTAAAGTGTTTCTACTGAGATTTGTGAATTTGTGAAATATTTTACATTAACCTTTCCGACACCAAAAACGTTCCTTTGCGGTTAAAGCATATTTATATCTGGAGATGTACACTGCGTGATTTTACTGGTTTGGCCTCAACTGGAGTATTGTGTCCAATTCTGGGCACCGCACTTTAGGAAGGATGTGAAGGCCTTAGAGAGGGTGCAGAAAAGATTTACAGGAATGGTTCCAGGGATGAGAATCTCAGTTACGTGGATAGTCTGGAGAAGCTGGGGTTGTTCTCCTTGGAGCAGAGAAGGTTGATAGGAGATTTGATCGAGATGTTCAAAATCATGAGGGGTCTGGACCGAGCAGATAGAGAGAAACTGTTCCCATTGGTGGAAAGGTCGAGAACCAGAGGACACAGATTTAAGGTGATTGGCAAAAGAACCAAAGGTAACATGAGGAAAAACATTTTTATGCAGCAAGTGGTTAGGATCTGGAATGCACTGCCTGATAGGGTGGTGGAGGCAGACTCAATCGTGGCTTTCAAAGGGGAATTGGATAAGTACCTGAAGGAAAAAAAATGTGCAGGGCTATGGGGAAAGGGCGGGGGAGTGGGACTGGCTGAAGTGCACTTGCAGAGAGCCGACACGGGCTCAACGGGCCGAATGGCCTCCTTCTGTGCTGTAACCATTCTGTGATTCTATGATTCTATAAACTATGAACATAGCCGTAAAGAACGAGGCAACTCAGCCTCTCGCGCCTGTTCCGGAGCGTTCTATTAGATCATGGCTAATCTTTATCTCAACACCATTCACGTGCTTTTGTTCCACATCAACAACAACGACTTGCATTTGTACAGCGCCTTTAACGGGGTAAAACATCCAAAATGCTTCACAGGAGCGTTACCAGACAATCTACACCGAGCCACATAAGGAGATGTTAGGACAGCTTACCAAACACTTGGTCAAAGAGAGAGGTTTTAAGGATCATCCTAAAGGAGGAGAGTGAGGCGGAGAGGTTTAGGGAGGGAATTCCAGAGCTTAGGGCCCAGGCAGCTGAAGGCATGGCCAACAATGGCAGGGTAAAGGAAATCAGGGATCCACAAGAGGTCAGAATTGGAGGAGCGCAGAGATCTCGGAACGCTGCAGGGATGGAGGAGGTAACACAGACATTTTAGGGAGGGATTGCAACACAAGAATGAGAACTTTGATAAAGCAAGGTGTTGCTGGACCAGGAGCCAATGTAGGGCAGCGAGCACAGAGGTTGATGGGCATCCCTTGGGTATTCATTTCAGTCTTGAAAACTCCAATTGCTGCCCAGCATTGACAGCCTTTTTGGGGGAAAGTGATAAAAATTCCAATACCCTTTGTGTGAGGAAGTGCTTCATGATTTCTCCCCTGAATGGCCAATCTCTAATTTTAAGATAAAATGTCTCCTTGTTCTGGACTTCTCCCTCCAGAGGAAATAGTTTCCCGATCTACACTATCGAAACCTTTGAACATTTTGAACACGTTGATCAGATCACCTCTCAATCACCTAATCACAAGGGAATAGTATAGTATAGTAATAGGCAGTCCCTCGTATCGAGGATGACTTGCTTCCACACCAAAAAGGGATGAGTTCTCAGGTGTTTCAATGAGGGACCTGACATTCTAGGTGGGCTGGCCTGTGCTGCCCCTGGGCCCTCGCCTCGCATGGGCCCCGAACCCTCGCCTCTCCTGGGCCCCGATCTCTCACCACTCCTCCGCCCCGATGAAAAATGGAGCAGTTAGTGACAGGACATCAATTAGACTCCTCTTATCTTGGAGACATCAAGGGAATAGACGCAGCGTATGATAGCATAGCGGTTATGTTACCAGACTAGTAATCCAGAGGCCTGGACTAATGATCCGGAGAGATGGATCCCACCACGGCAGCTGGGGAATTTAAATTCAATTAATTAGATAAGTCTGGAATAAAAGGCTAGTATCAGTAATGATGATCATGAAACTAGCGGATTGTCAGAAAACCCATTTAGTTCACTAGGGAAGTTTAGTTTCCTTTAGGGAAGGATATCTGCCGTCCTTACCCGGTCTGGCCTATACGTGACTCCAGACCCACAGTAATGTGGTTGACTCTGAACTGCCTTCTGTGGTTCAAAAAGGCGGCTCACCATCACCTTCTCAAGGGCAATGAGGGATGGGCAATAAATGCCGGCCTTGCCAGCGATACCCACATCCCGTGAACGAATAAAAAAATACATATAACCAAGTTTATGCAACCTGTCCTCATTATGCAACCCTCGTAACTTAACAAACTCAGACACGAAGAAGCCAGTCCGACCCCTTCAAGAGCAGACAGGCAAAAATTGAAAGGGGGAGAATGCAACAGAATATAAAAATCTTTTTTTTTAAATCACTGAGCACTTACAAGTAAACAACACTCATGAACAAACTGAGAAATCTTTGCTTATTTCCCTGTTGTCATCAAATGTTCACGCTTAATAAGGAGTCATCTGTTTCTCATTGCATTGCTCCGGGGTCTGGTGCTACATCAGGCTTTAGTTGAACTCTGGGCCGGAACTCAGCTTTGTCTGATTGCGGATTGCATTCCTACCTTAAATTCAGTTGGAAAATCGTGAATCTAGAGCAGGGCTGAGGTACGAGGCTGGCTGCGGAACGGTCCCAGTTTGCAGCTGTTCAGACATGAGACCAGCTCGGGGGCAGGGCGGAGTCCCCCTTGCTCATAATTCAATCCCCTCACAGCGCAGCCTTTTATAAATCCTTCTGCCGCGCAAATCGTGACAAAATTAGCTTCCGAGATACTCGCGTCCACAGGGACTTAAACAGTGCAAAGCAAAGGCATTGCTGACTCTCCCTGGGGTACAGTTCCTGAAGGTGCTGACTCTCAGTGGAGTACAGTTCCTGAAGGTGATGACTCTCCCTGGGGTACAGTTCCGGAAGGTGCTGACTCTCCCTGGAGTACAGTTCCTGAAGATGCTGACTCTCCCTGGGGTACAGTTCCTGAAGGTGCTGACTCTCCCTGGAGTACAGTTCCTGAAGATGCTGACTCTCTCTGGGGTACAGTTCCTGAAGATGCTGACTCTCCCTGGGGTACAGTTCCTGAAGATGCTGACTCTCCATGGGGTACAGTTCCTGAAGTTGGTGACTCTGGGGTACAGTTCATGAAGGTGCTGACTCTGGGGTACAGTTCCTGAAGATGCTGACTCTCCCTGGGGTACAGTTCCTAAAGGTGCTGATTCTCCCTGGGGTGCAGTTCCTGAAGATGCAAATTTTCCCTGGGGTACAGTTCCTGAAGGTGCTGACTCAGGGTACAGTTCCTGAAGGTGCTGACTCTCCCTGGGGTACAGTTCCTGAAGGTGATGACTCTCCTTGGGGTACAGTTCCTGAAGGTGCTGATTCTCCTTGGGGTGCAGTTCCTGAAGATGCTGACTCTCCCTGGGGTGCAGTTCCTGAAGGTGCTGACTCTCCCTGGGGTGCAGTTCCTGAAGGTACTGACTCTCCCTGGGGTACAGTTCCTGAAAGTGCTGACTCTCCCTGGGGTACAGTTCCTGAAGATGCTGACTCTCCCTGGGGTGCAGTTCCTGAAGGTACTGACTCTCCCTGGGGTACAGTTCCTGAAAGTGCTGACTCTCCTTGGGGTACAGTTCCTGAAGATGCTGACTCTCCCTGGGGTACAGTTCCTAAAGGTGCTGATTCTCCCTGGGGTGCAGTTCCTGAAGATGCAAATTTTCCCTGGGGTACAGTTCCTGAAGGTGCTGACTCAGGGTACAGTTCCTGAAGGTGCTGACTCTCCTTGGGGTACAGTTCCTGAAAGTGCCGGCTCTCCCTGGGGTACAGTTCCTGAAGATGCTGACTCTCCCTGGGATGCAGTTCCTGAAGGTGCTGACTCTCCCTGGGGTACAGTTCCTGAAGGTGCTGATTCTCCCTGGGGTACAGTTCCTGAAGGTGCTGATTCTCCTTGGGGTGCAGTTCCTGAAGATGCTGACTCTCCCTGGGGTACAGTTCCTGAAGGTGCTGATTCTCCCTGGGGTACAGTTCCTGAAGATGCTGACTCTCCTTGGGGTACAGTCCCTGAAGGGCTACGGACACAATTTTCCCAACCCCCGCACCCTGCCCCCCTCCCCCCGGCTGGCAGATCGGGCCTGCGACTGTCCTGTTTGTCTTGCCTCAGTGCCAAACCACCAAAGTCATGAGAAACCGCTCTTCATCAACTCTGTAGCCGGACTATCGCCTTGTGGGACTTGCGTGGGTTTGAAAACCGAGAATCATGCTCCTATGTCATGGCAAAGGCCGCTCAGGCCTCCTGCAGTATGCAGGTCCCTGCCTGTCCCTATGGAAGCAGATAAGTACCCATGAGAGGCAGCTTGTCGGGTGAGGTGAGGGGAGAATAACCACTTTGGCTGTGGACCAACAACAGTGCAAAAATTGGCCCTTTCCCTGCAAGGCAGCATTCTTAAATCTCTGGGTCCACCTTCCTGGATCTGTCAGGCGCTACTGAGTGCCAGCTGTGGCTCAGTGGGTAGCACACTCTCCTCTAAGTCAGAAAGTTGTGGGTTCAAGTCCCAGTCCAGAGACTTGAGCCTATAATCCAGGTTGACCAACAGAGTGCTACATTGTCGGAGATGCCGTCTTTCGGATGAGATGTTGAACCGAGGGCCCGTCTGCTTCAGGTGGATGTAAAAGATTCTAGGGAGCACTGTTTCGAAGAAGAACAGGGGAGTTCCCCCCAGTGTCATGGACCAATTTTTATCCCTCAATCAACATCACTAAAACAGGTTTTCTGGTCATTATCGCAGAGCTGTGCGCGTGGGATCTGTGCTGTACGTGAATTGGCTGTCGCGTTTCGCTGCGTTACAACAGTAGCTACACTTCCAAAGTACTTCCTTGGCTGTGAATTGCTTTGGGACATCCTGTGGTGGTGAAGGTTCTTTCCTTTCTGCGTGTTAGAAGGGAAGATTGGCATGAATCCCAGTGGATGACATCATCCTGCCTGCCCTGAATCCGGCCACCACCTCGACTGTCGAAGAGCCCAGCACGTCCAGGCCGGACCTGGTAGTGGAAGCTAAGCCCTTCCTAGTCTGCATGAGTCAGCTACTCACTGCCTTAACCAGTCGGGCCCTGGGGAGGCCCTTAAATACAACCTTACACTGTCAGGAAACAAAAGCAGAGCCTCGGCCTGGTGCTAATGATTAATATAGGAATACAGATACTGACGGTATGTGCAGTCTACAGGCTACTGGGGTGTCGAACCAGGCTGGCAAATGTATCCCGAAAGCAGGTCCATTTTTTGATAGTTGTGGCTCAGTGGGTAGCACTCTCGCCTCTGAGTCAGAAGGTTGTAGGTACAAATCCCACTCCAGGGACGTGAGCACAAAAATCTAGGCTGACACTCCAGTGTAGTGCTGAGGGTATGCTGCAGTGTCGGAGGTGCCGTAAACATAAGAACATAAACATAAGAATTAGGAACAGGAGTAGGCCATCTAGCCCCTCGAGCCTGCTCCGCCATTCAATAAAATCATGGCTGATCTGGCCGTGGACTCAGCTCCACTTACCCGCCCGCTCCCCGTAACCCTTAATTCCCTTATTGGTTAAAAATCTATCTATCTGTGACTTGAATACATTCAATGAGCCAGCCTCAACTGCTTCCTTGGGCAGAAAATTCCACAGATTCACAACCCTCTGTGAGAAGAAATTCCTTCTCAACTCGGTTTTAAATTGGCTCCCCCGTATTTTGAGGCTGTGCCCTCTACTTCTAGTCTCCCCTACCAGTGGAAACAACCTCTCTGCCTCTATCTTGTCTATCCCTTTCATGATGAGACGTTAAACATCTGCTCTCTCATGTGGATGTAAAAGATCACAAGGTTCTATTTTGAAGAAGAGCAGGGGATTTCTCCCTGGTGTCCTGGAACCAATATTTATCCTTCAATCAACATAACAAAAACAGATTAGCAGTGTCACGTCTGGTGGTCATGAAAGATTGAATATAAAGGTCTCCCAGAAGCAGCCATAAGTAAATGACCAGATAGTTGCATTCAAAACATAATTGTATCAATACTTGAAGGGAATAAATTTACAGAGCTATGGGGAAAGAGTGAGGGAATGGGATTAATTGGATTGCTCTACCAAAGAGCTGGCAGGAGCACGATAGGCCAAATGGCCTCCTGTGTCACCTGTGGCTCAGTGGGTAGCTCACTCGCTACTGAGTCAAAAGGTTGTGTGTTCACCTCCCAAGTCCCAGTCCGGGGACATGAGGACAAAAAATCTAGGCTGACATTCCCAGTGCAATACAGCGTGGCAGCCCCGACCTGCGAGGAAACACCAGCGGCAGGTCGGGGCCATAAAAGGCGAGTGGCGAGTGGCCCCTGGACAGCGTGGTGGCCCCTGGACAGCGTAGCAGCACCTGGACAACGTGGTAACATACTACTTCAGGGAGCAGTGCGAGCTGGTACGCCAGCAGTGAAGAGGGGGAGTGGATTGGACGTCACCAAGGTCCAGATCGGTGGTTGGAGCGTGGGCAGGTACAGCAGGAGCGGCGAGGGTCGGGGCGAGGGAGCGGCGAGGTCGGGACGAAGGAGCGCAAGTGATCATGGTGCGATGTGATCGGGGCCCGGGAGAGGCGTGAGTTTAGGGCCCAGAAGAGGCATGGGCCCAGGGCAGCGCGGGCCAGCCCACACTGCTATATGTGTGCGCACTGGGTCTGTGCAGCAGAGCTGGTCTCCAGTCGTCTTGGTTAACCCTTGTCACTGGACCAAGACCTAGCTCTGTCAAGCCCGTGTGGTGGCTGGTGTGCAACGGTCACCACACATTTAAAAAATCCACGCACAGGCATCTTCCACTCTTTAACATGTAGTTCGGGACCAGGAATATCAGGTCCTTCATCAAAATGCCTGTGAACTCATCCTTTTTCGGTGTGGAAGCAAGTCATCCTCGATACGAGGGACCACCTAAGACAGAGATTACTCAGGGAGCGCTGCACTGTCGGAGGTGCCGTCTTTCAAATGTGACGGTAAACCGAGGCCCCGTCTGCTCTCTTAGGTGAACGTAAAAGATCGCATGGCACTATTTCGAAGAAGAGCAGGGGAGTTCTCCCCGAGCTCCTGGCCAATGTTTATCCCTCAATCAACATAACAAAAAAACAGATGATCTGGTCATTATCACATTGCTGTCTGTGGGAGCTTGCTGTGTGCAAATTGGTTGCCGCATTTCCTACATTACAACAGTGACTACACTTTAAAAGTACTCAATTGGCTGTAAAGCGCTTTGAGATGTCTGGTGATCGTATAAATTCAAGTCTTTTTTTTAAAGGGGATGGGAATCTAAGTCCCAATTGCAGGATTGGGAAGCAAAATTCTTACTGCACGCATTCTAAAGGATCAGCAGTCCCGACTTGCTGTGAGACAAAGGCCTGGTTTGGCCTGGTGTCAGCAGTGGCTCAGTGGGTCGCACTCTCACATCTGGGTCAAAAGGTCGTGGGTTTATACTCCCGCTCCAGAGACTTGAGCCCATAATCCTAGCTGATATCCTAGTGCCAGCACTGAGGGAGCGATGCACTGTCTTTCTCGATGAGGTCCCATCTGCCCTCTCAGGTGGACTTCAAAGATGCCACGGGATTTTTGGGAGAAGAGGAGGGGAGCTCTCCCCGGTGTCCTGGGCCAATATTTATCGCCCCACCAACATGTCAAAAACAGATTATCTGGTCATTGCTGTTTGTGGGTCCTTGCTGTGTAGAAAACACGGTAATGAAGTGATTAACCTAATTTTCCTTTCAAGGAATTTGGCCCCCATTCAATCATTCATTTAGTCAGCAGCCCCTTTCACATCTCCCCCCCACTTCCATTGAGTTCAGCTCACTACCACACTGTCATGTATGTACATGCTGTTTGTAGCCACCAGATGGTGACATTGCTGGAGGCCACTGAGCAGCACGCACATGGTGCTGCTCTGGTATAAAAGGCCAGCCATTTTGTGAGTCAGACAGTTTGGGCCCAAATAAAGCAGAAACAAGGTTGGATCTTGCTTAATTAAACAGTACTCAGTTTGAACCTTTATTGCATACACAACACACACATTTTACATTCTCGCACAATGTCACGATCTACCCCATTTATTCAGTCATTCATTCTCAAGCAAAAGTACACTTGGGCCTGGGCTGTACGTCTCATTCCAGCCCACCACCAACCAGCTCATTCAGCACAGACTGGGGGTGAACTTCAAAGATTGAAATGCTTTTGCAGAAGTTGATGTATTTTTTAAATAAGGTTTCCGGTTTAATTTAAAAATATGACAAAAGTACTTCAACTTCCTCTTGCTCTCATTGGGCCGCTCTATTTATAGAGTTGACCCCATCCCGGGAGACAGGAGAATTCTGGTTGTTCTTCTTTTATTCATTCATCCCTTATTGTGAGACCGTGCTAACCTAGATTTACGTGCTCAAGTTCCTGGAGCGGGACTTGAACCCACAACCTTCTGACTCAGAGGTGAGTGTACTAGCCTTGAGCCACAGCTGACATTCTCGCCAGTCGGATACAGGCTGCAGAGTCGGTCAAAAGGAGACAGCAATCTTTAAACATAAAAAAAAATGAAAAGTTTATTTGTGAGCAGCGCTGGTTTCCATCAAAGTTGCAAGGAATCCAGCCTAACAAACATTGCCAGCTGTGGGCACACTTGGTCCCTCACATGTGGACAACAGCTGTAAGCTGATCAGAGACTTGCTATCAATTCTACTCAATCCCAGCCTACACTGCAGTGACTAGCCCACTCTGTCACCAGGAGCGCAGAGGCTCAGGAATAATCCCAAGAGCTGAGTTAGTGACAATAACAAAAATGTGCATTTATACAGTAATATAGAAAAATATCCCAAGGCGCTTAACAGGAGCGTTATCAGACCTAGATTTGACAACAAGCCACATAAGGAAATATATGGACAGATGACCAAAGCTTGTTCAAAGTGGTAGGTTTTAAGGAGCGTTTTGAAGGAGGAAAGAGAGGTAGCGAGATGGCGAGGTTTAGGGAGGGAATTCGAGAGCTCAGCTGCCAATAGTGGAGCAATGGGACTCAGGGATGCGCATGAAGGAAGATTGGAAGAGTGCAGAGATCTCGGAGGGTTGTTGAGCTGAAGGCCGTTACAGAGAAAAGGAAAGGGCGAGATCATGGAGAGATTTTAACATAAGAATATAAGAAATAGGAGCAGGAGTACGCCATTTAGCCCTTCGAGCCTACTCCGCCTTTAATAAGATCATGGCTGATCTGATCTAGGGCTCAGCTCCATTTCCCTGCCCGCTCCCCATAACCCTTGACACCCCCATAGTCCAAAAATCTGTCTATCTCCACCTTAAATATATTCAACAACCCAGCCTCCACAGCTCTCTGGGGCAGAGAAATCCAAACACTCACGACCCTCTGGGAAAATAAATTCCTCCTCATCTCCGTTTTAAATGGGCGACCCCTTATTCTGAAACTATGCCCTCTAGTTCTAGATTCCCCCATGAGGGGAACCATCCTCTCTGCATCTACCCTGTCAAGCTCCCTCAGAATCTTATACGTTTCAATAAGATCACCTCTCATTCTTCTGAACTCCAATGAGTATAGGCCCAACCTGCTCAACCTTTCTTCCGAAGACAACCCCTTCATCTCCAGAATCAACCGAGTGAACCTTCTCTGAACTGCCTCCAATGCAAGTATATCCCTCCTTAAATAAGGAGACCAAAACTGTACACAGTACGCCAGGTTTTGTCTCACCAATGCCTTGTACCGTTGTAGCAAGACTCCCCTACATTTATACTCCATCCCTCTTGCAATAAAGGGCAACATGCGGATAAGAATTTTAAATTTGAAAGGTTGCCGGACTGGGAGCCAATGTGGGTCAGCGGGCACAGGGAGTGTGAATGGGACTTGGTGTGGGTGAACTCCCCATTTCCAACGGTATGTACCAGGTTAGTTATTCTCAGTTGGCATGGCGGTATACAATCGTAGAATTCTACAGACATTCTGGTCAGACGGGCTGGTCTTTTCCTTCACATCAGGCCCCCGGTCCAATCCCACTCCATCGCCCGCTCCCCTGTAATATTCCTCTCGTTCAAGCCATGATTGAAATCCCTTTTAGAGGTGTTAATAGATTCCATTCAAACAACAGTCTGTGGCAGAGAATTCCACATTTTAACCACCTACCGTGTCACATATTTAACATTTTTAAAAGAAAATCTTGCATTTTTATAGCGCTTTTCAGGACCTCAGCCAATGAAGAACTTTTCCTGAAGAGTAGTCACTGTTATAATGTAGGAATCATGGCAGCCAATTTGTGCATAGCAAGCTCCCACAGACAGCAATGTAATAATAACCAACAACAACAAAAACTTGTATTTATATAGCACCTTTATCATAGTGAAACGTCCCAAGGCGCTTCACAGGAGTATTATGCAATAAAAATTTGACACCGAGCCACATAAGTAGAAGTTTGCGCAGGTGAGCAAAAGCTTGGTCAAAGAGGTATGTTTTAAGGAGGAAAGAGAGGTAGAGAGACAGAGAGGTTTAGGGAGGGAATTCCAGAGTTTGGGGCCTAGGCAACAGAAGGCACAGCCACCAATGGTTGAGCGATTATAATCTGGGATGCTCAGGAGAACAGAATTAGAGGAACGCAGATATCTCGGTGGAGGGGGGGGAGGGGGGGGGTTATGGGGCTGGAAGAGATTATAGAGATGGGGAGGGGTGAGGCCCATGGAGGGATTTGAAAATAAGGATGAGAATTTTGAAATCGAGGCGTTGCTTAACTGGGAGCCAATGTAGGTCAGCGAGCACAGGGGTGATGGATGAGCGGGACTTGGTGCGAGTTAGGACACCAGATCATTTATTTTTTCGTAATATTGGCTGAGATTTCGTGATGTAAATAAAAGTTGCTGTTGTTGTTGATGTTGGTTGAGGGATAAATATTGGGAGACCTCTCCTGCTCTTCTTCACATAGCTCCATGGGATCTTTTATGTCCATCTGAGAGAGCAGACGTAAACGGGTTGTGAATCTGTGGAATTCTCTGCCCAAGGAAGCAGCTGAGGCTAGCTCATTGAATGTATTCAAGTCACAGATAGATAGATTTTTAACTAATAAGGGAATTAAGGGTTACGGGGAGCGGGCGGGTAAGTGGAGCTGAGTCCACGGCCAGATCAGCCATGATCTTGTTGAGTGGCGGAGCAGGCTTGAGGGGCTAGATGGCCTACTCCTGTTCCTAATTCTTATGTTCTTATGTTCTAAAAGATCCCATTTAACGTCCATTATCCGAAAAACGACACCTCCGACAGTGCAGCACTCCCTCAGTGCTGGCACTGGGAGTGTCAGCCTGGATTATGGATTCTGGTCTCTGGAGTGGGCCTTTAACCCAAACCTTCTGATTCCACAAGCTGTGAGTGCTACCTACTGAGCCACGGACGACATCCACTTTTTGATTACCTTATATTTGTGCCCCATTGTTACCATCTCACTGAGCAATGGAAACAATCTCTCACTACTTACTTTATCCTAGTCCTTCATAAACAGGAAGCAGATTGAGTTGGATTACACTAGGGTGTGTGGACAGGGGCAGAAAAATAAACAGAAACACCAGCAAATTCTTACTGGGCTGTAGCACTTTACATTTATTTAAGGAGACAGTTCAGAGAAGGTTCACGAGGTTGATTCCTGAGATAAGAGGTTGCCCTATAAGGAAAGGCTAAGCAGGTTGGGCCTTTACTCATTGGAGTTTCTGAGGGGGCTTGACAGGGTAGATGCAGAGAGGATGTTTCCCCTCGTGGGGGAATCTAGAACTAGGGGGCATAGTTTCAGAATAAGAGGTCGCCCATTTAAGACGGAGATGAGGAGGAATTTCTTCTCTCAGACGGTCATGAATCTTTGAATTCTCTTCCCCAGAGAGTGGTGGAGGCTGATTCATTGAATATATTCAAGGCGGAGATAGACAGATTTTTGAACTATAGGGGAGTCAAGGGTTAAGGGGAACAGGCAGGGAAGTGGAGTTGAGGCCAAGATCAGATCAGCCATGATCTTATTGAATGGCAGAGCAGGCTTGAGGGGCTAAATGACTTAATCTTGCTCCTATTTCTTATGTTCTTATATCGCCATCCCAACTGAGAAAGTGAACATATAGAAAATAGGTGCAGGAGTAAGCCATTCGGCCCTTCGAGCCTGCATCGCCATTCAATGAGTTCATGGCTGAACATGCAACTTCAGTACCCCATTCCTGCTTTCTCGCCATACCCCTTGATCCCCCTAGTAGTAAGAACTACATCTAACTCCTTTTTGAATATTTTTAGTGAATTGGCCTCAACAACTTTCTGTGGTAGAGAATTCCACAGGTTCACCACTCTCTGGGTGAAGAAGTTTCTCCTCATCTCAGTCCTAAATGGCTTACCCCTTATCCCTTATGAACAATGACGGACAGGTAAAGACCATCTGGTCCATTGAGCCTGTCTCACAGAATTGCGATACTTTGTGTATCATAACTTATACACTCCACCCCGCTCGAAACCATGTGATCTCCTAGGAGAGGAAAAATCATTAAAAATCCAGGCCAATTTGGGGGAAAAAAATCTGGGAAATTCCTCTCCGACCCATCTAAGCGATCAAAACTAGTCGAGGAGATCACTCTGGCCTTGAATTCCCTGCAGTACCTACCTTCTGTAAGAGGCGATCTCCACCCCAGCCAGAAACAAATCCAGCTTTTGCTTGAAGGAATTCAGTGAGTCTGCATCCACCACACGAAATGGCAGCTTGTTCCAGAGGTCTAGTATTCTCTGGGAAAAGAACCACCTCCTGACATCTAACCTAGAGCTAGCCCTATACAGCTTACATTTGTGACCCCTGGTCCTACCTAACCTATTTAATTGAAATAAACTGTCAGCTGGAACACCGTCTATTCTCTTCATTATCTGATAAACCTCAATCAGATACCCCGAAGTCTACCCTTCTCTAAGGCAGAGAGTCCCAACTCTTTTAGCCTATCTTGATAATGAAGATACTTTAGACTTGGAATTAGTTTAGTGGCCCTCTTCTGCACCCTTTCTAGCGCTTCAATATTACCCACCATGCGAGGAGACCAAAACTGGACACAGTATTCCAAGTGCGGCCTGACTAAGGTCTTGTACAAGGACAAAACAGTACGTCTCATCTTACACTCAATTGTCCTATGGATACACCCCAACATCCTATTTTCTCTAGCTATCGCTGCACGGCATTGCTCGTGTACCTTTAAGGATGTATGCACTAGAATACCCAAACCTCTTTTTATCTCCACCATCTTTAATGCCTTTTCCTGAGGGATATGAATGCTGAGCATTTGCCCTGCCCACAAGCATAACACTGTACTTATCTAAGTTATACATCATTTTGTATATACATCAGGTGGTCCTTCTTCTTGAACCGCTAGTAATAATTTAATACAACTGTCTTGCTCGACTGTTTCAGAGTTAACCACATAAGGACAGCAGGTTTCCTTCCCTGAAGGATATTAGTGAGTCAGTTGGGTTTTACCACTATCCCACAGGTTCATGGTCACTTTTGTTGAGACCAGCTCTTTATTTCCAGATTTATTAAACTGAATCCAAATTCTCAAACTGTCGTGGTGGGATTTGAACCCACCGTTCAATTTGGATGATTAATGCCGGCCTCTGAGCTAATAAATGCAGTCACATAACCATAGCCTGATTGATCTCAAAGGAAATTAGAATCAGACGTTTTCTATAATAGTGTTTAACGCCTGAGCTGCAAGCTTAAAACCGACCCATTGTTTCCGCACAGGAGGAAGAACATTCAGTTCTGATCAACGGGGAATGGCAAACACAACCAAGCTATTGTACTTGGCTTGCCTCCTGCAGTCACCCCACATGCTCCTCTCCGTGTTCTAAACAAGCCAGTGCTTCTCAGAATACAGACACAATAATTCAGACGTGTTGAGCTATGTTTGAGGTGCATCATTCCATAGCTCATCGATCGCTGGATCAGTTACTGGCACACATGAGCTGCTCGAAGCTCACACAAGCAAACTGCATGACCTCAGGTGCATCCACTGCATGCCATCTTTTCAACACATGTTTTTGCCTTATTTAGACAAAAGACAAGAGATTTGACCTTATAAGGGGGACTGGAGCCTTCCAAAATGAATGAGTGGGTCAGATTAATCTCAAAGTACCTGGGGCCCACTGATATATTTGGCAGTCTCGGCTATCTTGCGCTTGTGAGTAGCTCTTCATCAACCATGGTATCTATCCTGATCTCCGCACAGTAAACTGTGTTGGAACGTGCCTGTGTTTGACCTATTTGAGCCTGAGCTGAGCTTCTAGCCCCCATATCACTAGTTCCACCTCCGTAACATCGCCCCGTCTCCAACCCTGCCTCCGCCCATCTGTGGCTGAAACCCTTGTCCATGCTTTTGTTACATCCAGGCTCGACTACTCCAAAGCTCTCCCAAGCCAGCCTCCCACCTTCCACCCTCCGTAAACTTCAGCCCATCCAAAACTCTGCTGCCCTGTGTCCTATCTCGCACCAAGTCCCATCCACACATCGCCCGTTGTGCTCGCTGACCTACACTGGTTCCCAGTCTGGCAAAGCCTCAATTTTAAAATCCTCATGCTTGTGTTTAAATCCCTCCATAGCCTCACCCCGCCCTTATCTCTGTAACCTCCTCCAGCACTACAACTCTCCGAGATCTCTGCGCCCCTCCAATTCTGGTCTCTTGCACAACCCTGATTTTCATTGCCCTATACTAATTTCTCTTTACGTGACTCGGTATCAAATTTTGTGTGATAATCGCTCCTTTGAAGTGACTTAGGATGTTTTACTATGTTAAATATGATGTATAAATACAAGTTGTTGCTGTTATTTGTGCTCACAGTGTGTGTGAGGGAGCAAGTGTGCGGCATGTGTATGTGCGTGTGTGTGAGGAATTGTGTTTGCGTGTCTATGAGGAATTGTGTGTGTGCATGTGAGGAATTGTGTGTGTGAGGAATTGTGTGTGTGTGTGTGTGTGAGGAAGTGTGTGTGTGTGTTTGTGTGCGAGCATGTGTGTGATGAGATAGAAAGGTCTTGTGTGCATGGGTTTGTGTGTGATAGAACGTATGTGTGTGTGAGTGTATCTGATAGAGCATTGAGATCTGATAGACCGTGGAAATGTCGCATGTGGAAAGCAACCAGTTCAAATCGAACAACGGAGGTGAAATATTGGACGCATTTGGAATGCTCAGTGGGTAGCACTCTCACCTTTGAGTCAGAAGGTTGTGGTAGCACATAATCCAGGCTAACACTCCCAGTGCAGTACTGAGGGAGCACTGCACTGTTGGAGGTGCCTTCTTTCAGATGAGACGTTAAAACGAGGCGCTCTCAGGTAGAAGTAAAAGATCCCATGGCAACTATTCGGAGAAGAGGGGTGTGCTGGGCCAACATTTATCCACCAACCAACATCAGTAAAACAGATTATCTGGTCCTTATCACGTTGCTCTTTGTGGCAGCTTGCTGTGTGCAAATTGGCTGTCGCATTTCCTACATTACAACAGTGACTACACTTCTAAAGTACTTCACTAGTTGTGAAGCACTTTGGGACATCCTGAGGTAGTGAAAGGCGCTGTAGAAACGCAAGTCTTTCCTTCAGATATTCTGACGTTACTAGATTAGAGGGCAGTGAGGAGCTTTGTCTGATTAACTAGACCAGGTGGAGGCAACACTTTCCAGTAGGAACCCTGTGTTAAAATTGACACTCATCGCTCCATCTCCTGCTCAAACTCAATCTCATTCTGGCCTTGACAAGACACTGACAGCTGAGGAAGACCATTTGGCCCATCTTAATCCATCCATCCAGAACAAGCCTAATCCTCCCCTAGATCAGAATTTGTTCCTGCCTCCTGGAAGGCAGAATTCCTTAGGAATTCCCTCCCTAAACCTCTCTACCTCTCTTTCCTCCTTTAAGATGCTCCTTTAAACTTACCTATTGGAACAGGCTTTTTGTCACCTGTGCTAATATCTCCTTTTGTAGCTCGGTGTCAAATATTTTTGCCTTATAATACTCCTGTGAAGTGTCTTGGGATGTTTTACAGGCTAAAGGCACTATATAAATACAAGTTGTTGTTGTTGTTGGCTGCCACCACAGATTTAAGCTAATTGGCAAAGGAACCAAAGGTGACATGAGGGAAAAGCTTTTTACGCAGCGAGGGTTTAGGATCTGGAATGCACTGCCTGAAAGGATAGGGGAGGCAGATTCAATCATGGCTTTCAAAAGTGAATTGGATAAGTCCCTGTAGGAAAAAACATTTGCCAGGCTACAGGGAAAGGGTGGTGGAAAGGGACTAGCTGAAGTGCTCTTGCAGAGAGGCGGCACGGGCTCGACGGGCCAAATGGCCTCCTTCTGTGCTGTAACCATTCTATGATTCTAAGACACAACATTAATGTTGGCCACCCTGGAGAATTATATGTTGGACATCTTGGAGAGTTAAAGGTTAATAATCGAACTTCCTTGTACCTTGAAGCAACAGGCTCTCCAAGATCAACAGGATGGTTTCAAAGTGTCACGAGAAGAAAGCATGGCTTGGCTTCTGCTCCAAATGTCAGAGTATTATCCACGAGAAATGCTTGTGCAATGAAATAAGTGGTTGGGGTGACTTCTAGTGTAATGAACATAGGTAGAGAGATCTATTAAGTATAGTATGGAAAGAAAACGATTAATAAGCCCTGTTCTTCAAAGGATTTGAGAACAGTTCAGTCAGGAAGTCTTGTTTGAGAGAAGTAGCTTTGGGGTGAACAACTACGATTGTTTACAATCGATTCAGGAACAGATACGTCATGAGGTCTTATCTGTGACATGTGTAATGTATTTGCTTCATGGGTTCTTTGTTTAAGAATTCATAGCAACACATTGCTATTAAGAACTAGTTGGTTTATTAACAACTAGTTGGTTTATTAACAAAGGTTTAACAATCATACTACACATTACCAGTTCATCCACTAGGTTCACAACTGCATACCTCATCGTGAATGACCTAGATCCAACTGACTGGAGTTTTATTGAGTCTTGTGAACATCACTCACAATACAACAGCTCTACAAACCTGGGTGCATACATTACAACATGTACCTTTGATGTAGACAAAATATGATGTATAAAGTGTTGTGTATCTGTAAAGAATGCACTCCCATGTTCTGCCACCAGGGAGCTCATCCCCTGAAGTCCCAAGGGACCCCAGCATCCCTTGGGAGCACTGTATATAGGCCCCTAAGGCATGTTCCTCACTCTGGAGTGTCTTATTAAAGACTGAGGTCACTATTACTTTAACCTCCCTATCACTTCTCGGCCTTTTGGCTAAGATCAAGTGTAGTATCTGTTCTTATCAGTTTAATATCCCCTATGGGGACATGATATTGAATTGATTTTTGGACAGGGAGCTGGATCAGAGGCTTGCCCCGTCCACTCCATGCACCGACCTGGTATTGCAATATTTCCAGGAACGGTGCAACTTCGCCTCTCGGCCTTTTGGCCTAAGATCAAATATATTGGCGCAAAGTGATCTTTGGCGTTAGAGTTGATCTGGAAAGAAATTGGACATAAAATTTTTTTTTTTTAACCTCCCTGTGTGCAGCCTCATCTGTGTTAGGAACACAATATAAAGGAGCATGGTTTTCCACAGTCTTTCGGCGGGCTTGAACTATAGAACCAGAAACCGAAAGCCTAGCTGGGCCGATCACCGATACCAATAAAGTCTGTTCCATATGCTCCAGCATCAAGTGCCTCATTCTTACTCGAAGCATGTTGTTGTGAACCAGAGGAGGAAGTTAACCAACAGCCGACTTGATTGGCCCCCATCTACCATCTTAAACATTCACTCCCTCCACCACCAGCACATCGTGGCTGCATTGTGTACCATCTACAAGATGCACTGCAACAACTCGCCAAGGCTTCTTCGGCAGCACTTCCCAAACCCGCAAACTCAACCACCTCGAAGGACAAGAGCAGCAGGCGCATGAGAACACCACCACCTCCAAGTTCCCCTCCGAGTCACACACCATCCTGACTTGGAAATATGTCGGCCGTTCCTGCATCGTCACTCAGTCAAAATCCTGGAACTCCTTCCCTAACAGCACTGTGGGAGCACCTTCACCACACAGACTGCAGCGGTTCAAGAAAGCGGCTCACCACCACCTTCTCAAGGGCAATTAGGGATGGGCAATAAATGCCAGCCTTGCCAGCGATGCCCACATCCCATGAACAAAAGAAGAAAAAAGATGAATATTAACAATAAGCAGCGTCTATAATTACATCTAGGGGAAAGGCAAATGTCTTGTATGATCCAGAGAAAAGCTCGACTTATCTACTAAAAGGTCAGAACTACATACAGAACAGAAAACCATTTTTTTTCCAGCTTGTACCCGGCACAAATCCTGCAGGATCTGAGCTGATCCCGACATGTTCCTATTCTTTCTTCCGCGGATTTCTGCAGGCACTGGGGGAAGATCTAGATTTTGTTTGATACTGAGAAATGGATGACCCATTTTACACCTCTCCCGATATTTAGTTCCATTCACAGAGATGAAAAACGGGCAGCCCAGCCTGCTGTCGCCCCCTTCTTACACTGTCGCACAGACAGGATCTACCCCACTGCCTTTTAATCACAACACCGAGTCCGCGGTACTGCCTCACTTAACATAGTTTCTCCAACAGTGCCATTAAACCTAAGCCCCGTCTGCCCTCTCAGGTGGATGTAGCGATCCCACGGCCACTATTTCAAAGAAGAGCAGGGGAGTTCTCCCCTGTGTCCTGGGCCAATATTTATCCCTCAACCAACATCACTAAAACAGATGATCTGGTCAATATCACATTGCTGTTTGTGGGAGCTTGTTAAGTGCAAATTGGCTGCCGAATTTCCTACATTACAACAGTGACTACACTCCAAAAAGTACTTCATTGGCTGTAAAGGGCTTTGGGATGTCCTGAGGCGGTGAAAGGCACTATATAAATGCAAGGTCATTCTCTTGGGCTGAGTGCCTCTCTATGGTACGAAGAATAATTCTTGTTTGTCCAGCAGTAGCTACATCTGTATAGGAACGTGGCAAGACTGCCCGATTATACGTTTGCAGCGAGGTTGACCAAGTTTGCCAACACAAGAATCATTGCTTTAAAAATACACCTTTTCTCAATCAGAATTATCGTAAACTGGTCCAGCTCACTGGAGAAATATGCAGCAAACAATTGTCAGGTGCCCTGCCAAGCAAGCACGCAGTGAGGATGCCTTTGAAGTGTGAGTTGAAAGGGGTTTTAAACTGTTTTGTACTTTACTGCGTGCCTGGTAACATATGGACTCCACATGGTAGCTGGCCCCACCTGCAGATATCATTAGCCCAGCGGGGCAGGCTCTGATACTCAGTCCGCGAGACTCGGGGGAAGGGGAGGGGAGAGGGGTGGGGGAGGGGGAGGCTCTGGTACTCAGTCCGCGAGACACGGGGGAGGGGAGGGGAGAGAGGTGGGGGAGGGGCAGGCTCTGATACTCAGTCCGCGAGATTCGGGGGAGGGGAGGGGAGAGGGGTGGGGGAGGGGCAGGGATTGGGGAGGGAAGAGGGGTAGGAGTGGGGGGAGAGGAAGGGTGAGGGTGGGGGTCGGAGATGGACGGTGTTGGGTGATTTAATGTATGCACCTGCGAGTATGCTCACAGGTTTGGAGAGCTGTTGAGTTTGGAGTGGCTTAACCAGTCACATGATGTTCACAAGACTCAATAAAACCCCAGCCAGTTGGGTACGGAGGATCCACGATGAGGCAGGTGGTTGTGAGCCTGGTGGATGAACTGGTAATGTGTAGTGTGATTGTTAAACCTTTGCTCATAAACCAAGTTCTTAATAGCAATGTGTTGCTATGAATTCTTAAACAAAGAACCCATGATGCAAATACATTGCAGATGGAGATGAGAGACATCAAGCTATTCTTGTACTCGCTCTTCTTTCAATACTGGCCATGGGATCTTTTATGTCTGCTTGAAAGGGCAGACGGGGCCTCAGTTTAACGTCTTTCATAGCATTACATCTAGGGAAAGGTAAATAAATGCCTTGTATAATCCAGAGAACAGCGAGACTTATCTACTAAAAGGTCAGAACTACATATAGAACAGATGAATATTTTTTTCCAGCTTGTACCAGGCACAAATCCTGCAGGATCTGAGTTGCTCCCGACATGTTCCTATTTTGCTTTCTTACGTAGATTTCTGCAGACACTGGGGGAAGATCTAGACTTTGTGCGATACTGAGAAACCGGTGACCCATTTTGCACCTTTCCTGATATTTAGTTCCATTCACTTCAATGGGGAGAATGAAAAACGGGCAGCCCAACCTGCTATCATCCCTTCTTACGCTGTCGCACAGTCAGGATCTACCCCACTGCCTTTTAATCACGACACTGAGTACGCGGTACTGACTCACGTAACATAGTTTCTCCCACTAAACCGAGGCCCTGTCTGCCCTCTCAGGTAGACAGATAGATCCCATGGGCACTATTTCGAAGAAGAGCAGGGGAGTTCGCCCCAGTGTCCTGCGGCCAATATTTATACATCAACCAGTATCAATAAAACAAATTAATTATTTGGCCATTATTACATTGCAGTTTGTGGGAGCTTGCTGTGTGCATCCACCACCTTCAACATTCACTCCCTCCACCACCGGCGCACCGTGGCTGCAGTGTGTACCGTCTACAAGATGCACTGCAGCAACTCGCCAAGGCTTCTTCAGCAGCACCTCCCGAACCCACGACTTCTACCATCTAGAAAGGCAAGGGCAGCAGGCGCATGGGAAGACCATCACTTGCAAGTTCCCCTCCAAGTTACACACCATCCTGACTTGGAAATATATCGGCCATTCCTTCATTGTCACCTGGGCCAAGATCCTGGAACTCCCTCCTTAACAGCACGGTGGGAGCACCTTCCCCTCACGGACTGCAGCGGTTCAAGAAGACACTCACCACCACCTTCTCAATCGCAATTAGGGAATAATTGCTGGCCTTGCCAGCGATACCCACATCCCAGGAATGAATAAATAATCAAAAAAAATTGGCTGCCGCATTTCCTACATTACAACAGTGAATACACTTCAAAAGTACTTCATTGGCTGCGAAGTGCTTTGGGATGTGCTGAGGTGGTGAAAGGCGCTATTCTTTCTGGTCAGGCGGAAGACAGAGGTGTTTTAATATGGGAACAGAATTCAAGAGTCAGAAACCTTGCTGCTCTTCCCAGTCCCTCTGTTGTTTAATCTGCAGCAGCCAGTGTTCAACCAAGCTTGCACTCGGGGGCACAGCTGCCAAGCCCAACATCTGGCTTGGGATACTTGCCCCATCAATCATGAACACAGGTGACGGGCAGTGTGTGATGTACACCATGAGCGTGGCAATGAATTGGACGAGCCGAAAGAGCCAGAGGAAATTGAAAACACCTGCCGAGGGCACCGGGAGCCATCCTGGGGCTCGGGGTGGAGGGGGGGGAGAAATTCAGCAACTGTGAACAGCGGAACAATCCTTCCGCCCGCCTCACACTGACCTGAAGGAACATTGCATTCCTGCTCAGCAAATAGCACGGCGAGAGAGAGAAAAGAAAGTGTGCTGGTTCAGTCACGTACATTCACAAAGAAAGAACTTGCACTTCTCGCCTCTGAGTCAGAAGGTCGTGACTTCATGTCCCATTCCAGAGACTTACCTCCCTCCCTTTCTTACCCTCCCTTTCTCCTCCCTCCCTCTTCATCCTCCTTCCCTCCCTCTTTCTCCTCTTGCTCTTCCTCCTCCCGCTATCTTCCTCTTCGCTCTCTCACCTTCTTCCCTCTTCCTCCTCCCTCTCTTCCTCCTCCCTCTCTTCCTCCTTCCTCTATTCCTCCTCCCACTCTTTCTTCCTCCCTCCTCATCCTCCTTCCCTCTTCCTCCTCCCTTCCTTACCCTAGCAAGTCATATGGTTCATAGAAACATAGAAACATAGAAAATAGGTGCAGGAGCAGGCCATTCAGCCCTTCTAGCCTGCACCGCCATTCAATGAGTTCATGGCTGAACATGAAACTTCAGTACCCCCTTCCTGCTTTCTCGCCATACCCCTTGATCTCCCGAGTAGTAAGGACTTCATCTAACTCCCTTTTGAATATATTTAGTGAATTGGCCTCAACAACTTTCTGTGGTAGAGAATTCCACAGGTTCACCACTCTCTGGGTGAAGAAGTTTCTCCTCATCTCGGTCCTAAATGGCTTACCCCTTATCCTTAGACTGTGACTCCTGGTTCTGGACTTCCCCAACATTGGGAACATTCTTCCTGCATCTAACCTGTCTAAACCCGTCAGAATTTTAAACGTTTCTATGAGGTCCCCTCTCATTCTTCTGAACTCCAGTGAATACAAGCCCAGTTGATCCAGTCTTTCTTGATAGGTCAGTACCACCATCCCGGGAATCAGTCTGGACTCCCTCAATAGCAAGAATGTCCTTCCTCAAGTTAGGAAACCAAAACTGTACACAATACTCCAGGTGTGGCCTCTCCAAGGCCCTGTACAACTGTAGCAACACCTCCCTGCCCCTGTTCACAAACATTTGCTACAAGGTGCCCCACCATCATATTTTTGCCTCAGGAAGTGGGCCTCACAAGCAAGACTGACATTTATTGCCCATCCCCAATTGCCCTTGAGCCGCCTTCTTGAACCGCTGCAGTCCGTGTGGTGAAGGTGCTCCCACAGTGCTGTTGGGAAAGGAATTCCAGGATTTTGACCCAGCGATGATGAAGGAACACATGTCTAAGTTGAATGGTGTGTGACTTGGAGGGGAAATTGGAGATGGTGGTGTTCCCATGCTGCTGCCCTTGTCCTTCTAGGTGGTAGAGGTTGGAGCAGTGGTAGGGGTACTAGGGATGGACCTTGCCAGTGTCCCCCACATCGTGCAATAAAAATTACATAAAAATGATCTTTTCTTGTTCCACATTCTGCACGAACTATTTGTTTACCTGAATTGTTACCGTTCAGTGAAAGAGATTGTACTGAAACATTGGAGATGTTGATTTTGTGTAAGTACTATGTCCAATGCTCCAGGTCCTCCTCTAATATCAAGCTCCTCAAATCAACCCGTTCATTCTCTGACATCACTAGTCAAGGTGGGGAGAACATTAACCCATCTGAACCCACCGGCACAGCCAAACTCCAGCCCCCGTAATACTATCCTTTCCACCCTCTCCCTCTCTTAAAGACACAGATCTTCCAATAACACAGCTTAAGAAACGTGCACAAATCTTTCATACCTTCTCTAAGTGCCTATTCTTCGCTCATGAGCCTAGACAGTGAGTGATGACAGGATGCCACTCCTGAAACATGAGCCCACAGTCCAGGCCAACACTTCCAGTGCCAGTACTGAGGGAGCGCAGCACTGTCGGAGGAGCAGTGCTGAGGAAGCACTGTACTGTCAGAGGGTCAGAGCTGAGGGAGTGCTGCACTGTCGGAGGGGCAGTACTGAGGGAGCGCTGCACTGTCGGAGGGGCAGTAATGAGGGAGCACTGCACTGTCGGAGGGGCAGTACTGAGCGAGTGCTATACTGTCGAGAGAGTACTGAGGAAGTGCCACACTGTTGGAGGGGCAGTACTAAGGGAATGCTGCGTTGTCGGAGGGGCAGTGCTGAGAGAGCGCCACACTGTCAGAGGGGCAGTACTGAGGGAGTGCTGCACTGTCGGAGGGGCAGTACTGAGGCAGTGCTGCACTGTCGAAGAAACAGACTGAGGGATCACTGCAGAGTTGCAGTAGCAACACTGAGGGAGCACTGCACTGTCTGAGTGGCATTACTGAGGGAGTGGTGCACTGTTGGAGGGCAGTACTGGGGGAGCACCGCACTGTCGGAGGGGCAGTATTGAGGGACCGTTGCACTGTCGCAGGGGCAGTACTGAGGGAGCGCCGCACTGTCAGAGAGGCAGTACTGAGGGAGTGCTGCACTGTCAGAGGGGCAGTACTGAGGGAGCGCTGCTCTGTCGGAGGGTCAGTACTGAGGGAGCACTGCACTGTCAGAGGGGCAATACTGAGGGAGCGCTGTACTGTCAGAGTGGCAATACTGAGGGAGTGCTGCACTGTTGGAGGTGCCATTTCTCAGATGAGACGTTAAACCGATGCCCAGCCCAGCCTCTCACATGGACGTAAAAGCTCTCATGATCACTATATGAAGAAGTGCAGGGAAGTTCTGTTTTGACCCGGGTTTCGGATTTCACGCTCCTCGAAAATGTACAGCCAGTGGTCGTGGTTTCTGGAGCAGAGCAGGTTCCAATGCTCTCCTGGCCAGCCTCTCATCTTCCACCCTCACTGAACTACGTTAGCTCCCGGTCCGGCAACACTTCGAATTTAAAATTCTCATCCTTGTTTTCATATCCCTCTATGGCACTCATCCCTCCCTAGCTCTGCAACTTCCTCCAGCCCTAGAATTCTCCGAGATATCTGCGCTCCCCCAATTCTGGTTTCTTTTGCATCCCCGATTTTTATGGCTCCACCATTGGCGGCTGTGCCTTCAGTTGCTTGGGCCCTAAACTCTGGAATTCCCTCCCTAAACCTCTCCGCCTTTCTCTTCTCCTTTAAGACGCTCGTTAAAACTGACCTCTTTGGCCAAGCTTCGATCACCGGTCCTAATATCTCCTTATGTGGCTTGGTGTCATATTTCTGTCTGATAACGCTCCTGTGGAGAGCCTTGGGAGGTTTTACTGTGTTAAAGGCGCCGTATAAATGCAAGTTGTTGTTGAGTATTTGCGGATCTCAGATCGATTCGTACGTTGCCTTCCAGCCTGACAGCAGTTCATCGGTCTGTTCCCCTGCCTGCACTCGGTGAATGCCCAGGGGTAGACAAATGATGAAAACAGGGCGTGCTTACCCTCAAATTACATTTTTTAAACTCGGGACTTCATTGAGTTTTTGTTTTGCCAGTAAGATACCGGGGCTGGATTTGGTTGAGCATAGCGCCACACTCTGGTGAGTATCACATATAACACATTCTCCACCGCACCAATATCCGCAGCCCCCCCACATCCGGACAGATACAGATTGGGGTACATTCCAGGGGGTCATGGCTTCCTGTGACTTTCATCGTCTGTGTGCCGAGCTGCAGTGGAACAACGTCAGTCAGATAGTAAAGGTGAAAAGAAAGAAATTGCAATTATATAGCACCTTTCCCGGCCTCCGGACATCCCAAAGCGCTTCACAGCCAATGGAGTATAGTCACTGTTGTAATGTAGGAAATGCAGCAGCCAATTTGCACACAGCAGGTTCCCACAAACAGCAATGAGATAATCACCAGATAAAGGTGTGCAGAGGAAACATTACAAGGACACCCTCAAAGCCTCCCAATACAGTGCAACATCCCCACTGACACCTGGGAGTCCCTGGCCAAAGACCGCTCTAAGTGGAGGAAGTGCATCCGGGAGGGCGCTGAGCAACTCAAGTCTCATCGGCGAGAGCGTGCAGAAATTGAGCGCAAACAGCGGAAAGAGCGTGCGGCAAACCTGTCCCAATCACCCCTTCCCTCAACGACTATCTGTCCCACCTGTGACAGGGACTGTGGTTCCCGTATTGGAATGTTCAGCCACTTAAGGACTCATTTTTTGAGTGGAAGCAAGTCTTCCTCGATTCTGAGGGACTGCCTATGATGATGATGAGATCGTATGTTATAGCGATGTTAGTTGAAGGATAAGTAGTGGCCCAGGACACTGGGGAGAACTCCCCAGCTCCTCTTCGAAATAGTGTCAGGGGTCTTTTACATCCCTCAGAGAGGGCTGCCAGAGTCTTGGTTTCATGCCCCATCTGAAAGACAGCACGTCCAACAGTGCAGCACTCCCTCAGCACTGCACTGGGAGTGGCAGCCTGGATTTTGTGCTCACGTCTGAGGATTGGGACTTGGACCCACAACGTTCTGGCTCAGAGGCGAGTGTGCTATCCACTGAGCCACGGCTGACATTTTGTGCCCTCGTTGTCTTTCTTCCTATTGTCAATTTTGTCTCCACCCCCCGGCTCATCGTTCAAACAATGAAAAATAAACATTTGGTGAGTCAGAAGAGGTGTGCGAGAGCTGGAAACCATTGATCACAAGCGTGTCTGAAGGGAGGCCGCGTTTCTGTTGGTCAATGCGTGACCAAGGAATAACACCCTGAGCCCCTGGAAATTGCTGAAAGTTATTGATTTGGAATATGAGATCAATTCATTGATGAGGGTATCAGTGAGTACATTGCAGCATTAATAACGTTCCGAGATATGTAACGATTTCCTGGTCTGCAGGACAGCACATTATCCAGCGACACCCCTTTCGTGCCTTCGTAATATTGCTAATCGTTCACATTTGTGATTCTCATGGATTTCATGTTCTGGTTGAATGTTTGTCTTCGATTCAGACTGTTGAGGATCTTTCCTGACTGATTCCGTTACATAAGAACATAAGAAATAGGAGCAGGAGTAGGCCATTTGGCCTGCTCCGCCATTTAATAAGATCATGGCTGATCTGATCATGGACACAGTTCCACTTCCCTGCCCGCTCCCCATAACCTTTTATTCCCTTATCACTCAAAAATCTCTCTATCGCCGCCTTAAATATATTCAATAACCCATCCTCCACAGCTTTCTGGGGCAGAGAATTCCACAGATTTATAACCCTCTGAGAGAAGACATTTCTCCTCATCTCAGCTTTAAATGGACTGAGACTATGCTCCCTAGTTTTAGTTTCCCCCATGAGTGGAAATATCCTCTCTGCATGATTGCAAAATCCTGGCCCGAAATTTCTCACCTCCTCCCTGTCCATCCTCGGGGATTACTTCACGGAAAGTGGGCAGAGCCTCCATCCACCCCTCACACGCCCACTGTCGTCAAGGGGGCGGAGCCAGGGGCTTGGGATCTTCCTATGCTGGGAGTTCCCTGGCTCCGAGGGAAGCCAGTCCTGTTACCGCAGGATGGTAGGCCAAGAGAGAGATGAGATGTGCTGAGCACAAACTGGGTCCCTCGGGGTGGGGGGGGCGGGGGGGGAGAGGGATGGGTCATGGCTCCAGGCCAGGATATCGACTGCATCCTCCCAGGAGAGGCTTGTAATTTGTATCGGCCCCCTTACACAGGGAGCATAAGGGGTGGTGGGTAACATCTCGGGTGCAGAGTCCAGACCAGGGAGTCTCCCCCTCACCCCACACCCCACGATGGCAGAAAAACAGAAAGAAAAAGTAAAACCTGCATTTACATAACAACAATTTATATTTATATAGCGCCTTTAATGTAATGAAACGTCCCAAGGCGCTTCACAGGAGTATTATGAGGACAAATTAGCATGGGTGACCAAAACAGATAGGTTTTAAGGAGCGTCTTGAAAGAGGAAAGAGGGCATGCATGAAAGTTGGCATGCAGGTACAGCAGGCGGTGAAGAAGGCAAATGATATATTGGCCTTCATAGCGAGGGGATTTGAGTATAAGAGCAGGGAGGTCTTACTGCAGTTGTACAGGGCCTTGGTGAGGCCTCACCTGGAATATTGTGTTCAGTTTTGGTCTCCTAATCTGAGGAAGGACATTCTTGCTATTGAGGGAGTGCAGCGAAGGTTCACCAGACTGATTCCCGGGATGGCAGGACCGACATATGAGGAGAGACTGGATCGACTGGACCTGTATTCACTGGAGTTTAGAAGGATGAGAGGGGATCTCATAGAAGCATATAAAATTCTGACGGGACTGGACAGGTTAGATGCAGGAAGAATGTTCTCGATGTTGAGGAAGTCCAGAACAAGAGGACACAGTCTAAGGATAAGGGGTAAGCCATTTAGGACTGAGATGAGGAGAAACTTCTTCACTCAGACAGTTGTTAATCTGTGAAATTCCCTACCCCAGAGAATTGTTGATGCCAGTCCGTTGCATTTATTCAAGAGGGAGTTAGATATGTTCCTTACGGCTAAAGGGATCAAGGGGTATGGAGAGAAAGCAGGAAAGGGGTACTGAGGAAATGATCAGCCATGATCTTATTGAATGGTGGTGCAGGCTCGAAGGGCCGAATGGCCTACTCCTGCACCTATTTTCTATGTTTCTAGAGAGGTGGAGAGGTTTAGGCAGGGATTTCCAGAGCTTGGGGCCCAGGCAACAGAAGGCACGGCCGCCAATGGTGGAGCGATTATAATCAGAGATGCTCAAGAGGGCCGAATTAGAGGAGCGCAGACATCTTGGTGGGGTTGTAGTGTTGGAGGAGATTACAGAGATAGGGAGAGGCGAGGACATGGAGGGATTTGAAAACAAGGATGAGAATTTTGAAATCGAGGCGTTGCTTAACCGGGAGTCAATGTAGGTCAGCAAGCACAGGAGTGATGGGTGAGCGGGACTTGGTGCAAGTTAGGGCACGGGCAGCTGAGTTTTGGATCGCCTTTCACGACCTCAGGATGTCCCAAAGCGTTTTACAGCCAATAAAGTACTTTTTGAAGTATAGTCACTGTTGTAATGTAGGAAATGCGACACTCAAATTGCACATAGCAAGCTCCCACAAAGAGTAATGTGATAAATAGCCAGATCATTTGTATTTTATGGATGTTGATTGAGGGATAAATATTGGCCCCAGGACACTGGGAAACCCCCCCCCCCCAGTTTTTCTTAGAAATAGTGCCGTGGGATCCACTGCGAGAGCTCCTTGCTCTTGTATTCCATGCCTCGGCTAATAAAAGCAAGTGTTCCATATGCCTTCTTAACCACCTTATCCACCTGGCCTGCTACCTTTAGGGATCTGTGGACCTATACTAGTCAGTGTCGTAGCATTTAATATGTATTCCTTTGCCTTGTTCAACCTCCCCAAATATATTACTTATCCGGATTGAATTTCATTTGCCACTGTTCTGCCCACCTGACCAGTACATTGATATATTCCTGCTGTCCGCAGCTTTCTTCTTCATTTTGAACCACAGTGCTTATTTTAGTGTCATCTGCAAATTTCTTAATCATACCACTAGTTGATCTCAGTCCATCAACGCCTCCAATTTAAAATTCTCATCCTTATTTTCACATTCTTCCATTGGCTTGCCCCTCTCTAACTCCTCCAGCCCGGTAACAGTCCGAGTTCTCTGTGTTCTTCCAATTGCTCTCTTGCGCAATCACTCCAACATTGGCGGCCGTTCCTTCAGCTGCCTGGCCCCTAAGCTCTGGAATTCCCTTCCTAAACCTCTCCGCCTCTCTGCCTCACTCTCAGAAGGGTGTGGGTTCAAGTCCCACTCCAGAGACTTGAGCATAAAATCTGGGCTGATACTCCAGGCAGTACTGAGGGAGTGCTGCACTGTCGGAAGGGCTGTACTGAGGGAGTGCTGCACTGTCGGAGGGGCAGTACTGAGAGAGCACCACACTGTCGGAGGGGCAGGACTGAGGGAGTGCTACACTGTTGGAGGTGCAGTATTTTGGATGAGGCGTTAAACCGAGGCCCTGTCTGCTCTCTCAGGTGGACATAAATGATCCCATGGCACTATTTTGAAGAAGAGCAGGGGAGTTCTCCCCGGTGTCCTGGCCAATGTTTATTCCTCAATCAACATAACAAAAACAGATTATCTGGTCATTATCACATTGCTGTTTTTGGGAGCTTACTCTGCGCAAATTGGTTGTCGCGTTTCCCACATTACAACAGTGACTGTATTCCATAAAGTACTTAATTGGCTGAAAAGTGCTTTGGGATGTCCGGTGGTTGTGAAAAACGCGCTATATAAATGCAAGACAACAAGCAGCAGCCCAAACAGCACCCATTTACCTGAAGATAAGAAGTAAAAAGAATCAAAGTCAAAATGTGACATCACAGGAAAGAAGAGAAGTGATTGGTTGGTGAGTTTTTTTCTCTTTTCTGGGGCATTGGTTTGAATTAAGAGCTGGGATTAAACACAAAACTTAAAAACTTAACTAAATAAATTAGGATGGCAGGACAGGCGATGTGTTACTGCTGTTGCATGTGGGAGCTGGTTGACCCCATTGAGGTCCATGGTGATCACATCTGCAATAAGTGTTTGCAGTTTGTGCAACTTCGGCTCTGCATTGATGAGCTGGAATCCGAGCTGCAGACACTACAACACACCCGGGAGGGGCAGAGTTACCTGGACGCTGTGTTTCAGGAGCTAGTCACACCAATTAAGAGCAATTAATTCAAATTCGATCTGTGGTCAGGGACTGGAAGGTGTGACTACAGGCGAGGCAAGTATGGGGACAGGATTGAGTGTTGGAGGATCCTCAGCCCTTGCTCTTGTCCAACAGGTTCGAGGCTCTTACTCCCTGTGTGAACGAGAGCAGGGACTGCAGGGAGAATGAACAGCACCATGGTACAGGGGGCCATTCAAGTAGAGGGAGTAAAAAGAAACATTGTACTGGTAGAGGGACAGTACCATTAGGGGGATAGATACTGTTCTCTGCAGCTGAGAGTGTGAGTCCCGAAGGCTGTGATGCCTACCTGGTGCTAGGGTTAAGGACATCTCCTCTGGGTTGGAGAGGAACTGGGAGGGGGATCATCCAGTTGTCGTGGTCCACGTGGGTACCAACGACATAGGTAGGACAAACAAAGAGGTTCTGCTGAGGGATTATGAGCATCTAGGGGCCAAATTAAAAAGCAGAACCACATAGGTAATAAACTCTGGATTAGTACCTAAGCCACGAGCAAATTTGCATTGGGTAAATAAGATCAGAGAGTTAAACACGTGGCTCAAAGACTGGTGTGGGAGAAATGGGTTTCAGTTCATGGGACACTGGCACCAGTACTGGGGTAAGAGGGAGCTGTTCCGTTGGGACGGGCTCCACTTAGACCGTGCTGGGACTCGGGTCCTGGCGAATCGAATAACCAGGGCTGTAGAGAGGGCTTTAAACTAATTCGTGGGTGGAAGAGTTCAGGTGAGCGGAAATTTAAAAAGTGAAAGTATAAGGAGAAGACAATAGAGCAGGGTAGCACTTGGGGAAATGAAAACCAGAGCATGCCAGGAAGGGACAGAATGTATAAACATAAAGGTAAATCAGAAAGTGGGGTCAAAACAGGAAAAAATGGTTAAAAAAACGAATTTTCAGCTCTTTATCTGCATGCACGCAGCATTCGTAACAAAATAGATGAGTTGACGGCATAAATAGACACAAATGGGTATGATCTGATTGCCATTACAGAGACGTGGTTGCAAGGTGACCAAGGCTGGGAACTAAATATTATGGGGTATTTGACAATTCGGCAGGACAGACAGAAAGGAAAAGTGGGTGGGGTAGCTCTGTTAATAAAGGATGAGATCAGTGCATTAGTGAGAGATGATATTGGCTCAGAAGATCAAGATGTTGAATCAGTTTGGGTAAACATAAGGAATAATAAGGGGAAAAAAGTCATTGGTGGGTATAGTCTATAGGCTCCCTAACAGTAGCTACGCTGTTGGACTGAGTATAAATCAAGAAATAATGGAGGCTGTTAAAAAAGGAACGGCAATAATCATGGGCAATTTTAATCTTCATATTGATTGGACAAAGCAAATTGGCCAGGGTAGCCTTGAGGAAGAGTTCATAGAATGTATCCAGGATAGTTTCCTTGAACAGTACATTGTGGAACCAACCAGAGAGCAGGCTATCTGAAATCTGGTACTGTGTAATGAGACAGGATTAATAAACAATCTCCTAGTAAAGGATCCTCTAGGAATGAGTTGGAGGGTGAGAAAGTTGGATCTCAAACCAGTGTCCTAAGCTTAAATAAAGGAGACGACTAAGGTATGAAGGTAGAGTTGGCTAAAGTGGACTGGGAAAATAGATTAAAGTGTATGACGGTTGATGAACAGTGGCAGACGTTTAAGGAGATATTTCATAACACGTAACAAAAATATATTCCAATGAGAAGGAAACACTGATAATCATCCGTGGCTAACCAAGGAAATAAAGGATGGTATCAAATTGAAAACAAGGGCATACAAAGTGGCCAGGACTCAGAGGATTGGGAAACTTTTAAAAGCCAGCAAAGAATGACTTAAAAAATGATTAAGAAAGGGAAGTTAGATTATGAAAGTACACTAGCACGAAATATAAAAACAGATAGTAAAAGTTTCTACAGGTACATAAAAAGGAAAAGAGTAGCTAAAGTAAATGTTGGTCCCTTAGAGGATGAAACGGGGGAATTAATAATGGGGAGCAAAGAAATGGCAGAGACTTTGAACAAATATTTTGTATCGGTCTTCACGGTAGAAGACACTAAAAACATCCCAATCGTGGATAATCAAGGGGCTATAGGGAGGGAGGAACTTAATACAATCACTGTCACTAAAGTAGTAGTACTCAGTAAAATAATAGGACTATAGATGGACAAGTCCCCTGGACCTGATGGCTTACATCCTAGTGTCTTAAAGGAAGTGGCTGCAGAGATAGTGGATGCATTGGTTGTATTTAACCAAAATTCCCTGAGGAGGTCGCAGCAGATTCAAAAACCGCAAATTTAACGCCCCTATTTTAAAAAGGAGGGAGACAGAAAGCAGAAAACTATAGACCAGTTAGCCTAATATCTGTCGTTGGGAAAATGCTAGAGTCTATTATTAAGGAAGCAGTAGCAGGACATTTGGAAAAGCATAATTCAATCAAGCAAAGTCAGCATGGTTTTATGAAAGGAACATCATGGTTGACAAATTTGCTGGTGTTCTTTGAGGATGTAACGATCAGGGTGGATAAAGGGGAACCAGTGGATGTGGTGTATTTGGATTTCCAGAAGGCATTCGATAAGGTGCCACATAAAAGGTTACTGCACAAGATAAAAATTCACGGGGTTGGGGATAATAGATTAGCATGGATAGAGGACTGGCTAACTAACAGAAAACAGGGAGTCGGGATAAATGGGTCATTTTCCGGTTGGCTAGTGACAGTGACTAGTAGGTTGTCGCAGGGATCGCTGCTGGGGCCTCAACTATTTACAATCTATATTAATGACTTGGATGAAGGGACCGAGTGTAATGTAGCCAAGTTTGCTGATGATACAAAGATGGGTGGGAAAGCAAATTGTGAGGAGGACACAAAAAATCTGCAAAGGAAGATATACAGGCTAAATGAGTTGGCAAAAAATTGGCAGATGGAGTATAATATAGGAAAATGTGAGGTTACCCACTTTGGCAGAAAAAATACTAAAGCAAATTGTAACTTAAATGGAGAAAAATTGCAAAGTGCTACAGTACTGAGGGACCTGGGGGTCCTTGTGCATGAAACACAAAAAGTTAGTTTGCAGGGTCAGCAAGTAATCAGGAAGGCAAATGGAATGTTGGCCTTTATTGCAAGGGGGATGGAGTATAAAAGCAGAGAAGTCCTGCTACCACTGTACAGCATATTGGTGAGGCCACACCTAGAGTACTGCGTACAGTTTTGGTCTCTGTATTTAAGGAAGGATCATCATCATAGGCAGTCCCTCAAAATCGAGGAAGACTTGTTTCCATTCTAAAAGTGATTTCTCAAGTGACTGAACAGTCCAATATAGGAATTACAGTCTCTGTCACAGGTGGGACAGACAGTCGTTGGAGGAAAGGGTGCATGGGGAGTCTCGTTTGCCGCAAGCTGCTTCCACTGCCTGCGCTTGTTTTTTGCATGTTCTCGGCGATGAGACTCGAGGAGCTCAGCGCCCTCCCCGGATGCTCTTCCTCCACTCAGGGCGGTCTTTGACCAGGGACTCCCAGGTGTCGGTGGAGATGTTGCACTTTATCAAGGAGGCTTTGAGGGTGTCCTTGAAACGTTTCCTCTGCCCACCTGGCCCTTGCTTGCCGTGTAGGAGTTGCGAGTCGAGTACTTGCTTTGGGAGTCTTGTGTTGGTCATGCGAAAAATGTAGCCCGCCCAACTGAGCTGATCAAGTGTGGTCAGTGCTTCGATGCTGGGGATGTTGGCTTGCTCGAGAACACTAATGTCGGTGCGTCTAACCTCCCAGAGGATTTGCAGGATCTTGCGGCGACATCGTTGGTGGTATTTCTCCAGCGATTTGAGGTGTCTACTGTGTCCATGTCTCTGAGCCATACAGGTGGGCGGACATCACTGCAGCCCAGTAGACCATGAGCTTGATGCCCGATTTGAGAGCCTGATCTTCGAACACTCTCTTCCTCAGGTGGCCGAAGGCTACACTGGCACACTGGAGGCGGTGTTGAACCTCATTGCCGATGTCCGCCCTTGCTGATAATAGGCTCCTGAGGTATGGAAAGTGGTCCACGTTGTCCAGGGCCGCGACGTGGATCTGGATGACTGGGGGGGCAGTGCTGTGTGACGGGGTCAAGTTGGTGGCGGACCTTTGTCTTACAAATGTTTAGTGTAAGGCCCATGCTTTCGTACGCCTCTGTGAAGATGTTGACGATGATTTGGAGTTCAGCCTCTGAATGTGCGCAGACACAAGCATCGTCCGCGTACTGTAGCTCAACAACAGAGGATGGGACGGTCTTGGATCTCGCCTGGAGGCGACAAAGGTTGAACAGGTTCCCACTGGTTCTATAGTTTAGTTGTTGAGTGTGAGGTGGAGCATTGCAGCGAGGAAGATCGAGAAGAGGGTTGGCGCGATGACGCAGCCCTGCTTGACCCCAGTCTGGACATGGATATACTTGCATTGGTGGGTGTTCAGAGAAGGTTCACTGGGTTGATTCCGGAGATGAGGGGGTTGACTTATGAAGATAGGTTGAGTAGGTTGGGCTCATATTCATTGGAGTTCAGAAGAATGAGAGGTGATCTTATGGAAACATATAGGATAATGAGGGGGCTCGACAAGGTAGAAGCAGAGAAGATATAGGGGAAACTAAAACTAGGGGGCTTAGTCTCAGAATGAGGGGCCGTCCATTTAAAATTGAGATGAGGAGGAATTTTTTCTCTCAGAATCTGTGGAATTATCTGTCCCAGAGAGCTGTGGAGGCTGGGTCATTGAATTTATTTAAGGTCGAGAGAGACAGATTTTTGAGCAATAAGGGAATAAAGGGTTATGGGAAGTGGGCAGGGAAGTGGAGCTGAGTCCATGATCAGATCAGCCATGATCTTATTAAATGACGGAACAGGCTCGAAGGGCCAAATGGCCTACTCCTGCTCCTATTTCTTTTCCTTAAGACGCTCCATAAAACCAAGCTTTTGGTCACCCGTGCTAATGTCTCTTCATGTATCTCGGTGTCAAACTTTGGCGCTCCTGTGAAGTGCCTTGGGACGTTTTACTATATTAAAGGTGCTATATAAATGCAAGTTGTTGTTGATGAGGGGCAAGAATGCTGGCCCGTTTCCCCTCGCCTGTGCCTAAAAAAGAAATACTGAAATCAACATCTCTGGCCCAGCCCTGATCACCTCACTCTGCACAGACCAGAGATTGGACCTCAGTCCTTTCTGCTCAGTTCACAGCTGGTCAATGAAACACTGGGAAAACACTTAATAAGATCTTTCTTCTGAAACAAGAAGTGAACAGATTGTGGCGTGAGATTGCAATCTGATCCCAAATGGGGAATGAATCCTTCCTGCAGTAAACAGATGCTTTGAATTCAAAATCTCGGCAACAGCAAGTGTTAGTTTTAATAATTACAGGGCACTGTGACCACATCTCTCAATCAGCCTGAAGTTAATTTGAAGGAAATCATGAATTGAGAATTCAGCATTGGGGATGTGCGAAAATATTAAACACGTAGCAATCTGAACTAATTTGGGACTCAGTTAGCTAATCATTTGTGTGCAGCATATGTAACCCTTTCATTGCCACTAAGCTAAACAATGGGGACAGCATCAAACAAGAAATTCGGGATGTGTGCAATAAAGGTACAGCAGTTATCATGGGTGACTTTAATCTACATATTGACTGGGCTAACCAAACTGGTAGCAATGCGGCGGAGGAGGATTTCCTGGAGTGTATTAGGGATGGTTTTCTAGACCAATATTTCGAGGAATCAATTAGAGGGTTGGCCATCCTAGATTAGTGATGTGTAATGAGAAAGGACTAATTAACAATCTTGTTGTGCGACGCCCCTTGGGGAAGAGTGACCATAATATGGTAGAATTCTTTATTAAGATGGAGAGTGACACAGTTAATTCAGAGACGAGGGTCCTGAACTTGGGGAAAGGTAACTTCGATGGTATGAGACGTGAATTGGCTAGAATAGACTGGCGAGTGATACTTAAAGGGTTGACGGTGGATAGGCAATGGCAAACATTTAAAGATCACATGGATGAACTTCAACAATTGTACATCCCTGCCTGGAGTAAAAATAAAACGGGGAAGGTGGCTCAACCGTGGCTAACAAGGGAAATTAAGGATAGTGTTAAATCCAAGGAAGAGGCATATAAATTGGCCAGAAAAAGCAGCAAACCTGAGGACTGGGAGAATTTTGTAATACAGCAGAGGAGGACAAAGGGGTTAATTAGGAGGGGTGAAATATAGTATGAGAGGAAGCTTGCAGGGAACATAAAAACTGACTGCAAAAGCTTCGATAGGTATGTGAAGAGAAAAAGATTAGTGAAAACAAACATAGGTCCCTTGCAGTCAGATTCAGGTGAATTTATAATGGGGAACAAAGAAATGGAGGACCAGTTAAACAAATACTTTGGTTCTGTTTTCTCGAAGGAAGACACAAATAACCTTCCGGAAATACTAGGGGACCGAGGGTCTAGTGAGAAGGAGGAACTGAAGGAAATCCTTATTAGGCGGGAAATGGTGTTAGGGAAATTGATGGGATTCAAGGCCGATAAATCCCCGGGGCCTGATTGTCTGCATCCCAGAGTACTTAAGGAAGTAGCCATCGAAATAGTGGATGCATTGGTGATAATTTTCCAACAGTCTATCGACTCTGGATCACTTCCTATGGACTGGAAGGTAACTAATATAACACCATTCTTTAAAAAAGGAGGGAGAGAGAAAACGGATAATTATAGACCGGTTAGCCTGACATCAGTAGTGGGGAAAATGTTGGAATAAATTATTAAAGATGAATTAGCAGCGCATTTGGAAAGCAGTGACAGGATTGGTCCAAGTCAGCATGGATTTATGAAAGGGAAATCATGCTTGACAAATATTCTGGAATTTTTTGAGGATGTAACTAGTAGAGTGGACAAGGGAGAACCAGTGGATGTGGTGTATTTTCACTTTCAAAAGGCTTTTGACAAGGTTTTACACAAGAGATTGGTGTGCAAAATCAAAGTACATGGTATTGGGGGTAATGTACTGACGTGGATAGAGAACTGGTTGGCAGACAGGAAGCAGAGAGTCGGGATAAACAGGTCCTTTTCAGAATGGCAGGCTGTGACTAGTGGAGTGCCGCAGGGCTCAGTGCTGGGACCCCAGCTCTTTACAATATACATCAATGATTTAGATGAAGGAATTGAGTGTAACATCTCCAAGTTTGCAGATGACACGAAACAGGGTGGCGGTGTGAGCTGTGAGGAGGACGCTAAAATGCTGAAGGGTGATTTGGACAGGTTAGGTGAGTGGGCAAATGCATGGCAGATGCAGTACCATGTGGATAAATGTGAGGTTATCCACTTTGGGGGCAAAAACACGAAGGCAGAATATTATCTGAATGGCGGCAGATTTGGAAAGGGGGAGGTGCAACGAGACCTGGGTGTCATAGTTCATCAGTCATTGAAAGTTGGCATATAGGTACAGCAGGCGGTGACGAAGGCAGATTGTATGTTGGCCTTCATATCTAGGGGATTTGAGTACAGGAGCAAGGAGGTCTTACTGCAGTTGTACAGGGCCTTGGTGAGGCCTCACCTGGAATATGGTGTTCAGTTTTGGTCTCCTAATCTGAGGAAGGACATTCTTGCTATTGAGGGAGTGCAGCGAAGGTTCACCAGACTGATTCCCGGGATGGCAGGACCGACTTATGAGGAGAGACTGGATCAACTGGGCCTTTATACATTGGAGTTTAGAAGGATGAGAGGTGATCTCGTAGAAACGTATAAGATTCTGATGGGACTGGACAGGTTAGATGCGGGAAGAATGTTCCCGATGATGGGGAAGTCCAGAACGAGGGGACACAGTCTTAGGATAAGGGGTAGGCCATTTAGGACTGAGATGAGGAGAAACTTCTTCACTCAGAGAGTTGTTAACCTGTGGAATTCCCGACCACAGGGAGTTGTTGATGCCAGTTCATTGGATATATTCAAGAGGGAGTTAGATATGGCCCTTACGGCTAAAGGGTTCAAGGGGTATGGCGAGAAAGCAGGAAAGGGGTACTGAGGGAATGATCAGCCATGATCTTATTGAATGGTGGTGCTGGCTCGAAGGGCCGAATGGCCTACTCCTGCACCCATTTTCTATGTTTGTATGTTCTCCGCCACACCTCTGCTATTTTTGAATTGTCACACTCTACCCTTGGTGCGCAGTGTGAAGAGTCACAGGCTGATTAACATTCTGAGGGCCATGACATGGGCCTCGTTCCATGCATGTGACCATCTTTCTCCCAGCTGTTACTCCAACGGCAGAAAGGTTTTTATGGGTCTCCCACAACCCATTCAATGGTGGGTGGGAGAGATGAGGGTCTTGCACACTCACCAGATGTGGAGATCCCATTGGATGTCAACTCCGAATCCTGAGCCATAATTCCTATCTGGAGCAGGGTTTGAACCCGGGTCTTGCTGCCTCAGAGGCAGGAATACAACAACTGAGCTAAAGGCTGTCTCACTGGGGCTTGAGGCGACTGATCTAGGTCCAGCCCGCAGTAGGAGTGGTCAGCACTCATGCCTTTGAATCAGAAGGTGGCGGGTTCAAATCCCGCTCCAGAGACTTGAGCCCACAATCCAGGCCGATGCTCCCAGTGTCAGCACCGAAGGACTGATGCATTGTCGGAGATGCCGTCTTTCGGATGAGACGTTAAACCAAGACCCTGTCTTCTCTCTCAGGTGGACGTTAAAAAGATGCCATTTGAAGACGTGCAGTGGCGTTCTCCCTGGTGTCCTGGGCCAATATTTATCCCGTAGCCAAACTCACTAAAAATAAAACATGATCTGCTCATTACCACATTGTTATTTGTAGGAGTTTGCTGCGTGCGTTTCTTACATTTACAACAGCAACCACACTTAAAATAATTCTTAATTGGCTGTAAAGTGCTTTGGGACGTCCTGAGGTCATTAAAGGCTCGATATAAATATATTTTTTTAATGTAAGTACAAGTTGTTGTTGTTGCACGCTTAATGATGAGTTGAGACAAATTTCACGTGAAGCGATGATTAACTATCAGGCAGCTGTAGGGGAAATGGCCTCTGCTGCTCTGACCTGCCGCTGGGAAATTAGCCATCTCTGTCAGGAGGGCAGGAAAAGCCTTTCATTCAGACGGCTCTTGTTTCTACACAGTCACTTCCCGCCTGGGCTCCATCAGGAAGCTGATGTTTGTGTCAGGGGAAAATGTCACCGTGCGTTGATCTTTGCTTCACATGTACCAGCGCTGAGGTACAATATTGCCACAGCAGTGCGCCGCAACTAATCGCATCTTGTACGTGCATCTGTATGACATCACCACGAGGAAATTACAGGAGGAAATTTGAAGATGTTATAACACAAGTCCTGGAGGGCCCGGCTAGAATGATGTAGTGCAGAAGATGGCCATTCAGCCCATCGTGCCTGTGCTGGCTCATTGAAAGAGCGATCCAATTAGTCCCACTCCCTCGCTCTTTCCCCACAAACCTGCAAATTTTCTCCCCTCCAATCTCCTTGTGAAAGTTACTACTGAATCTGCTTCCAGCACCCTTTCAGGCAGTGCGTTCTCGCTGCATAAAAAAAAAATCCTCGTCTCTGTTCTGATTATTTTGCTATCCCCTTTTAATACCACATCCCATCATTTTTGGTATTAGGTACAATGTCCATTTCATTCCCTTTACCTTTGCACTCTGTGATTTCTTCAAAATGAATTCAATTAAGTTGAGCCATCTGACAGGCTGTCCTGATTAGCTTGCACCTTTCCAAATATTCACCAATTTAACCTGTGTTATACATACTCGAGCCCTGATTTTCATCGCCCACCTTCATCTGGATACAGGTCAGGTGGACCTGGGCCCACCTGGAGATCTGGGCTTAGGTCAGGTTCATTGGCCCAACTCTCCCCAGGTGCAGGCTGCCTCCCAGCTTTCCATAATTGGCTCTGCCTGAGTTTCCTTCCAGTGTCCGTCCAAAACAATACCTGCCTGGTGTACCCGGAGGAAGATCACAAAGAGGCCCCATTACTGTGCCCCCTCCCACCACCATCAACCCCTTATTTCCAGGGCCCAAACACTTTGTATCCCCTCTTCTTCAAGATTAGCCCTGGATGCACTGGGGCCAGAAGCCAGAAACCTGACATAACAGGTATCCATTGTTATGTCCCTCACAAACAGACACACAGGAAGGAAAGAAGGAAGGACGTAAAAACAGGAGGAGGCCATTTAGGTGTCGCTGACAAGGCCAACATTTATTGCCCATTCCTAATTGCCTTTTGAGAAGCTGGTATTCAGCTGCCATTTCAGAGGGCAGTTAAAAGTCAACCACATTGCTGTGGGTCTGGAGTCACATATAGACCAGACCAGGTAAGGACAGCAGATTTTTTTCCCAAAAGGATATTAGTGAATCAGATGGGTTTCTACAACAATCCGGTAGTTTCATGGTCACCATTACTGATACTAACTTATTACTGATACTAACTTTTTAATTCCAGATTTATTTAATTAACTGAATTTAAAGTCCCCAGATGCTGTGGTGAGGTTTGAGCACATGACTCTGGGTCACTTGTCCAGGGCTTTGGATTACTAATTCAGTAACATAACCACTATGCTACCACACCCCATAACTAAACCTGCCCTCCTCTCATAGTGCACAGAATGATTACTCATTGGTGCCTTCCACCTACCTCCCTTTAAGTCCCTTTCTTCCTACTCTTCTCCTCTATCTTCCCTTAATCACACCCTTCACATCATCTCGCGCCACCCATACTCATGACCATCCTCAAACGCTATCTCTGATCTCTTACATGTCTCCCATCAGCCACCATCTCCCTGGGTGCCTCCAGCCCCGCGACCCTTACCCTTCGACCCTTTGAAATAAAACTGCCCCCGAGCTCCCTTACCAACTCACTCCCCAAATCCCAACTCTCCCTTCACTGCACCTGACCATCACTACTCATGCTCTTCACCCACCATTCTGCCCCAAACACCCCTGCTGTCATCTGTGCTTTTATCACATCCAGACTCAATGAAAGCAATTCTCTCCTGGCCGACCTCCTACATAAGAACAAAAGAACATAAGAATTAGGAACAGGAGTAGGCCATCTAGCCCCTCGAGCCCGCTCCGCCATTCAATAAGATCATGGCTGATCTGGCCTTGGACTCAGCTCCACTTACCTGCCCTCTCCCCGTAACCCTTAATTACCTTATTGGTTAAAAATCTATCTATCTATGACTTGAATACATTCAATGAGCTAGCCTCAACTGCTTCTTTGGGCAGAGAATTCCACAGATTCACAAGCCTCTGGGAGAAGAAATTCCTTCTCAACTCGGTTTTAAATTGGCTCCCCCGTATTTTGAGGCTGTGCCCCCTAGTTCTAGTCTCCCCGACCAGTGGAAACAACCTCTCTGCCTCTATCTTGTCTATTCCTTTCATGATTTTAAATGTTTCAATAAGATCACCCCTCATCCTTCTGAACTCCAACGAGTAAAGACCCAGTCTACTCAATCTATCATTATAAGGTAACCCCCTCATCTCCGGAATCAGCCTAGTGAATCGTCTCTGTACCCCCTCCAAAGCCAGTATATCCTTCCTTAAGTAAGGTGACCAAAACTGCATGCAGTACTCCAGGTGCGGCCTTACCAATACCCTATCCAGTTGCAGAAGGACCTCCCTGCTTTTGTACTCCATCCCTCTCTCAATGAAGGCCAACATTCCATTCGCCTTCCTGATTACCTGCTGCACCTGCAAACTAACTTTTTGGGATTCATGCACAAGGACCCCCAGGTCCCTCTGCACCTCAGCATGTTGTAATTTCTCCCCATTCAAATAATATTCCCTTTTACTGTTTTTTTTCCAAGGTAGATGACCTCACACTTTCCGACATTGTATTCCATCTGACAAACCTTAGCCCATTCGCTTAACCTATCCAAATCTCTTTGCAGCCTCTCTGTGTCCTCTACACAACTCGCTTTCCCACTAATCTTTGTGTCATCTGCAAATTTTGTTACACTACACTCTGTCCCCTCTTCCAGGTCATCTATGTATATTGTAAACAGTTGTGGTCCCAGCACCAATCCTTGTGGCACACCACTAACCACCGATTTCCAATCCGAAAAGGACCCATTTATCCCGATTCTCTGCTTTCTGTTCGCCAGCCAATTCTCTATCCATGCTAATACATTTCCACTGACTCCGCGTACCTCTATCTTCTGCAGTAACCTTTTGTGTGGCACCTTATCGAATGCCTTTTGGAAATCTAAATACACCACATCCATAGGTACACCTCTATCCACCATGCTCGTTATATCCTCAAAGAATTCCAGTAAATTAGTTAAACATGATTTCCCCTTCATGAATCCATGCTGCATCTGCTTGATTGCACTATTCCTATCTAGATGTCCCGCTATTTCTTCCTTAATGATAGTTTCAAGCATTTTCCCCACTACAGATGTTAAACTAACCAGCCTATAGTTACCTGCCTTTTGTCTGCCCCCTTTTTTAAACAGAGGCGTTACATTAGCTGCTTTCCAATCCGCTGGTACCTCCCCAGAGTCCAGAGAATTTTGGTAGATTATAACGAATGCATCTGCTATAACTTCCGCCATCTCTTTTAATACCCTGGGATGCATTTCATCAAGACCAGGGGACTTGTCTACCTTGAGTCCCATTAGCCTGTCCAGCACTACCCCCCTAGTGATAGTGATTGTCTCAAGGTCCTCCCTCCTACCTTCCACCAGCTGTAAACTTCAGCTCATCCACAACTCTGCTTCCCGTGTCCTAACTCGCACCAAATCCCGCTCACCCATCACCCCCTGTGCTCGCTGACTGTGTCCTAACTCGCACCCAGTCCCGCTCACTCACCAGCCCCTGTGCTCCTGCCCGTGTCCTAACTCGCACCAAGTCCCGCTCACCCATCACCCCCTGTGCTCGCTGCCCGGGTCCTAACTCGCACCAGGTCCCGCTCACCCATCACCCCCTGTGCTCGCTGACCCGTGTCCTAACTCGCACCAGGTCCCGCTCACCCATCACCCCCTGTGCTTGCTGACCTACACTGGCTCTTGCTTAAGCAACACTTCGAATTTAACATTTTCATCATTATGTTCAAGTCCATCCATTGATTTGCCCCTCCCTATCTCTGTAACCTCCTCCAGCCCTATAACCCTCCATATCTCTGTAACCTCCTCCAGCCCTACACCCCATCCTATCTCTGTAAACTCCTCCAGTCCCACACCCCATCCTATCTAGGTCACCTCCTCCAGCCCTACAACCCTCCATATCTCTGTAATCTCCTTCAGCCCTACAACCCTCCCTATCTCTGTAACCTCCTCCAGCCCTACAACCCTCCATATCTCTGTAATCTCCTCCAGCCCTATAACCCTCCCTATCTCTGTAACCTCCTCCAGCCCTATAACCCTCCCTATCACTCGAACCTCCTCCAGCCCTACAACCCTCCCTCTCTCTCGAACTTCCTCCAGCCCTACAACCCTCCCTATTCCTGTAACCTCCTCCAGCCCTACAACCCTCCCTATCTCTGTAACCTCCTTCAGCCCTACACCCCTCTCTATGTCTGTAACTTCCTCCAGCCCTACACCCCTCCCTATCTCTGTAACCTCCTTCAGCCCTACACCCCTCTCTATCTCTGTAACTTCCTTCAGCCCTACACCCCTCCCTATCTCTGTAACCTTCTCCAGCCCTACAACCAATATTCCCCGTACGGTGTGCAGCCATGCGAGGCCCCGTGCAGGCCACTCACCAGCTGTTGCCGCCGGATGAGATACGGCACATGCGCGGCCGTGCAGCAAATTTAACGGGACCGCGCATGGAAAAAAAATGAGAGGGAACATTGCCTACAGCCCTCCCTCTCTCTCTCTGAGGAGAGGCAAGGAGGCGGAGAGGGATAGGGAGGGAATTTGAGAGCTTGAGGCCCAGGCAGCTGGAGGCATGGCCACCAAGGGTGGAGCGATAATTTGGGGATGCTGAAGAAGTCAAATTTGGCGCAGCGCAGACATCTCAGAGGGGTGTGGGGCTGGAGGAGATTACAGAGATCGGGAGGGGTCGAGGCCATGGAGCGATTTGAAAAGAATGAGAATTTTAAAATTGAGGCGGTGCCAGACCGGGAGCCAGAGTCGGTCAGTTGGGTGATGGGTGAACGGGATTTGGTGCGAGTTAGGACACAGGGCAGCCCAGTTTGGGATGAAAACTCTTCTCTTGACAGGTGCTAGTTTCAAACCTTGGAGGCTTATCGCTTGCTTACTTTTCACTGTGTGCTACCGAGCTGTGCTGCCAGGAAGCAGATGTGTCAGAACAATGCACACACAGCAGTGGACGCAGCTCCACTTCCCCATTTCACGCAAACAAAAAACTTCTGCTTGTTCCCAGACTTTCCTGTTCTGGTAATCTGCGGGCTGGTGGGGTGGGTGGGGAGCGAAGCGATGAAGTCAGCTGCTTGTGAGTGGGATTGAGAAGGGCTCCTGGTTGCAATAGCTGACAGAGAGCTTCTAATCAGTCCTCCCACACAGTGCCGCCCCTCTAATCCGTGCTCGCAGCTGTGTGGGGCTTCAGGATGCACCGTATTTACTCTGTGACTTACACCGAATCCTGGCCGGACGTCCTGCTGAATGCTGGGGCGGTTAAATTCAGCGTTGACAGCCGGCTGTCCCGAGAGGAAACTAGGCCATTAAAGTATGAACAGTGCACAGCTATTCCTGAGGGAAAAAAACATGATTGTATTATTGCTGAATGAAAATATTTCATTTCTTGCACTGATTAATGGGGCTTCTAAATATAAAACGCCCATTGGGAGAAAATATCGCAAGTTAAAGGGGCATGTCTTCATTAAAGGTGTGGGCAAACCTAACTGTGCTTTGTTTTTACATTCATTCTCGGGATGTGGGCGGCACTGGAGAGGAAAGAAATAAAGGGAGAGAAAGAGAAAGAGAGAGAAAGACACAGAGAAAAGGAGGGAAAGAGAGAAAGACAAAGAAAGATGCAGGGAAAAGAGAGAGGGAAAGAAAGCAAGCAAGAAAAAGAGGGGAAGAAAGAACAGACAGATAAAACTTGCATTTATATAGCGCCTTTCAAGACATCGCAAAACACTTTACAGCCACTGTTGTAATGTAGGAAACGCAGCAGTCAATTTGCACACAGTAAGCTCCCACAAACAGCAATGCAATAATGACCAGATATTCTGTTTTGATGATGTTGGTTGAGTGATAAATATTGGTCTGAACACCAGAAATAACTCCTCTGCTCTTCTTCAAAATAGTGCCATGGGATCCACCTTCGAGAACAGCCTTGGTCTCGGTTTAAAGTGTCATGCAAAAGACGGCACCTCCAACAGTGCAGCACTCCTTCAGCACCGCCCCTCCGTCAGTGTGGCGCTCCCTCATCACCGCCCCTCCAACAGTGCAGCGCTTCCTCAGTACTGCCCCTCCGACACTGCGGCGCTCCATCAGCACTGCTCCTCCGACAGGGCAGCACTCCCTCAGCACTACCCCTCAGACAGTGCAGCACTACCTCACTGCTACCACTCTGACACTGCACCACTCCCCTTAGCACTGCCCTTCCGACGACGCAGCATTCCCTCAGTACTGCCCCTCCAACAGTGCGGCACTCCCTCAGTACTGCCTCTCCGACAGTGCGGCACTCCCTCAGTACTGCCCCTCCGATGGTGCTGCGCTCCCTCAGTACTGCCCCTCCGACCGTGCGGCGCTCCCTCAGTACTGACTCTCCGACAGTGCGGCACTCCCTCAGTACCGCCCCTCCGACAGTGTGGTACTCCCTCAGTACCGCCCCTCCGACAGTGTGGTACTCCCTCAGTGCTACCCCTCTGATAGTGCAGCGCTCCCTCAGTACTGCCCCTCCGATGATGCAGCACTCCCTCAGTACTGCCCCTCCGACGATGCAGCACTCCCTCAGTACTGCCCCTCCGACAGTGCGGCGCTCCCTCAGTACTGCCCCTCCGACGGTGCAGCATTCCCTCAGTACTGCCCCTCCGACAGTGCGGCACTCCCTCAGTACCACCCCTCCGACAGTGCGGCGCTCCCTCAGTATCACCCCTCCGACAGTGCAGCACTCCCTCAGTACCGCCCCTCTGACAGTGTGGTACTCCCTCAGTGCAGCCCCTCCGACAGTGCGGCACTCTCTCAGTACTGCCCCTCCGACGATGCAGCACTCCCTCAGTACTGCCCCTCCGACAGTGTGGCACTCCCTCAGTACTGCCTCTCCGACGATGCAGCACTCCCTCAGTACTGCCCCTCCGACAGTGTGGCACTCCCTCAGTACTGCCTCTCCGACGATGCAGCACTCCCTCAGTACTACCCCTCCGACAGTGCGGCGCTCCCTCAGTACTGCCCCTCCGACGATGCAGCATTCCCTCAGTATTGCCCCTCCAACAGTGCGGCACTCCCTCAGTACCACCCCTCCGACAGTGCGGCGCTCCCTCAGTACCGGCCCTCCGACAGTGCGGCGCTCCCTCAGTACCGGCCCTCCGACAGTGCGGCGCTCCCTCAGTACCACCCCTCCGACAGTGCGGCACTCCCTCGGTACTGCCCCTCCGACGATGCAGCACTCCCTCAGTACCGCCCCTCCGACAGTGCGGCACTCCCTCAGTACTGCCGCTCTGACACTGCACCACTCCCCTCAGCACTGCACTGAAGCCAGCCTGTATTTTGTGCTGAAGTCTGTAGAGTGGGGCTTGAACCCATGACTTTCTGACCCAGAGGCGTTGGAGAGCAACCCATTGAGCCACAGCTGACAACGCTCACTTCTGGATGATGGGGTGCCATGTGATGGAGATCAGGGCGGTGCACTTCTGAGCTAGATGCTGTTGCTCTGGTTTGAGAATAACAAGGCTGCTGAGGAATATGCTGAGTGAGCAAACTGACGGATGATGCGGCTGGGTTTGTTGATGTTGAAGTGCCAGGTCCTGTGGTGGGGCTTATCTTTGTCAAGAGAGATTTGTAAATCAAACTTCTATAGATAGCACCTCCTGTGACTCAAACTGTTGCCTCAACACGCTGACAGATAAAATGCAATGCTCAATCTGGTACCGAGCCCTACAACTATTTGTTGCAAACATTAAAACAAGTGCCCCCTGATTAAAGGGGGGGTCACTAAAACCAACACATTAAACAAATTAATTTTTTGCCAGTAAACTTAAATCAAATTAAAATTTGGTTGCCGGGGGTGATGATGCCCACCTGTCCCTCCGGTGTCCACCTCTCGACTGAGCCCTAGAGGCCTGGAAGTTTCCAATCAATCCCGGGCCTCAGCTAATTGATCTCACTCAGGAGAGGGACCCCTGGCCTAGTGGGGAAATCGGCCAAGAAATCCGCTCCTGATCATTAACCAGTGCATAGTTGTGGACAATGACCAAGAACAGGAATCGAGCTTGGCTATAATTGAGCCTGCTCCCCCCATGGGTGAATAGCAGTGGTGATAATACGCTCGGGGGGGGGAAGGACGATGGGCTCCTACTCCTCCGAGGTTCGGTGCACAGGAGCTCCAGTTTGTCATTGCTCATTGCCCATGGAGCATAGCATGAGTGGGCTATCCAACCATGGGGGGAGTCATGGCCAAGCTCGAACCTGACAGCCAAGGGTTGGGGGGGTCCTTGGATAAACAGCAGGAGCAGGAACTCTGACTTATTAACCTCCCCCCCCCCCCCCACCACCCCCACACACACACACACAATAACCTACCCCTTCTCCCTAATTCAGTTTTTTGGGGGAGGGGAGGGAGGAAGAGGGTCAATTGAGCTCCCCTTATTGTCGGGTTCGGTGAGATCAGCAAACCGGCAGCTACCAGGCCTGCAGCCTGGGGACCCTCGAGACATGTTGCCCAGCTACTCATTCTGAGCAGGGCCCACTGAGCTCTACTCTTCAAAGGTTATTTATTTATCATTTACTGCACGCCCAATGACATAGAATGTACCGCACAGAAACAGGCCATTCGGCCCTACTGGTCCGTGTCTGTGTTTATACTCCACACCCACCCCTCTTCATCTAACCCCCATCAACATAATCTTCCATTCCTTGTCCAGCCCCCCAAAACAGATTATCGGGTCATTTGCTGTTTGTGGGATCTTGCTCTGTACAAATTTCCTGCTTCATTTTAACATAAGAACATAAGAAATAGGCCATACCGCCCCTTCAGCCTGCTCCGCCATTCAATAAGATCATGGCTGATCATCGACCTCAACTTCACTTTCCCGCCCAATCCCCGTATCCCTTGATTTCCCCATGACTCCAAAAATCTGTCTATCTCAGCCTTAAATATATTCAGAGACTCAGCATCCACAGCCCTCCAGGGCAGAGAATTCCAAAGATTCACAACTGTCTGGTTGAAGAAATTCCTCCTCATCTCTGTCTTAAATGGCTGACCCTTTATCCTGAGAGTGTGCCCCCTAGTTCCAGACACTCCATCCAGGTGAAACAACCTCTCAGCATCTACCCTATCAATCCCCTTCAGAATCTTGTATGTTTCATTGAGATCAGCTCTCATTCTTCTAAACTCCAGAGAGTATAGGCCCATTCTACACAATCTCTCATCATAAGACAGCTCTCTCATTCCAGGAATCAATCTAGTGACCCTCCTCCATTGCACCACCTCCAAGACAAGTATATCCTTCCTTAGATAAGACCAAAACTGTGCACAGTACTTCCGAATTGGGCTCACCAAGGTCCTGTACAATTGTAGCAAAACTTCCTTACTCTTATACTCCAACCCCCTTGCAATAAAGGACAATGTCATTTGCCTTCCTTATTGCTTACTGTACCTGTTTCTTGCACAAGGACACCTAAATCTCTCTGAATAACCTCACATTTCCCTACATTATACTCCATCTGCCACCTTACTGCATACTCACTTAGTCTATCTATATCCCTTTGCAGACACTTTGCGCTCTCCTCACAGCTTACTGTCCCACCTAGCAGTGTATCATCAGCAAACTTGGATACATTAAACTTGGTCCCTTCATCTAGGTCATTAATACAGATTGTAAATAGCTGAGGCCCCATCACTGATCCTTGCGGCACCCCACTAGTTACAGGCTGCCAACCTGAAAAAGACACGTATATACTTGCTCTGTTTTCTGTCCGTTAATCAATCCTCTATCCTTGCTAATACATTACCTCCAATCCCATGAGCCCTTATCTTCTGTAATAATCTTTTATGTGGCACCTTATCGAATGCCTTTTGGAAATCCAAATATATTATATCCACTGATTTTCTTTTATCTAACCTGCGAGGTACTCTAATTTGTCAAACACGATTTCCCTTTCATAAAACCATGTTGACTCCACCTAATCATGTTATAATTTTCTAAGTGCCCTGATACCACTTGCTTAACAATGGATTCCAGCATTTTCCTGACGACTGATGCTTCAAAAGTATTTCATTGGCTGTGAAGCACTTTGGGACGTCCTGAGATTGTGAAAGGCGCTATAGAAATGCAAGTCTTCCTGTTATTCTCCTTTCCCCCTTGTGTTTATCTAGCTTCCCCTTAAATGTATCTGTGGTAGCGAGTTCCACATTCTCACCACCCTCTGGGTAAAGAAGTTTCTCCTGAATTTCCTGTTGGATTTATTAGTGACTATTTTATATTTATGGCCCCAAGTTCTGGTCTTCCCATAATTGGAAATATCTTCTCTACATTTACACTATCAAACCCTTTCATAATCTTAAAGACCTCTATCAGGTCAATCCCTCAGCCTTCTTTTTTCTGGAAAATGAGCCTCAGCCTGTTCAGTCTCTGATGTTAGATATAATCTTGCAGTTCTGGTATCATCCTTGAAAATCTCTTCCACACCTTCTCCAGTGCCTCTATATCCTTTTCAGAATATGGAGACCAGAACTCTGTGCTCCAAGTGTGGTCCAACTAAGGTTCAATGCAAGATTAACTTCTCTGCTTTTTAATTCTATTCCTCTAGAAATGAACCCCAGAGATTTGTTTGCATTTTTATGGCTTTAATAAGTTGTGCTGCTAGTTCCAATGATTTGTGTGTTTGATTTTCAAGTGGAGATTATTCCACCCACGTTTGACGACCTTGCAGGAAAATATTTAATCGTGCCCGCCTTGAACATTTCTGACTATTTTCGTATTACAGAACAAAATTAGATTCATCACTTACTGCCGTATCCTTGAGCAGGAATACAAGTGCATGATTCAGTCTCTTCATCACAGCAGCAGACTGTTTTAGAATTGGCATAACCGGGCTCGGAGGCAGCAGCAGAGATAGTTTATTAAAGGGGTCCTGCAGCCACTCTGTGCTGAAGTTGCTGCGCTTAGCATCTTCACACATTCCACTGGCAGGAGGGTCGGTAACCACAGAACACAGCCTGGCAAAATAATCGGCAGGAGGACCAGGAAGCAGATGAGAATTTATTTCACGCCGCGCGAGTTGTTGTGATCTGGAACATACTGCCTGAAAGGGCGGTGGAAGCAGATTCAATAGTAACTTTCAAAAGGGGATTGGTTAAATACTTGAAAGGGAGAAAATTGCAGGGCTGTGGGGAGACAGCAGGGGGAGTGGGACTAATTGGATCGCTCTTTCAAAGGGCCAGCACAGGCACGATGGGCCGAATGGCCTCCTTCTGTGCTGTATGATTTCCTACATTACAACAGTGACCATACTTCAATAGTACTTCATTGGCTGTAAAGCGCTTTGAGACGTCCGGTGGTCGTGAAAGGCGCTATATAAATGCCAGTCTTTCTTTCTTATGAACAGTGCAAAGTACTGAGAAGATTTTAGGGCTGATTAACAGTCTGACAGTCCGTGACGTGAATGCTCCTTCCATCGTTCTCCCAGCTGATGTAGGGGGGGCTGGGGGTTGGTCCTATACGGCGAGAGGATTTTTTGGGCTCCTGCAGCCCATAGGCTGAGGGGAGGGGGGGGGGAAGGGGATAACCCACTGGACACGAGTATCCCGCTGAATGTCAACCCGGAATTCTGAGCCACAACTGTCTGGAGTGGGCGTTCGAAACCTGAGACCATCTGACCCGAAGGCAGGAATTATACCATTCGGCTCAAGTGTTGAGAGAGCTGATCGAGGTCTTGGCAGCGGCAGAGGAGCTAGAATGGCCGCAGTGACCCTGGGTTTGGGGGGCGTGGGAGGAGGAACATTAGCCAGCGACCCCTGCTGGTACCTGCACCAACATGTGTGGATATCGACTGAGGACAGGATGGTGGCTCCGATGGTCAAGAGTCTTCACGGAGAATAATATTATTTTAAGTTATTGGGGGAGAAATTCATCTTGATGGCATTGCATCAGCTTCCCCGCCTCCCCACCCCCGCCGGCCGATATTCCACAATGAAACTGAATTTCGGGAGGGAGTTTATCAGGCAGATGATGTGATTCCATCCAAGCCGAGATTCTATCGCATTCAGTCCACACTAGGCTATGATTCCATTGCCAATGGCCGCCCAGGCCCAATTGGCAATTATTCTAAACAGTGGCTGTCAGAAGACCATTCGACAACTGTGGGCATCACCGCCAAGCCCAATCTTGTCCTCACCGATGTTCACACATGTGCTTTTTTGCAAAGGTCACTTGATAATAAACAGGAGGAGGCCATTCAGCCCCTTCTGCCTCTTCCGTCATTTAATCAGATTGTGGCTGACCTACACCTCAACATTTATCGGCCTTTGCTCCATATCCCTCAAAAATCTATCGCTCTCTGTTTTTCAATTTCCAATGACCACCAGCCTCAACAGCTTTTTGGGGGAGAGAGTTCCAGATTTTCACTGCCCGTCGTATGAAGAAGTGCTCCTGACATCACCTGTCCTCCTGAAGCTGTTGTCTCCTCACTGACGTTCAGTGTCACAGATTTAGATTGTCCTCTGGCATCTCACCCAAGCAGCCATTCATCAGTTGTAATCCCAGGCAGTGAGTGTCAGATGGCTATTCCATTGTAGAGAGGATCACACTCGAGGCTGATCCCGCCCTCTCACGGAGGCTGAGTTTCCCACTCCTGCTCCAGTGGTTATTGGTTACCCAACACACACCCACATATACACCTACCCACCCACACATACACTTGCGCACACACACACCCACCAACCTATACACCCACCCACATACCCACCCACAGACACATACACCCACCCACATACAACCCACACATATGCCCACTGACCTACACATCCTCCCACCCAAACACATACCCACACACACATGCAAACATACACACCCACCCATAGACACCCATACCCACATATCCACACGCACACATACCCACGTACACACACAGACACATACCAACATATATACTGGCCCACATATCCACCCACATACCCACACATATGCCCACTGACCTACACACCCACCCAAATACATACCCACACACACACCCACAGACACCCATACCCACACACACATACCCATATACACACACAGACACATACACACAGGCACACATCCACACATAGAAGGGTACGGTAGTGTAGTCTTTATGTTACTGGACTAATAATCCAGAGAACACAAGTTCAAACCCCACCACGGCAGTTTGAGAATTTTTGGAAATAAAAAGCTGGTATCAGTAAAACTGACCAACCGGCTCACTAATATCTCTTTGGGGAATGGAACCTGCCGTCCTTACCCAGTCTGGGCCTATATGTGACTCCAGTCCTACACCAACGCTCCTAACTGCCCTCTGAAGTGGCCACTCAGTTATATCAAACCGCTCACAGGGCAACTACGGATGGGCAATAATTGCTGGCTTTGCCTACATCCCGAGAATGGAGTAAATAAAACCATATCCAAGACACACGGTTCCATCAGGGTCATGGGACAATAATCAGGACCAGGAACTCTGACTTATTTTCTCGTTTCCTACCCAGGGACCCTGCCCTTCCCCTCCCCCCACTACTGTACCAGCTGATAACAGCTAACCTGGCCGAGACCCGAGATCAAAGGCCAGGAAGTTATGCTGAACCTTTATAAAACACTAGTCGTCTTCAGCTGGAGTATTATGTTCAATTCTGGGCACCGCACATTAGGAAGGACGTGGAGGCTTTGGAGAGGGTACAGAAGAGATTTACTAGAATGGTTCCAGGGGTGAAGGATTGCAGTTATATGGATAGACTAGTGAAGCTGGGCATGTTCTCCTTAGAGCAGAGAAGGTGTTCGAAATCATGAAAGACTTGGATTTACATAGCGCCTTTCACAACCATCGGACATCTCAAAGCGCTTTACAGCCAATGAAGTACTTTTGGAGTGTAGTCACTGTTGTAATGTAGCTACTGTGGCTCAGTGGACAGCATACTTGTCTGAGTCAGAGGTTGTGAGTTCAAGTCCCACTCCAGAGACTTGAGCACAAAAATCTAGGCAGTCCAGTGCAGTGCTGAGGGAGTGCTGCACTGTCAGAGGTGCCGTCTGTGGGATGAGACGTTAAACCGAGGCCCCATCTGCTCTCTCAGGGTGAACATAAAAAAACCCAAGGCACTATTTCGAAGAAGAGCAGGGGAATTATCCCCAGTGTCCTGGCCAATATTTACCCCTCAATACATAACAAAATCAAGGTGATTGGCAAAATAACTAGAGTCAACATGAGGAAAAACCATCTTATGCACCGTGTGGTTAGGATTGGGAATGCACTGCCTGATAGCGTGGTGGAAACAGTAGTTTTAAAAAAGGAACTGGATTAATACTTGAAGGAGAAAATAAATGCAGGGATATGCAGAAAGAGCGGGGGAGCGGGACTGACTGGATTGCTCTTCAAAAGAGCCGGCACTGACTCGATGGGCCGAATGGACTCCTTCTGTTGCTGTACTATTCTACGATTCTAAATCTGGTGCTTTCCTGGCCTCAAAGGTGGAGATTTGACCTCTGACCTCCTGACTCTCTGGGATAGCTGGTCCTGCCATTTTTGATAAATCTCCGACAGCAGGTTTAGTCAGCACGAGAAACACTGCCATTGAACTGATGTGTCCAGTGATTCTCCGAGGCTCTGACACATGTATTGTACGGACCTCTGGTGGCAATTACAGTAAACAGCAAGACACCCTGTGCAGTTCAACAGAAGATATGCTGTGAAATGATGGTCGTCTGTTTAACACATCAGCACATAGGTGGAAGAGAGTTCCACAACATGATCCGTGAGCGGTCTCTTTTCTTCATTTTTGATTGACGAGGTGGTGGGGGATGGTTTACATTTTATACTCAATCAAACACTCCCAGGGCAGGTACAGCATGGGTTAGATGCAGCATAAAACTCTCTCTACACTGTCCCATCAAACACTCCCAGGGCAGGTACAGCATGGGTTAGATGCAGCGTAAAGTTCCCTCTACACTGTCCCATCAAACACTCCCAGGGCAGGTACAGCATGGGTTAGATACAGAGTAAAGCTCCCTCTACACTGTCCCATCAAACACTCCCAGGGCAGGTACAGCACGGGTTAGATACAGAGTAAAGCTCCCTCTACACTGTCCCATCAAACACTCCCACGGTAGGTACAGCATGGGTTAGATGCAGCGTAAAGTTCCCTCTACACTGTCCCATCAAACACTCCCAGGGTAGGTACAGCCTGGGTTAGAAACAGAGTAAAGCTCCCTTTTCACTATCCCATCAAACACTCCGAGGGCACATACAGCATGGGTTAAATCCAGAGTAAAGCTCTCTCTACACTGTCCCATCAAATACTTCGAGGGCAGGTACAGGATGGGTTAAATCCAGAGTAAAGCTCTCTCGACACTGTCCCACCAAACACTCCCAGGGCAGGTACAGCACGGGTTAGATACAGAGTAAAGCTCCCCCTACGCTGTCCCATCAAACACTCCCAGGGCAGGTACAGCACGGGTTAGATACAGAGTAAAGCTCCCTCTACAATGTCCTGTCAAAAACCCACAGGGAAACCATATTGAAAAGATTCAAAGTTGTAGGTAAGACAGGCATGGATTTGGGATGTTACAATATGTTCAAAAACATTGGAAAGGGAAGTTGGAGATAGAAACATAGAAAATAGGTGCAGGAGTAGACCATTCGGCCCTTCGAGCCTGCATCAACATTCAATAAGATCATGGCTGATCATTCCCTCAGTACCCCTTTCCTGCTTTCTCTCCATACCCCTTGATCCCTTTAGCCGTAAGGGCCACATCTAACTCCCTCTTGAATATATCCAATGAACTGGCATCAGCAACTCTTTGCGGCAGGGAATTCCACAGGTAAACAACTCTCTGAGTGAAGAAGTTTCTCCTCATCTCAGTCCTAAATGGCCTACTCCTTATCCTAAGACTGTGTCCCCTGGTTCTGGACTTCCCCAACATCGGGAACATTCTACCCTCATCTAACAGTCCTGTCCCGTCAGAATCTTATATGTTTGTATGAGATCCCCTCTCATCCTTCTAAACACCAATGTGGCACAGTTGATCCAGTCTCTCCTCATATGTCAGTCCAGCCATCCCGGGAATCAGTCTGGTGAACCTTCGCTGCACTCCCTCAATAGTAAGAATGTCCTTCCTCAGATTAGAAGACTAAAACTGAACACAATATTCCAGGTGAGGCCTCACCAAGGCCCTGAACAACTGCAGTAAGAACTCCCTGCTCCTATACTCAAAGCCCCTAGATATGAAGGCCAACATACCACTTGCCTTCGTCACCACCTGCTGTACCTATATGCCAACTTTCAATGACTGATGAACTATGACACCCAGGTCACGTTGCATCTCCCATTTCCCTAATTTGCCACCATTCAGATAATATTCTGTCTTCGCGTTTTTGCTCCCAAAGTGGATAACCTCACATTTATCCACATTATACTGCATCTGCCATGCATTTGCCCACTCACCTAACCTGTCCAAGTCACCCTCCAGCCTCTCTAGTGTCCCCCTCACAGCTCATACCACCACCCAGTTTAGTGTCATCTGCAAACTTGGGAGATATTACACTCAATTCCTTCATCTAAGTCATTAATGTATATTGTAAAGAGCTGGGGTCCCAGCACTGAGCCCTGCGGCACTCCACTAGTCACTGCCTGCCATTCTGAAAAGGACCCGCTTATCCCGTTCTCTGCTTCCTGTCTGCCAAGCAGTTGCTATCCATGTCAGTACATTACCCCCACTACCATGTGCTTTGATTTTGCACACCAATTTCTTGTGTGGGACCTTGTCAAAAGCCTTTTGAAATGCACTGCTATTTCATCTTTAATAATTGATTCCAACATTTTCCCCACTACTGATGTCAGGCTAACTGGTCTATAATTACTCGTTTTCTCTCCCTCCTTTTTTTAAAGAATGGTGTTACATTAGCTACCCTCCAGTCCATAGGAAGTGATCCAGAGTCGATAGACTGTTGGAAAATGATCACCAATGCATCCACTATTTCTATGGCTACTTCCTTAAGTACTCTGGGATGCAATCAGGCCCCAGGGATTTATCGGCCTTGAATCCCATCAATTTCCCTAACACCATTTCCTGCCTAATAAGGATTTCCTTCAGTTCCTCCTTCTCACTAGACCCTCGGTCCCCTAGTGTTTCCGGAAGGTTATTTGTATCTTCCTTCGTGAAAACAGAACCAAAGTATTTGTTTAACTAGTCTGCCATTTCTTTGTTCCCCATTATAAATTCACCTGAATCTGACTGCAAGGGACTTACGTTTGTTTTCACTAATCTTTTTCTCTTCACATATCTATAGAAGCTTCTGCAGTCAGTTTTTATGTTCCCAGCAAGCTTCCTCTCATACTCTATTTTCCCCCTCCTAATTAAACCCTTTGTCCTCCTCTGCTATATTACAATATTCTCCCAGTCCTCAGGTTTGCTGCTTTTTCTGGCCAATTTATATGCCTCTTCCTTGGATTTAACACTATCCTTAATTTCCCGGGTTAGCCACGGTTGAGCCACCTTCCCCGTTTTATTTTTACTCCAGACAGGGATGTACAATTGAAGTTCATTCTTGTGATCTTTAAATGTTTGCCATTGCCTATCCACTGTCAACCCTTTAAGTATCACTCGCCAGTCTATTCTAGCTAAGTCACGTCTCAGTAACTTTCAAGTGGGAATTGGAAAAATACTTGAAAAGGAAACGATTTTCAGGGCTACAAGTAAAGAGCGGGGAGAGTGGGATTAATTCGATAGCTCTTTCGAAGAGCCAGCACAGGCACGATAAGACAAATGGCCTTCTGTGCCGTATCAATCTATGTAACAGCGAGCTTGCATTTTCACCAGCCTCGAGTAAATAAGTTTCTTCTGAATTCCTTGGTAAGTTTGCGGATTGGGAGGAAAAAGGACAATTTTTCCGTGAGGTGGCTTTTCAGTGCGTAGCGATTTATTAATAATTTAATAACTTTTTATATAGATGTTCTCTGAAAACCGCGCACTTTTTTTATACAAAAGAGAGTCCAGGTCCGCCAGCCTCGGTGCCCCCTCAATCCTCGGCTTCAGACTCCTCTTCGTCCTGGACGATTTGGAAGTAGCGGAGTTCGTAGCTTTCCTTGTCGGAGGCGACGACTCGCAGCCAGTCTCGCAAGTTGTTCTTCTTCAGGTACTTTTTGGTCAGGTACTTCAGGTACCTGAGGGAGAGAGCGAGAGAAGTCCGAGGTTAAAAACATGCCAACTCTTCAGTGGGTAGCACTCTCACCTGAGTCAGTACGTCATGGGTTCAAGTCCCACTCCAAAGACTTGAGCACTGAGCTGTACTGTCAGAGGTGCCGTCTTTCGGATGAGATGTTAAACTCCTTCTCTCCTCTCGGGTGCGCGGAAAAGATCCCACGGCCACTATTTCGAAGAAGAGCAGGGGAGTTATGCCCAGTATTTATCCCTCAATTATCACTAAAAACAGATGATCTGGTTATTTATTACATTGTTGTTTGTGGGAGCTGGCTGTGCACAAATTGGCTGCCACTTTTCCTGCATTACAACAGTGAGCACACTTCAAAAAGTACTTCACTGGCTGTAAAGCGCTTTGAGACGTCCTGAAAGAAGCTGTAGAAATGCGAGTCTTATTCTGCCTCTAGAGAAGGCTGTTCTGGAAGATGGGATGGAGATAGCCAGAGAGATCGTGAGTTTGGGAGTTCAGAGCGGTCGGGAGGTCTGAGGAGGAGGAGGCCCGAAGGTCGGTGAGGATTTCAATTCTGATGAGTCAGGAGGTCGGCAAGTGGGGAGGTCGATGAGTCGATAAGTTGGGAGGTCGGTGATCGGGAGGTCGGCAAGTCGGTAAGGCCTTGAGGTCGCTGAGTTGGGAGGTCGGAGAGTCGGTAGGCCCTATGAGGTCGCCGAGTCGGGAGTTCGGAGGTCGGTGAGGTGAGTTGAGTTGGTAAGAAGCTCTCTTTTCTCTATTTCGTTTTAAGTAGATTTTAAACTAGGTAAGGCTAACTAGAGGAATGGCACTGCAGCTCAGTCGCGTGGAGTGCACATCCCACGGCATGTGGGAAGTCCTGAATGCTTCGTGCAGCCTAGACAACCGTGTGCGCAGGTGTCGTCTCCAGCTTCAACTGCTCAAGCTCTGCGTCTAGAAGCTGGAGCAGTGGATCGAGTCAATAAGGTGCATCCGCGAGGCTGAGAACTACGTGGGTAGTCACCCCGCAGCTTAAAGGCGTGTAGGTAGAGGGGAAGTGGGTGAACACCAGGCATAGTAAGTGTGCTAGGCAGGTAGCACAGGAGTCCCCCGTGAGTCCATCTCGCTTTCAAACCAATATTCATTCCTGAGTATCAGTAAGGGCGATGGTGCCTCTGGGGAGTGCAGCCAGAGACAATTCCAAGGCACCACGGGTGGTTCAGCTGCGGAAGAGGGACGAAGAACAAAAGAGCCCTAGTGATAGGGGACTCTATAGTTAGGGGAACAGACAGGCATTTCTGCAGCCGTAGATGTGACTCCTGAATATGGTTTTGTGCATCCCTGGTGCCAGGGTCAAGGGTGTCACAGAACGGACACAGGGCATCCTGCAAGGTGGGGGTGGGGGTGGGGGGGGGGGGGGGGGTAGTAAACAGCGAGAGGTCTTGGTCCATATCAGGACCAATGATATCAGTAAAAAAGGGATGAGGTCCTACAGGAAGAATTCAGGGAGCTAGGAAGAAAATGAAAGGATAGGACCTCAAAGGTAGTAATCTCCGGGTTGCTACCGGTGCCATGTGCTAATGAGTATAAGAATAGGAGGATAGAGAGGATGAACACGTGGCTGGAAAGTTGGTGTAGGAGGGAGGGCTTTAAATTCTTGAGGCATTGGGACCGCTTCTGGGGGAGATGGGACCTGTACAAACCGGACGGGTTGCACCTCAACAGCGCTGGGACCAATATCCTCGCGGGTAGTTTTGCTAGTGCTGTTGGGGAGCGTTTAAACTAGCTTGGCGGGGGATGAGAACCTGAGAATGAATTCAAAAGGGAAGGAAGTAAAGCTGAAATTGGATAGCAAGAATCTAGAAAGCGAATCTGTAAGACAGAGGAAACAGAGTTTAGTATGTAGTAAGCAAGGAGGTCTTCCTGTGCTGAATGGTATATACTTTAATGCAAGGAGTATAGCAAATAAGGCGGATGAGCTAAGAGCACAGGTAGACACTTGGGAATATGACATTATAGCCATTCCAGAAACATGGCTGAAAGAGGGGCAGGTTTGACAGACCAATATTCCTGGCTACAGGATTTTTAGACAAGATAGAGAGGGGGGTAAAGGGGGGGGAGTTGCAGTACTGATTAAAGAAAATATTACAGCGACGAGGAGGGATGATATGTTAGAGAGATCATCAAATGAGGCCATATGAGTCGAATTGAAAAATAAAAAAGGAGTGATCACACTGCTGGGCATGTATTATAGACCCCCAAACAGTGGGAGGTATATAGAGGAGCAAATATGTAGACAAATTGCTGTGAAGTCCAAAATCCATAGGGTAGTAATAGTAGGGGATTTTAACTATCCAAATATTGATTGGGACAAATTTAGTGTGAAGGGTATAGAGGGTGCAAAATTCTTGAAATGCATTCAAGAGAACTTTTTTAGTCAGTATGTAGCAAGCCCAACACGAGGGAGGGCAGTCTTAGATTTAGTTTTGGGAGAATGAAGCTGGGCAGGCTGAAGGGGTATTGGTGGGAGAACACTTGGGTGCCAGTGACCATAATTCAGTCAGATTCAAGTTGGTTATGGATAAGGACAAGAAAAGTTCCAAATTGGGGAAAAGCTAATTTTGCTAAGTTAAGGAGTGATTTGGCCATGGTGGACTGGAAACAGCTACTTGAGGGTAAATCAGTGTCGGAACAGTGGGAGGCATTTAAGGAGGATATCTGGAAGGTTCAGGCCAAACATGTGCCCTTAAAGAAAAAGGTTCTGGAAAATAATTCTAGAGCCCCCTGGATATCTAGGGACTTACAGGGGAGGATTAAAAAAAAAGGGAAACATATGTCATATCAACAGCTAAATAATATAGAATCTTTAGAGGAATATAGAAAGTTAAAAGGCAAAATTAAAAAGGATATTAGGAATACTAAGAGAGAGCATGAAAAATTCTTGGCCAATAAAATTAAAGAAAATCCTAAAATGTTCTATGAATATATTAAGAGTAAGAGGGTAACTAAAGAAAGGATAGGGCCTAATAAAGACCATGAGCGCAATCTTTGTGTGGAGGCGGAAGATGTTGGGAAGGTTCTTAACGAATACTGTTTTCACAAAGGAAAGGGGCAATGCAGATATTGCTATTGAGGAATGTGATATTCTAGATGAAATAAATATAATGAGGGGGAAGTATCAAGGGGTTTAGCAGCTTTAAAAGTAGATAAGTCCCCGGATGAAATGCATCCTAGGCTGTTGAGCGAAGTAAAAGAGGAAATAGCAGAGGCCTTGACCATCATTTTCCAGTACTCTTTGGATCTGGGCATGGTGCCGGAGGATTGAAGGACTATTAATGTAGTATGCTTGTGTAAGAAGGGAGAAAGGGACAGGCCGACCTAACCTCAGTAGTGGGAAAATTATTGGAAAAAATCCTGAAAGACAGGATAAATCTGCATTTGAAAAGGCAAGGATTAATTAAGGACAGTCAGCATGGATTTGTTAAGGGAAGATCGTGTCTGACTAACCTGATTGAATTTTTTGAGGAGGTAACCAAGAGGGTCAATGAGGGTAGTGCATACGATGTATATATGACTTTAGCAAAGCTTTTGATAAGGTCCCACATGGTAGACTGGTCATGAAGGTTAAAGCCCATAGGATACAGGGCAAAGTGTCAAGTTAGATTTAAAATTGGCTTGGAGGAAGGGAGCAAATGGTAATGATTGATGGATGTTTTTCTGACTGGTAGGATGTTTCCAGTGGGGTTCCGCAGGGCTCAGTACTGGGACCCTTGCTTTTTGTGATACATATCAACGATTTAGATTTGAATACAGGGACCATGATTAAGAAGTTTGCATACAATACTAAAATTGGCTGTGTGGTTGATAATGAAGAGGAAAGTCATGGGATATCAATCTACTGGTCAGAGCAGTGGCAAATGGAATTTAATTCAGAGAAGTGTGAGGTGATGCACTTTGGGAGGGCTAATAAGGACAGAGTATACATATTAAGTGGTAGGCCACTTAATAGTGTAGATGAACAAAGGGGCCTTGGAGTGCTTGTCCACAGATCCCTGAAAGTAGGCCAGCTGGATAAGGTGGTTAAGAAGGCATACAGAATGCTTGCCTTTATTAGCCGACGCATAGAATATAAGAGCAGGGAGGTTATGCTTAAATTGTATAATACTTTGGTTAGGCCACAACTGGAGTATTGCATGCAGTTCTGGTCACCGTATTATAGGAAGGACGTGATTGCACTAGAGGGGGTGCAGAGTAGATTTACTAGAATGCTGCCTGGAATGGAGAATCTTAGTTATGAGGACAGATTGGATAGGCTGGGTTTGTTCTCATTGGAACAGAGAAGGTTGAGAGGAGACCTCTGAGGTGTACAAAATATTGAGAGGCTTGGACATAGTCGATAGTAAGGGTCTTTTTCCTTTTATGGAGGGGGTCTATTCCGAGGGAGCATAGTTTTAAGATGGTTGGGGGAAGGTTTAGAGGGGATTTGAGGGGGGTCTTCTTTATGCAGAGGGTTGTGGGGATCTGGAACGCGCTGTCTAGAAAAGTGGTGGATGCAGAAACTCTCACCACTTTTAAGAGATGTTTGGATGGGCACTTAAAGTGCAGTAACCTGCTGGCTTACGGACCTAGAGCTGATAATTGGGATTAGACTGGACGACCTTTTGTTGGACGGACTAGATATAATGTTAAGTACTGCAGGGAATAGAATACGGCCAGGGTGATGATCTGGATTAGTTTTGATCGCCTGGATGGGTCGGAGAGGAATTTTCCCAGATTTTTTTCTCCCTAAATTGGCCTGGGTTTTTAAATCTGTTTTTTGCCTCTCCCAGGAGATCACATGGCTCCGATTGGGGTGGAATGTAGAATGTTTTAGTATAAGGGATGTCGCAGTTGTGGTGAGATGGATTGATTGGGCTGGGTGCTCTTTGCCTTTCCGTCATTGTTCATAGGTTTATATGGCCCTTACGGCTAAGGGGACCAAGAGGTATGGAAAGAAAGCAGAAAAGGGGCACTGAGGGAATGATCAGCCATGGTCTTATTGAATGGTGGTGCAGGCTCGAAGGGCCTACTCCTGCACCTATTTTCAATGTTTCTATATGTAACCTTTAGGGCTGCTGACCAAGGGCCATGTGGCTTTGTCGGCCGGCACGGACACAATGGGCCGGAATGGCCTCCTTCTGCGCTGTAAATTTAGATGTTTCTATGATACAGCTGCACGGGGACTCAGTCACTCCCCGATACCTAAACCTATGGTTTGCATGCCAACCAAGGCGGGGAGTGCTGGCTGGTTATTCAGCCAAAGTAGACCTCACAGGTACGTCAAATCTTGCCCTCGCGTTGATGTCTGCACATTTACTCTTCCAACAGGGGTCAAGGTCTTTCTTTCCTCCCCCCCATCTCCACCAGTTAGCTCGGGGCATGGTGGCCAACTACAGCCTAAACAGCGCACAGCAGGACTCCGCAGTCAAGATTAGCCATGCCAGCTGCTTCCCCCGCTCCCCGAGGACCAGGACGCTGAAGCAAACAGTGACAATCTTCGATGCCGACCAGCCAGCAGAAACTGCCCTGGTCGACACACCTCAGTTAATCAAACCATTATCATCAACATAACATGCAGCGCCTTAACAAAAACCTCACTCATTATTCCAAAATTCCCAAATCACTTCTCTCTATCGGAACAGACGCCAAAAAGCCCTCATCAAATCCCAAGAGAGACACCTTCCACCTACTCGGATTTGATAGTAAATAAGGAGAAATCGTTTCCAGTGACAGGAGGGCGGTAACCAGAGGGGACAGAGTCAGGGTAATTGGCAAAAAAAACAGGGGGGACCTGAGGAATAACTTTTTACGCAGCGAGTTGCTGTGATCTGGAATGCACTGCCCGAAAGGGCGGTGGAAGCAGATTCAACAACAATTTTTACAAGGGATTTGAATAAATACTAGAAAAGGAAAACATTTGCAGGGCTTTGGAGAAAAGGCAGGGGTATGGGATTAATTGGATTGCTCTTTCAAAGAGCCTGCACAGACACGATGGGCCGAATGGCCTCTATCTGTCCTGTATAGTTATACCTGTATGATTCTACTCCTAGCTGAGGTGCAATTCCATAGCTAGCACCTACCTGCTAGCACCTCACCAAACTGGACATTGCCCAGACCAGAGCAGACTGGCTAATAAGCCACAGCTGCATCACAGATGTGCCCGATTTTGTTCTCACAATGTTCTATGAGCTAACGGAACTGTGTTTATTTTATACAAGAACATTTCATGATGTGGGCACCGCTAGCAATTATTGCCCATTCCCTAGTTGCCTGGAGAAGGTGGTGGTAGATAATCTTATTTCAATTTTTTTGGGGGTGCGCGCCCCTTTAACGGGCTGCACGGCCTATTCAAATTCTCGCGCATCCCTGTTTTTCCCATTTAAAAGCTGGTGCGTGGCCTGACGGGAACATTAGCGGTGCGCCTGCTCCCTTGAACCGCTGCAGTCCTCAATTTGACGGTATGAGGTTGGGAGTACAGCAGCAGGAGCTCTGACTGAATTATTTCCCCCCCCCACCACATACATGCCCCCAAACCCCAAGCACTGAGGCCAACAGCAGCACCAACAATCCAAGAATCATACGCAACGCGACGGATGCTCACCTCTTGGAGAACTGTTTGGCCGAGGTGACTGTGATCTTGTTTTTCAGACGCTCGATCTGGACCACGTTGCCCAGGTTTCCGGCCTTCCCCCCGACCTTCACTTTCTCCCGCAGGAACTGCTCCTGTTGTGGAAAACAGAACCATGGGACACTAGGGAAGGAGACCCTAGGCATGAACTAGGGACGGAAACCCTAGCCAAAACAACCAGTTAGCAGAGCAACAGGTACAGGGGAAACATAGAAAATAGGTGCAGGAACAGGCCATTCGGCCCTTCGAGCCTGCATCACCATCCAATATCATGGCTAATCATGCAACTTCAGTACCCCACTCCTGCTTTCTCTCCATACCCCCGATCCCTTTAGCCGTAAGGGCCACATCTCTAACTCCCTTTTGAATATATCCAATGAACTGGACTCAACAACTTTCTGTGGTAGAGAATTCCACAGGTTCACAATTCTCTGGGTGAAAAAGTTTCTCATCTCAGTCCGAGATGGCTTACCCTTTATCCATAGACTGTGACCCCCGGTTCTAGATTTCCCCAACATCAGGAACATTCTGCCTGCATCGAACCTTTTCAAATCCCGTCATAATTTTGTATATCTATGAGATCCCCTCTCATTCTTCTAAATTCCAGTGAATATAAGCCTAGTCGATCCAGTCTTTTGTCATATGTCAGTCCTGCCATCCCGGGAATCAGTCTGGTGAACCTTCGCTGCACTCCCTCAATAGCAAGAATGTCCTTCCTCAGATTAGGAGACCAAAACTGCACACAATACTCAAGGTGTGGTCTCACCAAGGCCCTGTACAACTTCTATGCTCCTTTACTCAAATCCTCTCACTATGAAGGCCAACATGCCATTTGCTTTTTTTTAACTGCCTGTTGTACCTGTATGCCTACTTTCAATGACTGATGTACCATGACACACAGGTCTCGTTGCACCTCCCCTTTTGCTAATCTGTCACTATTCAGATAATAATCTGCCTTCCTGTTTTTTCCAGCAAAGTGGATAACCTCACATTTATCCACATTATACTGCATCTGCCCAACTAACCTGTCCAAGTCACCCTGAAGCCTCTTAGCATCCTCCTCACAGCTCACACTGCCACCGAGCTTAGTGTCATCTGCAAACTTGGGAGATATTACATTCAATTCCTTCGTCTAAATCATTAATATATATTGTAAATAGCTGGGGTCCCAGCACTGAACCCTGCGGTACCCCACTAGTCACTGCCTGCCATTCTGAAAAGGACCCGTTTATTACCACTCTTTGCTTCATGTCTGCCAACCAGTTCTCTATCCACGTCAATACATTGCCCCCAATACGATGTGCCTTAATTTTGCACACTAATCTCTTGTGTGGGACCTTGTCAAAAGCCTTTTGAAAATCCAAATACACCACATCCACTGGTTCTCCCTAATCCACTCTATTAGTTACATACTCAAAAAATTCAAGAAGATTTGTCAAGCATGATTTGCCTTTCATAAATCCATGCTGACTTGGGAGGGAGAGGCAGTTAGTTCACTTCTGAAAGTTCAAGACACTCATAAGTTAGTTTACTCACTTCGCCTCAGAAACTGGTCAAGGACAAGACTAAATTCTGGGCACCCTCCTCAAAGGTTACGCTTGTCCAAAATCCCAAGCATTTCCTTATGTGCTCCTTAGGAATTTATCATGGAACCTCAGGGGACACTTTAAAAATTGCATCAGTGTTCCTTTTCATTTTAATTAATAAGCACATGGGATGTTTTCCTACATTAAAGACGCTATATAAAATATAAGTTAACTGGATAGTACAATGGCGGGGGGGTGGGGGAAACGGGATTGTCGGATCTCTCTGGGCGAATCAAGATGGGTACTGGACCAGCAGATCCAGTAAAAGCACCAATCAATTGGTCTATTAGCACCACTACGTCAACCAATGAGTTGCCGGACTTACGGCATGACTCACAGCAAACAGCCTATTTAAACAGGACACTACAGCAAACCGTGTGCAGAGTCTACTTAAACAGAGTCCTTCCGAACTACAGCAAACAGAATTCGTGACCGAAACTACAGTAAAGTCTCCCAATAAAAGCGGGGTGATTTCCCTGGCAAAATGTACGAGTTGAGGATAGTTGCACAATATGTTTAAAATCAATTCCATTCCATTCAGTTACAGCAGCGATTGACAGGGGAATTACCCAATTATCTCCATTCTGGTGGAATAGTGGTATCACTATATGCAGCCTTCATTTTATTAGGACCCTTTCACCTGCTCAATGCAGGCTGGGATTGCTGACCATCCTCATAACAATCCCCATTCCTTCGGTCACTTAGGCCCAGATTCAGCAAATGCCAGCGAGGCCAACAGTAGGGCTGCTACAACAACTTGTATTTATATAGCACCTTTAACGTACTAAAATATTCCAAGGCACTTCACAGGAGCGATGATCAAACAAAATCGGACACCGAGCAACACAAGATGTCATTCAGACAGTTCACCACAAGTTTGCTCAAAGAGGTAGGTTTTCAGGAGCGTCTTAAAGGAGAGAGGCGCGGAGAGATTTGGGGACCAGGCATAGCTTGGGGCCCAGGCAGCTGAATGCATGGCCGCCAATGGTGGAGCAAGGTACAGCCAATATAATCCCCATAGATAGAACTTATGTGGGGCTTCCCCACACCCAAACGCTGTTCAATGACCCACCCGAGTGCACTGACCCAGGCTTTGCCGCAATGCCCAATCGGCCCTCACAGGAAGAGTGGCCACTCGTGTGGGGTGAACATGGTGGCTTGGGTCTGAGCTGGAGTCAGCACCTCCGGGGGAGGGGAGAGGGGGGAGGGGAGAGGGGGGAGGGGAGAGGGGGGAGGGGAGAGGGGGGAGGGGAGAGGGGGGAGGGGAGAGGGGAGAGGGGGGAGGGGAGAGGGGGGAGGGGAGAGGGGGGAGGGGAGAGGGGGGAGGGGAGAGGGGGAGGGGAGAGGGGGGAGGGGAGAGGGGGGAGGGGAGTAAAAAGAGAGAAGAGGAACTGGAAAATAAAAAAGGGTTAAATTCCTTACAAAGTTGCCAGAGTCGAGGATGCCATCTTCTACTGGTTTGGCGAGGTTGAGCGTGAACCTCCACATCTGTTTCTTCTTGCCCTTAAGCAGCACTGACGACTTATTCTGGGGAGGGGGGCGGAAAGGAAGCCGTGAGGAAATGCAACAAATAGAATGGGGAGCCAGCAGCACCCAACAGCAGTCTGCCTCAACACCAAGATTAACACAGTTTGAGAACCACCGGAAACTCAACCCTCCACCAAACCCAGGGTTGGGGGGGGGGGGGGGGAATATTTATATATTAAAACATAAATATTTCACATAAAAGAAATATTAAGTATTTTACAAATTAATATTAAATGTTTCATTAAATTAATAAGAAATATTTCACAAATTAACTATTTCATATAAATTAACATTAAATATTTCACAAATTATTAAATATTTCAAATTAGTAAGAATTAAATATTTCACAAATTAACATTAAATATTTCACAAATTAGTAAGAAACATTAAATATTTAATATATGAATTCATAAAACATTAAATATTTCACACAAATTAATAAATATAATTCATGGGGAGAGGGGGGAAGTTTGGAGGAAGATTTATAAATTAAAACTTTGAATGATGATTTATATTTCCAATGACACAAGTTCATTAAGTGAAAATGTCAACATTGCAATGAGCTATTACTGCATTTAATTTCTAACAGTGCACAATTTGCTATATATTTCTAATTGCACACTGAGCAACGATTGAACATTGCTCACAGTCAGTGTGGGTGAGCCACGCTGGGATTTGGTCAGTTGGCCGCACAGCCTGGGCTCTCAGGTAGCGGGCCGGGCTGCCCAGCACCGGGGCGGAGGAGGGAGGGAGATGCCAGGTCGCTCTGCCGGGGTCTGGGGGCTGGGGGCTGAGGCGAATCCCCGCCTTCTCCTCACTCACCGACACCATACTGCTCTGCCGCTCCGCTGGGACCCAAAGGAGCGCCGCGCCGCCCGCCGCCGCTTTATATAGTCGGCTGCGTCCTGACGTCAGCGTGTCGTGCAGGCGGGGGCAACGCGTGGTGGTGCCGGCACGTGACGTGTGACGTCACTGTTGCCACGTGTTTTTGCTTCTCATTGCACCCAAAAGGTCTGATGTTGGCTGGACTTGAGAGAGCATGTTTCCACTTGTGGGTCATACATGTAACAATTGCAACAAATACTGCGGATGCTGGAAATCATAGAACGCTCACAGCACAGAAGGAGGTCATTCGGCCCGTCGATACCGTTCCAGCTCTTTGAAAAAGCTATCCACTTAGCCCCACTCATAGCATGGTTACAACAACTTGTATTTATATAGCGCCTTTAATGTAGTACAACGTCCTAAGGCGCTTCACAGGAGTGCATTTGACACCGAGCCAAATAAGAATACATTAGAGCAGGTGACCAAAAGCTTTGTCAAAGACGTAGGTTTTAAGGAACGTCTTAAAAGAAGAGCGATATAGAGGCGGAGAGATTTAGGCAGGGACTTTCAGACCTTAGGGCCGAGGCAGCTCAAGGCCCGGACACCAATGGTTGAGCGATTTTAATCGAGGATGCTCAAGAGGGCAGAATTAGAGGAGCGCAGCTATCTCGGGAGGTTGTGGGGCTGGAAGAAATTACAGAGATAGGGAGTGGCGAGGCCAAGGAGGGATTTAAAAACATGGATGAAAATTTTGAGATCAAAGCTTTGCTTAACGGGGAGCCAATGTAGGTCAGCGAGCACATGATGGGTGCTGGGTGAAGGCTGAGCGGGACTTGTTGCGAGTTAGGACATGGGCAGCCGAGTTTTGGATGAGTTCAAGTTTATAGAAGGTGGAAGATGGGAGGCCAGCCAGGACCGCATTGAAATAGTCAAGTCTAGAGGTTACAAAGGCATGGATGAGGGTTTCAACAGCGGATGAGCTGAAGCAAGGGCAAAGATGGGCGATGTTACAGATGTGATAATAGGCGGTCTTAGTTATGCTGCAGATATATGGTCAAAAGTACATTTCAGTACATATGACACCAAGGCTGCAAACAAGGCTGGTTTAGTCTCAGGCACATGTTGGAGAGAGGGATGGAGTCAGTGGCCAGGTGAAACAATGGCTTCAGTCTTCTCAATATTTAATAGAACATTTCAGAAATGGATGTCGGACAAGCAGTCTGTCGAAATCTCAACTCGCAATATACGACTCTGACACCTTCAGCTCTGGCAGATGTTCTTTTAATTTTACTTGCAGCAAGGGAAAAGTCTCACTCAATCAACGGCTAAGTGAAGACCTCCAAAATGGTACAGTTTCATGAGATATTTATACAGTAAAAACACAAGTTATGGCCTCTTGCTGTGTATTGGCTCCTTGCAGTCAGTGAATACAGATAAAGAGTTAATCACCACATCCTTGTCCTGACATGGTTCCTAAATGTCTCTTTTTGTCAGGGTTATTAGTTGGCCAGTCAGCCATTACTCGATGAGAGTGTGATAATGTGCTATTACCGGCATTGCATTGTGTCAGGATTGTCCAGTTTCCCGGTCAGTTATCTTTTTGCATGAAAGGGATGAGTTCTGTATAAGAGATAATGGCTGGTAGTTTGAGTATCTCAAAGGGGGGGGGGGGGGCGGAGAATGCAACTGGTGCTGCATGGGCAATACAGGAGAGCACCAGGGGTGGTACTTGTCTCAGCAGGACAGTCTCCATGCTGTCTGGTGGCTATTAATCAGCTATTAGTCGTTTCAAGCCAGGTTTAGCTGTTTATGCAAACAGTCTGTCAGTTGCAGAAATTTCTAGAAGGACCAGGACTCCATTTTGTTTTATATCAACAAGGGTACAAAATACAGTGTGATACAGCTTAGATAAAATACATTTCCACAAGTCTAACAATTTAGAGACAGTGGAGGGGTCGAGAGATGTGGTAGTGAGGTAGAGCTGGGTGTCATCAGCGTACATGCGGAAAATGACGCTGTGTTTTTGGATGATGTCGCCAAGGGGCAACATGTAGATGAGAAATAGGAGGGGGCCAAGGACAGATCCTTGGGGGACACCAGAGGTAACGATGCGGGGGTGGGAAAAGAAGCCATTGCAGGTGATTCTCTGGCTACAATTAGATAGATAAGAATGGAACCAGGCGAGTGCAGTCCCACCCAGCTGGACAACGGTGGAAAAATGTTGGAGAAGGATGGAGTGGTCAACCGTGTCAAAGGCTGCAGACAAATCAAAAAGGACGAGGATGGATGTTGTCATTGAGAACCGTTAACAATGTCAGCTAACATGGGAACCAGAAAAGGAGGTGGGAATAGGGTCGCGGGAGCAGGAAGTGGGTCTCATGGACAAGATGAGTTTGGAGAGGTCATGAGGGCAGATTGGAGAAAGATATGAGGTCAGGGCTAGGGCAGGGGGATCCTTACAGGAAGTTTGGCCCGGTGGGCTAGGGGAAGGAAGGGAAGTGGCAGAGGCAGCTGAACGGATGGTCTCGATCCTAGAGACAAGGAAGTCCATGAGCTCCTCACACTTGTTGACGGAGGTGAGGGTGGAGGAGACAGGGGAGAGGGCTTTAAGAAGACAGTTAGCAGTGGAGAATAGAAGCCGGGGTTTATCTTTGCATTCCAGAATGATTTTGGAATAATGAGCAATTTTGGCAGATGAGAGCATGATCCCATAATGCTTTATGTGGTCCAGCGAGATCTGGTGGTGAAAGGCCAAACCAATTGTCCGTTCAAGTCTGCGTCCCTTGAATGTAAGGGAGTGAAGATCAAGGCTGTACCAGGGGGAACAGCCAAGGTGAAAGAGAGTAATTGTTTTAATAGGGACTAGGGCATCAAAGGTGGTGGTGAGGGTGTGACTGAGCAGATCAATAGTTGCAGAAATGTCATGGTGAATGGAGGGCCAAAGCCTGGACAGTTTGGAGTTGATAAGTGCAGTTGTAAGAGAGTTGGGAGAATTATTTCCAGGGGCGGACACAGAAGGAGGTAGGGTTGTAGAGGTGGTGGGAGGGGATGTGGGTGGAGAGCGACACGAGGAGGTGATCAGAGATGGCGTTATCTGCGATTTGCACGACGGGAGTAGCGAGACAATGAGAGATGGCAAGGACGAGGGGATTGCCGTGAATATGGGGTGAGGAATTTACATGGAGGGAGAGATTAAGGGAGGATAGGAGGGTAGTGAAATCAGAGGAGAAAGGGTATGGTGAATTGAGATGGAGGTTAAAATCTCCGAGGATGAGAAGTTATTTGATGCAGAGGCTGAGGAAGGAAAGCAGTGAAGATATCTCGGCAATAAAATCTTCATGGTACTTGGGTGGGTGGTACAGAACGAGAATTTTAAATGAGGTGAGAGGGATGGAACAGGGTGAGATGCTCAAAGGAGAAGAAAGTGCCAGAGGAGTAGTGAGACAGACCAAGGTGTGATTTGGTGATGAGAACCACACCGCCGCCACGGCGGTCTGAGCGGGGAAAGTGGTGAAAGATATATAAAAACAGAAAATGCTGAAATCTCAGCGGGTCAGGCAGCATCTGTGGAAAGAGAAATAGAGTTATCGTTTCAGGTCGATGGTAGAAAGTATAGCCAGGCGGGGAGACTTCATTTAAGGGAAAGGTGTTATCACCCCTCAACCAACTTGCTGTCAGGACCATGATGTCGATGCAATCATCCACGATAAGCTCATGGATGGGAAGGACCTTGTTCACAAGTGAACGGACGTTTTGGAGGGGGATGCAGAGAGGGTCGGTGGTGACTTCCCCACTGCCAGCGTCCACAGGATCAGTGCTGGGGGGGGGGGGGGGTGTGAGTTGGACGGGGAGGAGATTGGCAAGATTAGCCCCTAGTGGGTATGCCAGGTAGGAAGGTCGGTGAGAGAGTAAGATGGAACAGTTGAGGTTGCTGCTCGTAAGAAGGCAGCGATGAGTGCCTCGATGGGCTCTGTGTAGGATGCCAAGAGAGGCACAGAGGGAAGCTGTAGGCTTATCTAGGAGAGAGTCAAGCCTGGGACGATGGCAGCAGAGTAGGAAGGTTGAAGAGTAATGAAGGATTGGGGTAGGGATTTGGGAGGGCAGAGTAGCCGAGAGAAGAGAGATGAAAGGAGGCATGACGACAGGAGAGAATGGTCAGAGAGGGATCGAGAGAAAAGGAAAAGAGGAAAAAGTGGCAAAGTTTGGCAGGGAACCGCCTCTTCTTGGCTTGTTAGAAATGGCAGCAGCCTTTGAGTGAGTGAGTGACTAGGGGATGGCAGGGTGTCAACTGTTCGCAGCAGTGAAACTGAAGGGTGGCGGCAGGAGCAAGCACCATTTTTAAATTAGCACGAGCGGCCCGGGCCCAAATAGCATCCTGGGCATGGGGCGTACCTGGGCCTATCGAGCAACCTCCGCGGGAGGGCGGGATGTGTGGCCCAAAGATCACCCCTTGGCTCCATGCTACAACACAGGAATTAGCGTGGGATTATGGAGCGAGGGCAGATAGCCCGTGTAAGTACCTGCATCCGCCGCTACCTCCCGGAACCATCGGTTGAAGAGCGCTTGGCATAATCCGGGCAACCGGCTAGCAACCGGAGAGGGGAGGGGTGCAGCAGCAACAGCAACATCTCCAGGCGACTGGGGACTGATGGGAGTTGATGAGTTATGCCCTGCTCATCTCCCCAATTTGATTTGGAGGTGGGGAGCGTGGTCTTAAGCACACAAGGTAAGGATCCAACACACTCTATCGAGTGATGTGAACATCTTGTGATTTATTGTGGCAGAAGGCATTTGTTAAAGACCCACATGTGAGACTATTAACTAAGGTAGAAGCCCATGGAATTGAGGGCAAATTATTGACCTGGTTCGGAAATTGGCAGAGCGGCAGAAGACAAAGATTAGGGGTAATGGGTAGGTACTCAAATTGGCAGGCTGTGACTAATGGTCCGCAGGGATCTGTGTTTAGTCTCAACTATTCACAAAATTATTAACAACTTTAATGATGCAATAGAAATTCATCTATCCAAATTTGCCGATGAAACAAAAACAGGCGGCATTGCAGGCAGTGTAGAAGAAAGCATAAAATTACAACGGGATATCGAGAGAATAAGTGAATGGGCAAAACTGTGGCAAATGGATTTCAATGTTGGGAAATATGAAGTCATCCACTTTGGACCTAAAAAGGATAGAACAAGATACTTTCTAAATAGTGAGGAGCTAAAAACAGTGGAGGTCCAAAGAGACTTGGGGGTCCAGGTATATAGAGCATTAAAATGTCATGAACAAGTACAGAAAATAATTAAAGACGCTAATGGGTATTTAGAGGACTAGAGTACAAGGGAGTAGAAGTTATGCTGTAGCAATACAAAACCCTGGTTAGACCACACCTGGAGCACTGTGAGCAGTTCTGGGCACCACATCTTAGGAAAGATATATTGGCCTTGGAGGGAGTGCAGCGTAGTTTACCAGAATGATACCTGGACTTCAAGGGTTAAGTTACGAGGAGAGATTACAAAAATTAGGGTTGTATTTCCTAGAATTTAGAAGGTTAAGGGGTAATCTGATCTAAGTTTTCAAGATATTGAGGGGGATAGATAGGGAGGATAGAGAGAAACAATTTCTGCTGGTTGGGGATTCTAGGACTAGGGGGCAGAGTCTAAAAATTAGAGCCAGACCTTTCAGGGGTGAAATTAAGAAAGAAAAGAAAGACTTGCATTTATATAGCGCCTTTCATGACCATCGGATGTCTCAAAGCGCTTTACAGCCAATGAAGTACTTTTGGAGTGTAGTCACTGTTGTAATGTGGGAATTAGGAAACACTTCTACATACAAACGGTGTTAGAAGTTTGGAACTGTCTTCTGCATACGACAATGATGCTAGATCAATTGTTAATTTTATATCTGAGATTGATAGCTTTTTGTTAACCAAAGGTATTAAAGGATATGGGCCAAAGGTGGGTATATGGAGTTAGGTCGCAGATCTCATTGAATGGCGGATCAGGCTCGAGGGGCTGAATGGCCTATGCTGTTCCTATGTTCCTATTGACCTGGTGTATGCAGAGTCAATGGTGGCAGTCACTGCAAACATAAGATAATCTCATTCTCCACCCAGTTAAATATGTTCTCAGTGCTAAAACCTAACATTTCTTCAGATAATAGCCTAATGACTGTGCAAAATCGACATATGCAGTTGGATTGCAGCCATTGCTGCTATATAGTTTTATATTTTGTTTTTGCTTGCAGCACAAACAATGTTCCAATAATTAACAGCCATTTTACTTACTAATTTCAATCTTTAATGGTTTGTACAATTATACTGGAACATTGAAGAGTGTTGAACACTGGCTTACAGGTTATGTTATCTCAAAGAAGGAAATTATTTGGCCAGAAGTCAGTAACACCAACATCATGCATTTATATAGTGCCTTTAACTTAGCAAAATGCCCCTTAGGTGCTTCACAGGAGCGATTATCAAACAAAATTTGACACCGAGCCACATCTGGAGATACTGGGGACAGGTCACCAAAAGCTTGGTCACATAGGTAGGTTTTTAGCTGCGTCTTAAAGGAGGAGCGAGAGGTAGAGAGGCTGAGATGTTTAGGGAGGGAATTCCAGAGCTTGGGGCCCAGGCAGTTGAAGGCACGGCTGCCAATGGTGGGGTGATGGAAATCGGTAATGCGCAAGAGGCCAGAATTGGAGTAGTGCAGAGATCTCGGAAGGTTGTAGACAATGCTCCCTCTAATTTTTGTTTCAAAATTCCACACGTGCGCAGTTTTTCCCTTTAAAAGCCGATGAGCCGGCTCCATGGACCTCCAGAGTGCTGCACGGTTGATTAAAAGGACATTGGTTGTCGGGCTGGAGGAGGTTATGTTCAGATAGAGTAACGGTCAAAAGCAGAGCGAGACCAGCCTGCGAGTGACGCAACAACGGAACCACCGATCCACCTACTCCTGCTCCTGATTCTTATGTTCTTGTGTCAGTAATCGGTTAGTGATGGTCGAATGCACTTTGTGTCCAGCAGCAGAGGTCAGCGAGGGGTCAGGTTGGGAAAAAAATAGCAACTCATGATTTCTTACCAAATCTCATGATTTTAAAGTTTGTCTCATGATGTACGAGGTGGTGGGGTTACTAAAGTAGTATTTAAGGAGGAGCTTGATAAACACATCAGGGAGAAAGGAATAGAAGAATATGCCGATGGGGTGAGATGAAGAGAGGTGGGAGAAGGCTCGTGTGGAGCATAAATACCGGCGTAGACTGCTGGGCCAAATGTCCTATTTCTGTGCTGTAGACTCAATGTAACCCAATATTTGCAACCTTGCCATCCAATTTGACCCCGAGTTGAGCTGCCAACCCAATATCCTCCCCATCACCAAGACCGCCGACTTCCACCTCTGTAACATCGCCCGTCTCCGCCCCTGCCTCAGCTCTTGTGCTACTGAAACCTCCATTCATGCCTTTGTTACCTCTAGGCTCGACGATTTCAACGCTCTCCTGGCCGGCCTCCCACCTTCCAACAAATCTAAATTGAGCTTATCCGAAACTCTGCTGCCTGTGTCCTAACTCGCACCAAGTCCCGTTCACCCATCACACCTGCACGAACCTACATTGGCTCCCAGCCCACCAACGCCTCAATTTAAAAATGATCATCCTTGTGTTCAAATCAGTCCTTGCACTTCTCCCTCCCTATCTCTGTAACCTTCACCAGCCCCACAACCCTCTGAGATTTCTGCGCTCGTCCAATTCTGACCTCTTGCGCATCCTCAATCTCCTTCACTCCATCATTGGCAGCCGTGCCTTCAGCTGTCTAGGGCCTAAGTTCTGGAATTCCCTCCCTAAACCTCAAAACCTCTCCACCTCTCTCCTCTTTAAAACCTAACTCTGCGACCAAGCTTTTAGTCAGCCCTCCCAGTATCTCCTTATGTGGCTCGGTGTCAAATTTTGTTTGATAACGCTCCTGTGCAGCGCCATGGGATGTTTTACTAGATTAAAGATGCTGAATCAATGCAAGTTGTTGCCATTTTTCCCCAAGTATTTGCAACCTGATAGAGCTATAAAGGGGGGAATGCAAATCAATCATGGTATGGCATGAGGCCTGTTTTGCAGTCACTATATGTAGATCGTGCCAAGTCGGCAGTTTTCAGGCACCAATATAAATACTGCCTATAAAAGCAAACGGCTGCCTGAAACATGACCAAGAGCAGCTGGTAGAAGCTTTCCCACCCATCCCTCTATGCCAGCCAAGCTTGGCCCCGTCCTAAACTTCCATTGGAGGAGACCTACCCAATACTATACCCACTGTGTAAGTAACTGCCAGAACACTCCCTCTGGGGCAGTTTCAGGACATTGGTTTAAACGCAGATCTTGAATGTTTACACGGGAGGGCCCACGAGATATTGATACATGCACCTTGCGCTATGTATTAATGCAACAGTTGGTGAGAGGGTCAGTCGAAACTTAAGCCGCTTTCTCTGAGAAACAATGGGTTAGGAATTGGTCTTTGGGCGCTAGCGAATTGGCTGTCCTTTTCACACAGGTGGCCTGTGCCATTGAAGTGCATGGAAAAGAAAAATTGGCCGTGATGTAAGATCAATTTCAGCCCCATTGTACTCACAAAACCTGCCACCACCGCCGCCCCCCCCCCCCACCACCCATAAAAGCCATCACTATTTCTGGCTAAAGAGAAGTCACAAATTATGAGTAGACAAATTATGAATGGCCAAATAGGACCTACAATTTCTGCAGCTGACCTATTTTTACATTTTTATTCGTTCCTGTTGGTGTCGCTGGCAAGGCTAGCATTTATTGCCCATCCCTAATTGCCCTTGAGAAGATGGTGGTGAACTGCTTTCTTGAACCGTTGCAGTCCGTGTGCTGAAGGTGCTCCCACAGTGCTGTTAGGGAGTTCCAGGATTTTGACCCAGCGACGATGAAGGAAGGCAATATATTTCCAGGTCAGGATAGTATGTAACTTGGAGGGGAAATTGCAGGTGATGGTGTTCCCATGCGCCTGCTGCCCTTGTCCTTCTAGGTGGTAGAAGTCACGGGTTTGGGAGGTGCTGTCGAAGAAGCCTTGGCGAGTTGCTAGAGTGCATCTTGTAGGTGGTAGACACTGCAGCCACGGTGCACAGGTGGTGAGGGGAGTGAATGTTTAAGGTGGTGGATGGGGTTCTGATCAAGCATGCTGTCCTGGATGGTATCAAGCTTCTTGAGTGCTTTTGGAGCTGCACTCATCCAGGCAAGTGGAGTATTCCATCACACTCCTGACTTGTGCCTTGTAGATGGTGGAAAGGCTTTGCGGAGGCAGGTGAGTCATTCACCGCAGAATACCCAGCCTCTGAATTGCTCTGGTAGCCACAGTATTTATGTGGCAAGGCCAATTAAATTTTTGGTCAATGGTGATGCTCAGGATGTTGATGATGGTGGATTTGACAATGGTATTGAATGTCAAGGGGCAGTGGTTAGACACTTGTTGAAGATAGTCATTGACTGGCACTAGTGTGTCGTAAATGTTACTTGCCACTTATCAGCCCAAATGTTGTCCAGGACTTGCTGCATGCAGGCACTGACTATTTCATTATCTGGGAGTTGTGAATGGAACTGAACACTGCAATCATCGGCGAACATCCTCACCTTATGTTGGAGGGAAGATCATTTCATGAAGCAGCTGAAGATGGTTGGGCCTAGGACACTGCCCTTAGGAACTCCTGCAGCAATGTCCTGGGGCTGAGATGATTGACCTCCACCAACCACCCTCCTTTATGCTAAGTATGATTGCAGCCTGTGGAGTGTTTTCCTGGATTCCCATTGACTATAATTTTACTGGGGCTCCTTGATGCCACACTTGGGTCAAATGTTGCCTTGATGTCTGTTAGTACAGTAACTATAAATATGAACCAAGGATACCTTTCATCAGCACTTTCTAAGGGATGCTGCATTGTTGTACATGTACAACAATGCAGTTTCCTTTAGAAGGGTAAAAGAATTCTGAAGGGTCCCACTCAAAACAGAAACTAACATTGTTCCTTTCAGACACTAAGCACTAACAAGGCAAGAACCATGATTGATGTCTATTTCTCACTATCATGGCTGTGGGGTACTGTCGCACAGGTCCCAACTGCTCTTTGGTACTTCACACAAGTTGGCTTTATAAATAGAGGCACAAGAGTACAAAAACAAGGAAGTTATGCTTAAACCTTTATAAAACACTGGTTAGACCTCAGTTGGACTATGGTGTTCAATTCTGGGCACCACTTCAGTCAACGCGTTAAGGGTGCAGAAGAGATTTACAAGAATGGTTCCAGGGGGTGAGGGATTTCATTTATATGTTAAAACCAGAGCAGTTCTCCTTAGAGCAGAGAAAGTGAAGAGATTTGATTGAGGTTTTCAAAATCATGAATGGTTTTGATAGAGTAAATAAGGAGAAACTGCTGGCAGGAGTTAGTAGCCAGAGAACATAGATTTAACGTGATAAAAAAAAAATTGCCTAACGCAGCAAGTTGCAAGGGCAGTGGAAGCAGATTAAATAGAAAATTTCAAAAGGGGATTGGATAAATAATTGAAGGGAAAGAAATACAGGGCTATGGGGATAGAGCGGGGCTGAGGCGTGTGACTAATTGGATAGCTCTTTCAAAGAGCCAGTACAGGCACAATGGGCCAAATTACCTTTTTCTGTGCTATAATGTTCCATGATTCATGAGCATCTAAAGTGTGTCAGATTATTTCACTGCATTGGGAAAATCACTGGTAAATTCAACTGTGCTCAGAGGCACATTTTTATTAGAGGAACACAGATAGCAGCCACAAGCACAAAATCCTGCTGAGTTCTCGCCCTCGCTCTTCCCCCGCACCCCCTCCTCCCATTGGGAGGCAGCCACAGTGCTTCTGTCACCCCAGCTGAACAGCAAACCCAGCAGACTGTGGGCTTGAACCAGTCGGTTGTTTATGACATGGGCGACTGGCTGGGTATTCCCTCACCAAGATGTTGCAGAAATGAACTGGAAGAATAAAAACAATTTACTAGTCAGGACAGCAGATTATCTGAACAAGTTTTAATCGGAGTTTACAGGTTTTGTGCAAAACTCAAATCGGCATTAGCATCATTCCTTTATAAATGGCATCACAGGCATTCAGTTTAAACAGCTTTTAATACAGTTTTCACTTTTGGAGCCCTTACAAGTTGCCAAAAAAAAAGATACCAAGGAAAAGATTACTAGCCTGACCAATCTATTGCTCAAATTTAGCATGTAAGAACACCAGTACCCAGTTCAAAAAGAGACTACAATGCGACACCAAATTGTAAGAACCTTGAAGAAATGCACTTATGCTGCGAAGGAAATATTAGGAATGCTCTCCATTTGAGGTTGTCCATTTCCCAGTTAGGTTTCGGTGTCTGGACTGTGCATGTGAATTTGGTTCGTAAAGTGAAGTGGGTTTTAACTGTATTACAAAACCTAGCAATCATGTTTATCCCATATAATATATGCTTGCTATCGTCAAGAGTCTGGTGGAGTACATTAAACTAGCTCAAGATAGCAACTTGGATAACTGCATTTTAGTCGACTGATTGATTTAGACAAGTATCTGAAGAGTTTCTTCAAAGCAAATGAGGATCTATTCCCAGCTCAATGCACCGCAGGGTATGGGGAATGACTCCATTCATTCATGCTCGCTTAAGCATTATGTACTGTATTTACAAAACTTCCGAGCAGCAAGGAGCCACGAGGACTCCAGCAACCACTCAACAATCTCCTGGCAAAACAAAACCTTGCACTCAACAGGAGAGGGACCTCTGTGTTGGGGAACGAATTAAACATTTCCATCCCCGCCCCCGCCCACACCCCCAAATCAAGCACTAACTGGAGAAGCTGGGGTTGTTCTCCTTAGAGTAGAGAAGGTTAAGGGGAGATTTTATAGAAGTATTCAAAATTATGGAGTTTGGAGAGTAGATAGGGAGAATTGGTTTCCATTGGCAGGAGGGTCGGTAAGCAGAGGACACAGATTTAAGATAATTGGCAAAAAAAGCACCAGAAGGGAGATGGGTGAACTTTTTTTTTTTACTCCAAGTTATCTCAAATTCACTGTCCGAAAGGGGGGTGGGGTGGGGGCAGAAGCCCATTCAACAGTAACGTTCAAAAGGAAATTGGATATATACATGAAAAGGAAAAATTTGCAGGGCTATGGGTAAAGAGCAGGACAGTGGAGATTTATGAGTCAGCACTGGCCCATGTGCCAAATGACCTACTTCTGCATTGCACTATTCCACATGCAGATGGGAGTTTAAAGCTGCATTACAGCAACATTTCCACTTCCCGCACCAACCCCCATACAATATTGCCAATTTACTATAGGCAACTGTACGCTGCAAGCCTACTCATTGGGAACTGGGTTGCGTCGCTTTCGGCTTCCTCCCCACTAGCCCCAACTTGTAGCGCCAGATGGGAACTTTCATTGCAACCAATCCGAGCCGGATTCGAACCTAGGTCCCCATGGGAAAAGGGTGGAGTGTTTCACTCCACTCCGCTACCCAGCAAACATTTTTAAAAGCAACTGCCCTCCAGCAGCTTGCCATAAAGCACTGGAGTTATAGCCCAACCAACTGCAGCCAAACAATATCATGTCTGCACCATTAGGAAGTGCAATTAAAAATATATCACACATCCTGGAACAAAGCTTTAAATTTTGCAGCACAACTGCAAAAAACTACACTATGCAAATCTGTACCATATTATTTTATACATATATCCCAACCACGAAGCACTTATGTTACGATGTTTGAAGTGGAAAGCCCAGCATCCAAGTGCTCAACACAAAGTATGTATTTTTAGAACTATGAAGCAGTATTTGTTAAATTGCATACATGTAGCAGAAGCAAAACACTAGGGCAGTGATTGTTCAGAAGCCAACAGGCTACAAGTAGGAAATCAGGAAAGATGATGGAGCCCACTAGCACCTCCACTTCACAGGTGGTGGGGCGGGGAAGTGTACTTTGAGAAAACCAGGCTCTCAGGAACCTCTGCACTATCCATTATGCATCAAGTTAAAATTATACACTGACCAAATATGCAAAACACCAGTGGATTTCAGGTGTGGACAGGCAACATTGTCACAAGAAGCATTTTTTTCTTTTGAAGACACAACCCAGTGTTGGTTTGAACTTGCTGGACTAATCCATCTTGGCGTGGGAGGGAGTGCATTGGTGAGCATTACAGTTACAGGCAGACAATGAAAACATTTCTCCAAACAGCAACCCCCGCCCCACTCTAAATCCCCGGCACAAGTGTTTAATAAAATCACGACAGCACTGGTAACAATTCATCTTGTATCTGATAAACCCAACATCAAATGCACCTCACAAAGACAAGAAGTTCCAGGGAAATGCTTCACTCATTTTAATACCATTGCATGATAAATACAATAAAAGAAATAAGCAACGAACTTTATTATCTTCTCCCCCCCCCCCCCCCCCACACCCACCCATCAGTCTGGTGACAAAGGCCTCGAGTGAAATTTCGCAGCATAACACCCCCAGTCCCTAGATCTGCATCGGCACTCTTATAATGCCTGTACAACATTGGCAATGCCCTGCCTGCCTGCCCAGGACAAGCGTCAACATTGTATTAGCGGAGTTTTACAACATGAGAAGCCAACAAAAAAGAATTGAAAAGTTGGCGGGAGTACAACAGAGTATAATAGTTAGTTGCTCTTGGCCGCTAGGTGTATTGTGCCGGAAAGCCCACTGAGCAAGGCGGATGGGCATCAAACCAATCACAGGGCAGCTGGCTTTTTGAATTCACTCTATAGGCCGGTTCTACTAACAAAAGACGACCAACGGCGGCAAACTTTACATCACCAAGCTTTTATTTGGGAGCACCAGCACCCGTGATTTAGTACAATGCCGATCAGCCCGCAGCGACGGCTGGTCAGCAAGCTCAGGTCCAGTCCGGCGCCATTTGGAAAAAAATTCTAAGGAAATGAGGTCATGGTGTGAAGGCCATTACTTTGGCGATAATTAACCCAATTAAGATCCAAGGTTTTGGCCTAAGCGGTCAGGTCTGGTTTCTTGATCCCCGTTTACTGTTTGGTCATTGGCTTGATGGCGATGGCTGCCTCTTCGTTCATGGCATACAGAACTGTGATCTAGGGAGACGGGGGAAAACAAAAGATCAGCAACACAGGTCACAGACCAGGTTTCCATTGGTCTTTACCCTCACTGCACCATGTGCATATTATAACTCATTAGGAAGCCCATTAGAGATTACCAGCCTCCTGTAACTGCAATGTTCAAATTCTCAATGCACACTTGGGAGCAACCAAAAAGACCCACAATAAAGTTTGCAAACTTTACCTGGTAATGTCAAAATCCCAAGATTAAAAGCAGGAGTTAGAGGAACAATTGCCTCAACAAGCAGGAAGCATCCAAATGCACAGGATGAGAACAGATTCAACAACAGGCTTGGACATGGCCAAGGAAACCAAATATAACTCCGATCTTGGAGCAGGACCCACCTCCTGCTCATCTCTATTTGACTTTAGCAGAAACAAAATGCCTTAATCAAGCTGCCAAATGAGTAGATAGTTGAGCACCTCACACTATTGGGTTACGCTGCGTGAGCAATATCAGCCATCAGCCTGATCACTTTTCTTTGCCTTTGTGTGAACGTGATGGACAGATTGCCTGCTTGGAGTTTGGCTCAGAGCGACGCGGTCACAGGGACTTGCAACAAGTAGGTTTACGGCAGTTTGGGCCCACACCTAATTAGAATATTTAATCTGCACAACAGATTGAGTACAAGAACTTGACCCATTCCACCTCTGTACATGTCAGGGTTCCTCAGCCCCCTCACCAATCGGTCACCTCCCAAATAGCATCAGCTGAAGTGGCCATTTTTCAGATGCAAGTTTGGACACCGAGCATTGACAGGGACCATGCTGTTCAACAAACCCAACCCTGTCCACGCCCAGCAATCAGGAGCCCTAAATTAGTCTCCTCTCCATACTTCCAAATGGTTGTTGGATTTAAACTACAGTATGAAGAAAGTCGGTTACTGGACCGAACATGGGGACTTCATTCCCACTCTGCATTCACTATTGTTTTGACAAACACAGCCCCTGAATTTGAGAATGGCCCAAGGCTGTCCCTGCTGAATGCGGAGCATACACAAGCCCACAGAACAAGGTATCCTCATTTCACATCCAGCTCTCCTTACCACAAGATCTTCCCCAGCATCATATCTCTGTAGTATTTCCTTTCCCAGGTCACCATCTGTCAGCTTAAGATCCTCACGTACATCACCGTTATCCATCATCAGAGAGAGGTAGCCATCTGTAATTCCAATCAACTAAAGAGAGGAAAAAAAAACAGTAATTAAAAGCTACTGTAGAAAAATGAACATCTGCAAGGTTTTTGGTTGATCATTGACAATTGTCAGTAGACTTTTATTTAATTCGCCCTCTTCTCCCCCCACCCCCCCCCAGAGGCAGTGCTGGGGGTACAGTGGAAATACCCCCCAAAGAAGCTGGTATTCACATTCCAAATCTTAAGTAAACGTGAGCAGGTTGCTTGATTGTCAAAAGGGGGAAAAAAAATGACATCAGAGCCCGATCTTACACACCAACATGACAAAGACCATCAGCCCCTTAGTGCAGGCATGCCACTGCAGGGAGCAGCGCGTGCTGCTGCAGGAGGGCGATGGCCATGAAGTCAGGTCGCTGATTGCAGTGTGGGCAGGCACAGAAGGAAGGGCGAAGGAGCGGCAAGTGTTTGTAGAGGGAAGTGACTGAGGCCCAGGAGAGGCGTGAGCTGGGAGCTGGGGTCCAGAAGAGGCAAGGGCCCAGGGGCAGCATGAGCCAGCCCACACTGCGATGTGTGCGCACGCTCGGTCTGTGTAGCAGAGCTGGTCTCCAGTTAGTCTTGGGTAACTCTTGCCACTGGACCAAGACCTAGCTCCGTCAAGCCCGTGTGGTGGCTGGTGTGCAACGGTGACCACACGTTAAAAAAAAATCCAAGCATAGGCATCTTCCACCCTTCATGATGTAGTTCGGGATCTGGAATATTAGGTCCTTCATTGAAACACCTGTGAACTCATCCCTTTTTGGTGTGGAAGTCATCCTCGCTTCGAGGGATTGCCTATAATGATGACGTCCCCATTCATAAGGTAGTGCAACTCCCAAAGCACAGATAATACTGACTGCTGAAGGAGGCAAAAAGCCCAAGGGAAAAAATTGGCCAATTTCATCCCAACTCATAAGCAAGCTCCAACAAAACCACTGCTTCCTACAAAACAATCGCTAGACAGACAAACAAAAAGCAAGTCCCAATCTTTGAAAACTCAGGATTTATACAGAACTGGAAAGGATCAATCTGATCAGTGTTCTCAGTCAGACCCATCTCTGTCAAAACTGTAACCACTATCCTCTTAACATTTGTAACATTCTCCACTTGCACTGCCTCCCTGGGTAGGTTTGACTGCACTCCAGTCTCTGCAGTCCTACCGTACCGTGGCAGTTTACAGCCATCTCTCCCTCTAGACCCTCCACTGGTTCAAGTGCATCAGTTTACTCTTCTGTTAAAAAGATGCAATATCCTCTGCCTCAATTATTACCACGGCAAAGCATTTCATGCTCTTAACATTTCCATAATGGAGCGAAGAGGGAAAAGCACCGGAAAACTTTCCTTTTATACCTCAAATCTCCTCTTAAGCCTTCTCTGTCCCAATATAAACAATTGCAGAATTTCACATCTATTATTACATTTGCTACAAAATGTCATACTCTTTACACGCTATTGGAAACAGCTGCATACTTCTACCCTTAGATAGAGTTTCACAAGCTCTGGATTCCCCACACCTACACCTACACTATAAAGCACCCGAGGAAAGTTTGCGTTGTTCCGACTATCTGGAGATGCACCAGTTAGTTTCTCATCCTTGGCATCACCTGTTGAATGTACACTACTTCATAAGGGGGAACTCAAAACTGCACACTGTAGCTTAACCATGTACAAATGGGTCATCTTTGCTTTTGTATTCTACGCCCATGCTTCATTTAATGGACCTCCTCCCTCCCCCCAAATAAATCCAGTTTTCATGAATTAGGGATGGATAGGGTGCTTCTCCGTATTGTCACAAAATTAACTAACCACTTAAATACAGCTACTTTTCTGTAATTGACTGCCTTTTCAGTTGCTGCAAAGTCATCTGTCACCATATCAATGTCACAGGAATGCAGATTTTTAAAAAACAATTTAAGTATAGATTTTGCCCATTGCTTAGCCAGCTGTTCCCACTCTACTTCAAATTGGCCAACTGGTTTTACTGTGAAACCTTACATTTACATTTTCCATGATACCGAATAAATCCTAAAATCCACCCCCTCCCCCCACCCTCAGGAGCCCTTTCCAGCCAGGCCAAATCAGCAGTTAAGAATTTTGCGTGTGAAAAACAGGCACAAGTCACCACAAACTGGACACAAGCCAGACAGAGCAGACAATTTCAGTCTAGCCCCAAACTTGTACTTGCGCAAGCAGCTGACCCAGTTCTCCCCCACACATGTTTAAAATTTAATTACCAAGTCCTAACTTCACACCAATTTTAATGTTATCAAGTTTTTTTACACTAAAATTAAAACAGATAAACGCAAGAGCATTTGGACATGGTTCCAAAGGCAGAAGTACGACCAGACAGCATCTTGTGGACCCCTTAACCTTTCAAATAGTTACCGGAGCTCACCTGATAATCGTTTCTCTTGACGTTGGGAACATCCACATTGTGGGTGGAGGGGCAAATATCTTCATACTTCTTTGCAGTGAATATATCAAGGCCAACCATATGAACCTGAGAAGACATACAATAGTAAATATACCATGCAGCATTCAATTCTATACTAGCCGCATTTGTTACTAGGCGCATTTAGTACATTAGGACCAACAAGCTGTAGGAAAAAATAATCAATGTACCATGCTTTTCTTATGCATTGCTCGTACTAAGTAAACAAAATGGCTCCCTGCACCAATACTTTATGTTTATACAGCGCTCTCCAGATGCAAGCCAATTTTGGAAGGACAAAATCTATAATTGTACTGTAGGGTATAATTTTACAAACGTTACAGAATCCTCAGTGACAACCATGCTGTATTAGGCTTCAAATCTAATCAGGGCATTCTACAGAACAGTTATCCTGCATCATACGCCTGCAAGGGCCAATGCACCATGCTGCCAATGCACTGTTATGCAACTAAGCTCCAACGAGCACTAGCCCTGGCCTACTTGCCTGCGCTTCAAAATTCTGCCCAAATTATAACAAAGGACAAGTCAAAAAGGAATGCTCGACAAAGAACCATATAATTCTGCAAGTTAGCAAGAATCTTAAGGACATTTGCCGAATAGGGATGTCATGTCACACAGTATCTGCTCACCAGAGACTCTTATTTTGAAGAGGATACATTTGGGTGGGTTCTACATACAGGGCTCACCTGGGACAGAGAGCCAGTTCCAGCTCCTTCAGATCACCACTAGGTGCACTTTGTCTGAATGCTTAAGTGCAGATGGTGCCACACGTTTGAAACCCCCAAAATACTGCGAACTGTGCAAGTATGTGTGTAATATGAAATTACTGAACATCTCATAAATGGGTTTAGAAAAGTTCAAACAGGTTCCGCAACTTAATTTGTTCCAGATTGCAGGCCATGTCACTTGAACTAACTGAATGCGAAGACGCACATTTAATAGCCAACATCTTGGTAACATTATGCATTGTCAAATTAAGCTAGTGGAATTTTGAGATCATCCATTAAGACAACAGATTATGCACAGTAACGGCATAAAGTTTCTCTCATTCGATGCATTAAAAAAATGACTCCACTTGAGAATTTTTGAGCCCATGAAGGAAATTAATGTTGAGAATGGGAATATTTTCTACTTTAGACACAGTAGCCACACCAAGTACCAAATGTGCAGTCAGATGCAGTTTCCTCCTAAATGCCCCTACCGTAAAAATGTATCCTGTACTGCATGCAGTGCAACATTTTCCAATTCCAACACTAGCCACCTACATAGCTTGCAAATTTATGCTGTAGGTCCAATGCCAGTAACGACGAGATCAAGACTGGTCAAAGTCACAAGCAGCAGCAATTACCCTATAAACCCGGCCTAAATGTGAACGCGCAGTGTCTCTCCCTCTGTATCACTCAGGTCATGTGTTCTTAAAACACACAGCCAATACAGTAAACACAGGTTATACAAATCACTGAATAATCAACCTGAAGAAAATCGCCAGGATTTTTAACTGCATCACCTACTTCAGAGAAGGTTCACTAGGTTGATTCCGGGGATGAGGGGGTTGACTTATGAGGAAAGGTTGAGTAGGTTGGGACTCTACTCATTGGAGTTCAGAAGAATGAGAGGTGATCTTATCGAAACATACAAGATTATGAGGGGGCTTGACAAGGTGGATGCAGAGAGGATGTTTCCACTGATGGGGGATGACTAGAACTAGAGGGCATGATCTTAGAATAAGGGACCGCCCATTTAAAACAGAGATGGAGGAGGAATTTATTCTCTGAAGAGGTTGTAAATCTGTGGAATTTGCTGCCTCGGAGAGCTGTGGAAGCTGGGACATTGAATAAATTTAAGGCAGAAAGAGACAGTTTCTTGAGCGATAAGGGGTTATTGGGAGTGGGCGAGGAAGTGGAGCTGAGTCCATGATCAGATCAACCATCTTATTGAATGGCAGAACAGGCTCAAGAGGCTGTATGGTCTACTCTTGTTCCTATTTCTTATGTTCAGTACGGCAAGCTTCAAGTTACTCAATATTAATTCTGCTCTAAATTAAAATGTTAAGCCTGACAGACACCCTAAGCAAGAAGCCTCATTACAAACTGATAGAATCACAAAATGCAATTTAGAATACACATCACCCCAACAAAACAATGGCTGAGATCTTAGCAAGGTCTAAAATTTAGCGCTGCTACTCAAGTGCTGACGCAGTGCCATGAACAGTCACTCATGTTCTCTGATTTATTTAGTCCAGAGATTGGGAGTTAAAATCTAACCTAATTTTAAAAAATCTGAAATAAAACCCGCAACTAGTCCACTAACGTCCTTTAGGGAAGGGAATGCACCATATTTAACCGGTCTGGACCTATATGTGACTCCAGTCCCACACCAATGCGACACTTAAACGCCCTGAAGTGGCCTAGCGAGCCACTCGGTCATATCAAACCACCACCAGCAGTTCAAGGCGGCCAACTAGCTTCTCAGGACTACTGGGGATGGGGCAGTAAGTGCAGGCTCGCCTGCAACACCCACACCTAGAAAATGGAAAAAAAAAATTTGGCAGAACTGATTGTGAAACCCACTTCAAGTGAAGCGCGACCATCCAAATCTAGATCAAATGCCTTTAAAGTTCCATTTTGCAACTCCTAAATCCCCAAACACCCCACCATTGTTGTCCATTAAACTCCTTCCTGATCAATCAGGCATGTTACTGGACTAGTAATCCAGAGGCCTGGATTAATGATCCCGAGACACGAGCTCAAGTCCCATCATGGCAGCTGGGGAATAATTAAATAAATCTGAAATTTAAAAAAGCTAGCAACAGTAATGGTGACCATGAAACTACCGGATTGTCATAAAAACCCATCTGGTTCAAGAATCTCCTTTAGGGAAGAAAATCTGCCTGTCCTTACCCAGTCTGGTTGATATGTGACCCAAGAACCACACCAATGTGGTTGACTCTTAACTTCCCTCTGAAATGGTGGCTCACCACCTTCTCAAGGGCAATTAGGGAGGGGCAATAAATGATGGCCTTGCCATTAATGCCTACCTCCTGTGAATGAATAAATAAAAGCAAACATCTCAATACTTTGTGATCAAAACACTCACCAAAATGCAGTGATTAAGCCCTTCAAGCCATTTAAAATATGCCTGAACTATGAAAGATCTCAGGTTTTGAGATTTGAGTAAATTTTTTAAATGGTAGACATTTGGAGATAGAGAGAATAAAAACACAACCAAAATCCTACCCTGATGGGTCAACATGTCTAACCAGTGAGTCATGCAGCCCAGCTCTACAATTGGCCTGAACTCTCCAGGCCAGAAAGGCCATTATTGACCGCTATCCAAAGACCTCCCTGTACTCAAAGTACGTTTGTGAAAGAAGTTATGTTCCTCCACAGTTAAATAGCCCGTCGACCCACTAATTTGCTTCGACTCTAAAAGACCATTTGAGAGCAGTACCACGGAACTGGACCCGAGTAAAGTGTTCACGCTCCCAAAAAAGGAGGGGAGGCTAGATGAAGAGGAAATCAACAAAACATTGTACATTCAAATTCTGCCAAGTAGCACACAGATTTGACCATTAAGGACATCAATGTTGATTACAGACCTTGGCATGCCCATGCTTGCCAGTCTTGGATGTTGACATTTCAACAATCTTGCAGGGGCGCCCTTTCAGAACCACATATCCGTTCTTGCGCAGAGAAGAGCACTGTGTCGGAAAAGTGGCAGATGCCCCAGCGTCTCCGGTGTTGAAATCTAGATTGTCATCCATGGTTCTTGTGTTTTAGTGGAGACACTGAAGAGAGGCAAATCACACGTCAGGCAACATTGGCAAAAATCCAAACAAATTTACACTCCATGTAGCTCCCAACTAAACTGTTAAAAACTCGTATCAAGAAAAAAAATCCAGACTAGTTACTGGTAATTCAGGACTCTGATTTTTATTGAATAATACAACACAATTGCTGCCGGTTTAAAAACAAGAACCCCGTCTGAATTTCTTGTTTTTCACCAGAGGCCAATTGCAAAGTCCCCAATAGTCCCGTGTGGCTCAATACCACACCCAATGATGCATTCGCTTGCTGCGACTAGTGGAGATCTATACGCATCAACTGCAGCAAAAGTGCAAAGCATTGTAAAAGCATATGGAAATGTGGGGGCTGGGGAATTTATAGAACGATACAGGAGAGGGAGGCCATTCAATACCATCTTTGAAAGAGTCATCAAATTAGTCCCACTCCCCCTTCTCTTTCCCCACAGCCCTGCAATTTTTCCTTCAAGTATTATCCAATTCCCTTTCAAAAAAATCTTAAATCCATGCCCTCCGGTTACTAAATCTTCTGCCAATGGAAACAGGCATCATCCACTCGTATAAAACCCCTTAAAAGCAAGTTAAAGGCAGTATTCTTCAAACTTCCACGGTTCCCTGATTAAATAAAAGACAATAAACCCTCATTAAATTACTCCCCTCACCCCAAACAGATTGCAATATTCAGGATTCATTCCCAGAGCCATTTTAGATTTTAACATTTGCCATCAGTGGCAATTTAACACATTTTTTGCTGATGCATTTATTAAAACATAGGGGAGCCCAGGGGACCAAATGCAGCTTTTTGTATCCACAGTGGACCTGGCTAGTCAAGACCAGGGTGTAGAGGACACCTTACAGAATGGGCAGCTCATTCACTCCCCTTCTACTGAAATGGCCTCTCTTCCTCGCTGTAAATGTCTATGATTCAGCCTGTACATCCTTTCCTGATGATTTTAGGCTCTCACAACAAATTGGAGCAGGAATAGGCTATTTGACCCCTCGAGCCTGCTCCACCATTTCATGGCTGATCTGATCATGGACTCAGCTCCACTTCCCTGCCCACTCCCCATAACCCTTCACTCTCAGCATTCAAAAATCTATCGCCACCTTAAATATATTCAATAACCCAGCCTCCACAGCTCTCTGGGGCAGAGAATGCCACAGATTTACAGCCCTCAGAAGAAATTCCTTCTCATCACAGTTTTAAAAGGGCGACCCCTAATTCTGAGACGATGCTAGCAAATCTTATTTCCATCCTCTGCAGTGCCTGTAGATCTAATACGGCGACCAGAATGTTACCCGGCGAAGCTATCTACGCCAATACGCCAGCTAGATCATCGCACACATTGTACAATGAAGACACGTTTTGCTATAAAGCGGCCATGGGGGAAGGTGACCCCTGACCCGGAAGCGCTGGCGCTGATTTGCCCCATCACGCCGGCATGGCGCCCGCGGCCTAAACGGCACAAGGCGGCGAGGAACCGGCTGCCCGGTAAGGGAGCGAGAAAAACACACACATATACACACACAAGATGCTGAGAAACCGAGCCGCTCCTCTTCCCTTCCCTCCCCCCTCTCGGCCAAAGAAAGGCCCCGAGACCAGCCGCCTTTCCCCCCTCCCCTCCCCTCAGCGAAACAAAGGGCAGGGCGGCGCTCGCCGAGTGTTACCTCAGCCTCCGCGCCGCGGGCCCTCGGCCTGCGTTTGCCCCCCCCCACCCCTCCTCTCAGCACAGTACGGAGGGAAAGGCCGGGGGAGAAAGCGGCAACCGTCGAAAGAAAAATCCCCCCCCCCGTTTCTGAGGTAAAGAGCGAGGGATGAGGCCTCCCCGCCCTGTAGGCCCGCTCCCGCCTCTTTAAAACACACATTTAAAAACATAATTCCTCAGGAGCAGCTCCCCCCGAGCCTTCGCCTCACAGAGAGAGAGAGAGAGAGCGCGCGCGCGAAGAGTCAGGGCTGGGGGTAAATAGCGCCCTCTCGCCCAGGCCCGCGGCCTACCCGCCACCGTTAGCCTTCCAATCGCCCCGCGCGCGCTGCCACCGCCACCCGCCCGCCTCACCATCCAACGGTCGGGAAAAGAAGGCCTCGCTGCGCATGCGTGGCTATTAACACTGCGCCAGCCGGGCCCGGGGAGGGGAGGGGTCCTGTTAATCACCAATAGCCCAGCCCCCTCGCTCTCTCTCTCTCTCTCTCTCTTTCGCTCCTCCTCCCAGCGTGCCGACGTCAGCACGTTGGAAGGTGCTTTGCAGACCGGTGGCCTGGCCTGACAGATACGCCTTGAGAGTGAAACAATGCATAGCTGCTGAATCAGCTTCTGTGCAATTTTTGCAAACCAGTGCCTGCATATATACACACACACGTTTTGAATGTGACCCAATCTATAGCTACTTAATCAGCTTCTGTGCTTTTTGAAAACGGGTCCCTAATATATACGTTGTGAGAGTGGAACGATCGAAAACTGCGCAGTCAGCTTCTGCGTTTTGATAGTCAAACAATTTACAACTGCTTAATCAGCTTCTAACTTTTAAATGATACAAATGGAAACCATGTGCCCCACTTGTTAAAGGGGGCACAGCCATTAGAACCTGCTAACTTGCCAAGAACGTTTAAGAAAAACTAACAAATCAAATCGAAATTTGGTTTCCAGGGGGGGGGGAGATGATGATGATGATGATAATGCACTCCAGTCCCTCCGGTGGCCACCGGTCACGGAGGGCCTCAAGCGTACCGGTGGACCACCGCTCGCTCCATTTCCAGGGTCACCCGGACGCGAACGTAACCACTGAAGAGAGGCAGTCGGGCTGAATGACTGCCCGATCTCCTGATGGCAGCTTCTTTTCTCTCTCTCTCTCCCTCTCCCAAAATGGAGAGCAATCAAACTCAACAAGTAAGAGAGGTAGTGATTGAATGCTCCCTTTTGTTCTCACTCCAGGCACCTCTGTAGCAGTAGTAGTAGTAGTAGCAGGCTTCACCCTCTCCTTCGCCAGCAATGCTGAGAATGACACCGTTTGCAAATCTCCCAGCTCTGTGCTCGAGCGCTGTGCTTTTTCCAAACGAGTACCTTTGGAGAGTCAAATGATCTACAACGGCTTAATCAGCTTCTAGCCCGCAACTAATTAGTGAGAGGGATAGGAGGGAGGGGAGGAGGGCTCAGGTGAGCAAAAATTTAAAAAGTCAAAGAATAAGGAGAAGGCAATACAGCAGGGTAGCACTGGGGGAAATTAAAACGAAAACAAGAGCGTGACAGGCAGGGACAGAATGTATAAACGTAAAAGTGAATCGGAAAGTGGGGTCAAAGCAGGAAAAAATGGTAAAAAAGACAAATTTGAAAGCTCTTTATCTGAATGCACGCAGCAGTCGTAACAAGATAGATGATTTCATGGCACAAATAGATACAAATGGGTATGATCTGATAACCATTACAGAGACATGGTTGCAAGGTGACCAAGGCTGGGAACTAAATATTCTGGGGTATTTGACCATTCGGAAGGACAGACAGTAAGGAAAAGGAGGTGGGGTAGCTCTGTTAATAAAGGATGAGATCAGTGCGTTAGTGAGAAACGATATTGGCTCAGAAGATCAAGATGTTGAATAATAAGGGGAAAAAGTCGCTGGTGGGCGTAGTCTACAGGCCCCCTAACAGTAGCTGCACTGTTGGACGGAGATTAAATTAAGAAATAATGGAGGCTTGTAAAAAAGGAACGGCAATAATCATGGGAGATTTTAACCTTCATTGAATGGACAAAGCAAATTGGCCAGGGTAGTCTTGAGGAAGAGTTCATAGAGTGTATCCAGGATAGTTTCCTTAAATAGTAATGTGTGGAACCAACCAGGGAGCAGGCTATCTTAGATCTGGTATTGTGTAATGAGACAGGATTAATAAACGATCGCCTAGCAAAGGATCCTCTAGGAATGAATGACCATAACATAGAAACATAGAAATTTACAGTGCAGAAGGAGGCCATTCCGGCCCATCGTGTCGGTGCCGGCCGACAAAGAGCCACATGGCCCTTGGTCAGCAGCCCTAAAGGTTACATATAAACCTATGAACAATGACGGAAAGGCAAAGAGCACCCAGCCCAATCAATTCTGCCTCACCACAACTGCAACACCCCTTATACTAAAACATTCTACACTCCACCCCAACCGGAGCCATGTGATCTCCAGGGAGAGGCAAAAACCAGATTAAAAACCCAGGCCAATTTAGGGAGAAAAAAATCTAGGAAAATTCCTCTCCGACCCATTCAGGCGATCGAAACTAATCCAGGAGATCACCCTGGCCGTATCCTATTCCCTGCAGTACTTACCATTATATCTGCACCGTCCAACAAAAGGTCATCGAGTCTAATCTCAATTACCAGCTTGAGGTCCGTAACCCTGTAGGTTACTACACTTTAAGTGCTCATCCAACTATCTCTTAAAAGTGGTGAGGGTTTCTGCATCCACCACTCTTCCAGGCAGCGAGTTCCAGATCCCCACAACCCTCTGCATAAAGAAGCCTCCCCCTCAAATCCCCTCTAAACCTTCCACCAACCACTTTAAAACTATGCCCCCTCCTATTAGACCCCTCCACCAATGGAAATAGACCCTTACTATCCACGATGTCCAGGCCCCTCAATATTTTGTGCACCTCAATGAGGTCTCCTCTCAACCTCGTCTGTTCCAATGAAAACAAACCCAGCCTATCCAATCTATCCTCATCACTAAGATTCTCCATTCCAGGCAGCATCCTAATAAATCTCCTCTGCACCCTCTCTAGTGCAGTCACATCCTTCCTATAATACGGCAACCAGAATTGCACGCAATACTCCAACTATGGCCTCACTAAAATATTATACAATTTAAGCATAACCTCCCTGCTCTTATATTCTATGCCTCAGCCAATAAAGGCAAGCATTCCGTATGCCTTCTTAACCACCTTATCCACATGGCCTGCTAATTTCAGGGATCTGTGGACAAGCACTCCAAGGTCCCTTTGTTCATCTACACTATTAAGTGGCCTACCGCTTAATGTGTATACCTTTCCTTATTAGCCCTCCCAAAGTGCATCACGGACATGGTTGAATTTCAAATTCAGTTGGAGGTTGAGAAAGTTGGATCTCAAACCAGTGTCCTAAGCTTAAATATAGGAGACTGCAAAGGTATGAAGACAGAGTGGGCTAAAGTGGACTGGGAAAATATATTAAAGTGTGGGACGATTGATGAGCAGTGGCAAACATTTAAGGAGATATTTCATAACTCTCACCAAAAATATATCCCAATGAGAAGGAAAGACTAAGAGAAGGGATAACCATCCATGGCTAACTAAGGAAACAAGATATGGTATCAAATTGAAAACAAGGGCATACAATGTGGCCAAGACTAGTGCGAGGCCAGAGGATTGGGAAACTTAAAAGCCAGCAAAGAATAGATTATGAAAGTAAACTAGTACGAAATATTAAAACTGATAGTAAGTGTTTCTACAGGTACATAAAAAGGAAAAGAGTGGCTAAAGTAAATGTTGGTCCTCTGGAGGATGAGACTGGGGAATTAATAATGGGGAACAGAATACTGGCAGAGACTTTGAACAAATATTTTGTATCGGTCTTCATGGTAGAAGACACTAAAAACATCCTAATAGTGGATAATCAAGTGGCTATAGGGAGGGAGGAGCTTAATACAATCACTAAGAAGTAGTACTCGGTAAAATAATGGGACTAAAGGCAGACAAGTCCCCTGGACCTGATGGCTTACATCCTAGGGTCTTAAAGGAAGTGGCTGCAGCGATAGTGGATGCATTGGTTGTAATCTACCAAAATTCCCTGGATTCTGGGGAGGTCCCAGCGGATTGGAAAACCGCAAATGTAACGTTCCTATTTAAAAAAAGGAGGGAGACAGAAAGTAGGAAACTATAGACCGGTTAGTGTAACATCTGTTGTTGGGAAAATGCTCGAGTCCATTATTAAGGAAGCAGCAGCAGGACATTTGGAAAGGCATAATTCAGTCAAGCAGAGTCAGCGTGGTTTTATGAAAGGGAAATCGTGTTTGACAAATTTGCTGGAGTTATTTGAGGATGTAACGAGCAGGGTGGATAAGGGGGAACCAGTGGATGTGGTGTATTTGGATTTCCAGAAGGCATTCGATAAGATGCCACATAAAAGGTTACTGGACAAGATAAAAGTTCACGGGGTTGGAGTAATATATTAGCATAGATAGCGGATTGGCTAACTTACAGAAAACAAAGAGTCGGGATAAACGGGTCATACAGTAATTAGTGGGGTATTGCAGGGATTGGTGCTGGGGCATCAACTATTTACAGTCTGTATTAATGACTTGGATGAAGGGACCAGTGTAATGTAGCCTAGTTTGCTGATGATACAAAAATGGGTGGGAAAGCAAATTGTGAGGAGGACACAAAAAATCTGCAAAGGGATATAGACAAGCTACGTGAGTGGGCAAAACTTTGGCAGATGGAGTATAATATGGGAAAATATGAGGTTATCCACTTTGGCAGAAAAAATAGAAAAGCAAATTATAATTTAAATGGAGAAAAATTGCAAAGTGCTGCAGTACGAGAGACCTGGGGGTCCTTGTGCATGAAACACAAAAAGTTAGTATGCAGGTACAGCAAGTGATCAGGAAGGCAAATGGAATGTTGGCCTTTATTGCAAGGGGGATAGAGTATAAAAGCAGAGAAGTCCTGCTACAACTATACAGGGTAGTGGTGAGGCCACACCTAGAGTACTGCGTACAGTTTTGGTCTCTGTATTTAAGGAAGGATATACTTGCATTGCAGGCTGTTGAAGGTTCACTAAGTTGATTCCGGAGATGAGGGAGTTGACTTATGAAGATAGGTTGAGTAGGTTGGGCCTGTACACATTAGAGTTCAGAAGAATGAGAGGTGATCTTATTGAAATATAAGATAATGAGGGGACTTGACAAGGTGGATGCAGAGAGGATATTTCCACTCATAGGGGAAACTATAACTAGGGGACATAAGCCCCTATTTTCCACTTGCTGGATTTTTGACGCCCACACATGTTAAAGTATTTTTTTTGTGTACGTTTGCGGCAGAAAAAAATAATCGGGACTTTCGTCAAATAAATATTTGAATTTGACGCAGCATTCTCCGAAGTTAGCCTGGGGGGTCGGATCTTCAAGTCTGTGCTAAAAACTCTCTGGGCATGCACAAAAAGCTGAATTTTCCAGGGCAACCAGAGACACTGAAGGCCGCTCCCTCAAAAGGACTGCTACCCCACCGCTGCCGAAAGGGCCACAAAGGACCTCTTCCCCCCCCGGCAGGACCCACTGCAAACCCGGGTCAAATGGCCCTCACGCTCCTGAACTTCAACTTGCAGGGAGAGTGGGGCACCATTTGGTCCGGGATTGCTGCGGGTCCAGCCGGTGGGGAGCAGTCCTTTCGGCCCAGGATTGCAGCGGGGGAAGCAGTCCTTTCGGCTCAGGGTTACAGCAGGGGGAGCAGTCCTTTCGGCCCAGGATTACAGAGGGGGGAAAGCAGTCCTTTCGGCCCAGAAATCTTCTTCCCTTGCTCCAAAAAGAGTTCCCTGTGGGGAAAAAAAAGGTATTTTATTGTGTATTCTTATTGCCTCGCTCCTGTTCTCTTGTGCGCCATGCTGATTCCTAAAGTTAACGTATGTTTTTTTTGGGGGGGGGGGGGGGGGTCATTTGGGCAATGTGCGCCGTGCTGAAAAAAATCGTGGACGGCCAAAATTGATTAAGTCCACAAAAACGGTGCCAGATCCTGTTTTGACTCGGGGTGGCGCCAAAATGTTTTAAACTGCCGCACATGGTCGACACCGGCATCCAAACATTGGCGAAAGTTCAAAAGTGAGTCTTTCACGTCAAAAAAACATTTGGTCACCAAAAAACAGCGCACAATCATGGCAAAAATAGGGGCCTATGTCTCAGAATAAGGGGCCGGCCATTTAAAACTGAGATGAGGAGAAATTTCCTCTCGGAGGGTTGTAAATCTGTGGAATTCTCTGCCTAAGAGAGCTATGGAGGCTGGGTCATTGAATATATTTAAGGCAGAGATAGACAGATTTTTGAGCAATAAGGGAATAAAGGGTTATGGGGAGCAGGCAGGGAAGTGGAGCTGAGTCCATGATCAGATCAGCCATGATCTTATTAAATGGCGGAGCAGACTCGAGGGGCCAAATGGCCTACTCCTGCTCCTATTTCTTATGTTATGTTCTTAACTCTTTTAAATAATACAATTCAACCATGTGGCCCCTAGGCACATCCACTTGAACCTGCAAACTAACCAAAAACATTTAGGAAAACCTAAGAAATCAAAATTTGGTTTCCAGATGATGATGCACTCCAGTCCCTGATCGCAGAAGGCCTCGAGCGTACTGGTAGACACTGCTCGCTCCATCTCCAGGGACCCCCAGAAGAGAGGCAGTCGGACTGAATGACTGCCCGATCTCCTGATGGCAGCTGACTTTTAAAATATTGGCAATTGCCAATTAAAAGTCAAGCAAGTGTCCCCATTTTAAAGGGGCACAACCAATAAAGACTGGATAGGAAGGATAGAGTTGATAGACAGGACCTGTTTCCCTTGGCAGAGGGATCGACAACCAGGGAGCATAGATTTAAAATAATTCTCTCGACTCCTCTTGTTTCTTTAGCTGTTCCAATAACATCTTGTACAAAAGCAAAATACTGCAGATGCTGGAAATCTGAAATATAAACAGAAAGTGCTGGAAATACTCAGCAGGTCAGGCAGAATTAATGTTTCTCATCTCCTTGCCTCGCACCATCATACCCTTTGTTTTTTAATCTCTCCTGCCCTCCACCCAATCACAGACCTTCCCTTTGGTTCTTTCCTCCCCTCCCCCCTTTCCCTGCCCCTGCATTTATAGTATCACTGAATCATAGAATGGTTACAGCACAGAAAGAGGCCACTTTGTCTGTTGAGTCCGTGCCGGCTCTCTGGAAGAGCACCTCAGCTAGTCCCACTCCCCCGCCCTTTCCCCGTAGCCCTGCAATTTTGTTCCCTTCACGCACATATCCAATTCCCTTTTGAAAGCCACGATTGAATCTGCCTCCACCACCCTGTCAGGCAGTGCATTCTCAATCCTAACCACTCGCTGCGTAAAAAGGTTTTTCCTCATGTCGCCTTTGGCCCTTCTGTCAATCACTTTACATTTGTGTCTTCTGGTTCTCAACCCTTCCACCAATGGGAACTGTTTCTCTCTATTTACTCTTAGATCCTTCATGATTCATCATAGCGTCGATGCTTTTGTACTCTATGCCTCTATTTATGAAGCCCGGAATCCCATATGCTTTATTAAATGCTTTCTCAACCTACCCTGCCACCTTCAACGATTTGTGCACATATACCCCCAGGTTTCTCTGTTCATTCACCCACTTTAAGATTGTACCCTTTAGTTTATATTGTCTTTCCTCATTCTTCCTGCCAAAATATACCACTTTGCACTTTTCAGTGTTAAATTTCATCTTCCATTTCACCAGCCTGTCTATATCTCTTGAAGTATGTTACTATCCTTCTCACTGTTCACTATACAGCCTGTACTTACAAGTTTTGTGTCATCTGCAAATATTGAAATTGTGCCCTGTACACCCAAGTCTAAGTCATTAATATATATCAAGAAAAGCAGTGCACCTAATACCAACCCCTGGGGAACACCACTTCCCTCAAGTTCGAAAAACAACCGTTCACCACTACATTCTGTTTCCTGTCACTTAGCCAATTTCGTATCCATGCTGCCACTGTCCCTTTTATTCCATGGGCTTCAACTTTGCTGGCAAGCATATTATAAGAAACAAAAGAAATAGGAGCAGGAGTCGGCCATTTGGCCCCTCGAGCCTGCTCCACCATTCAATAAGATCATGGCTGATCTGATCATGGACTCAGCTGCACTTCCCTGCCCGCAACCCATAATTCTTTACTCTCTTATGGCTCAAAAATCTGTCGATCTCCGCCTTAAATATATTCAATGACCCAGCCTCCACAGCTCTCTTAGGCAGGGAATTCCATAGATTTACAATCCTCTGAGAGAAGAAATTTCTCATCTCAGTTTTAAATGGGCGACCCCTTATTCGAAGACTACGTCCCCTAGTTTTAGTTTCCCCTATGAGTGGAAATATCCTCTCTGCATCCACCTTGTCAAGCTCCCTCATTATTTATGTTTCAATGAGATCAACTCTCATTCTTCCGAACTCCAATGAGTATACGCTCAACCTACTCAACCTATCCTCATAAGTCAACCCCTCATCTCCAGAATCAACTAAGTGAACCTTTTCTGAACAGCCTCCAATGCAAGTATATCTTTTCTTAAATACGGAGACCAAAACTGTACGCAGTACTCCAGGTGTGGCCTCACCAATACCCTGTACAGTTGTAGCAGAACTTCTCTGCTTTTATACTCTATTCCCCTTGCAATAAAGGCCAATATTCCATTTGCCTTCTTGATTACTTGTTGTAGCTGCATACTAACTTTTTGTGTTCCATGCACAAGGACCCCCAGGTCTCTCTGTACTGCAGCACTTTGCAATTTTTCTCCATTTAAATTATAATTTGCTTTTCTATTTTTTCTGCCAAAGTGGCTAACCTCATATTTTCCCACATTATACTCCATCTGCCAAATGTTTGCCCACTCACTTAGCCTGTCTATATCCCTTTGCAGATTTTTTGTGTCCTCTTCACAATTTGCTTTCCCATCCATCTTTGTATCATCAGCAAACTTGGCTACATTACACTCGGTCCCTTCATCCAAGTCACTATGTGGCACTTTATCAAACGCCTTTTGGAAATCCATGTACACCACATCAACTGCATTACCCTCATCAACCCTCTCTGTTACCTCATCAAAAAACTCGGTCACGTTAGTTAAACACGATTTTCATTTAACAAATCAATGCTGGCTTTCCTTAATTAATCCACACCTATCCAAGTGACTGATAATTTGTCCTTGATCACACTTTCTAAAAGCTTCCCCACCACCGAGGTTAAACTGACTGGTCTGTAATTGCTGGGTTTTTTGTTGCACCTTTTTTGAACAATGGTGTAACATTTGCAGTTCTCCAGTTCTCAGGCACCACCCCCGTATCTGTGGAGGATTGGAATACTATGGCCAGTACCGCTGCGATTTCTGCCCTCCATTCCCTCAACATCTTAGGATGCATTCCATCCGCTCCTGGTGATTTATCTACTTTAAGTATAGCCAGCCTTTCTAATCCTTCTTTTTCAATTTTTATCCTACCAAGCGACCCCCTACCTTCTCCTTCACTATGTCCTCTTCCTTGGTGAAGACAGATGCAAAGTACTCATTTAGTACCTCAGCCATACCCTTTGCCTCCATGTGTAGGTCTCCTTTTTGGTCCCTAATCAGCCCCACCCCTCCTCTTACTACCCTTTTACTATTTATATGCCTGTACAAGATTTTTGGATTACCTTTTATGTTGGCTGCCATTCTATTCTCATACCCTTTCTTTGCCTCTATTTACTTTTTCACTTCCCCTCTGACCTTTCTATATATAGCCTGATTCTCAGATGTATTTGCAACCTGACATCTGTCATACGCCCTCTTTTTCTGCTTCATCTTACTCTCTATCTGTTTTGTCATCCAGGGAGCCCTGACTTTAGTGGCCCTACCTTTCCCCCTAGTGGGAATGTACCGTAACTGTACCCAAACTAGTTCCTCTTTAATTACAGTTTTGCCTGCCAATCTTTGATTCCAATTTACCCGGGCCAGATCCGTTCTCATCCCACTGAAATGGACCTTCCCCCAGTTAAACATTTTAACTCTAGATTGCTTCATGTTCATTTCCATAGTTAATCTAAACCTTATGATACTATGAGCAGTGTTCCCTAAATGTTCATCTACTGACACTTACTCCACTTGACCCACCTCATTCCCCAGAACCAGATCCAGCAATGCTTCTTCCCTGGTCAAGCCGGAAATATACTGAACAAGAAAGTTCTCCTAAACACACTTCAGAAATTCTTGCCCTTCTCTGCCCTTTACATGGTTCCTGTCCCAGTCTATATTAGGGTAATTGAAGTCCCCCATTATCACTACTCTATAGTTCTTGCACCTCTCTGTAATTTCTCTGCAAATCTGCTCCTCCATATCTTTCCCACTATTTGGTGGTCTATGGAATGCACCTCAGGGCCGAGATTGCACTGTTTTGCGACTCGCATTAGCGGGGCGGGGGCGCTAATGGGGTGCGAAACACTTTCCGCCCGGGGGGGTGCAAGGCGTTACTGTTTCCCACAAAATTATGCGGGAGTTAGCGAGGGCGCTGCCACCGGAGCCATTTAGCACTCCAGTGGAAATTGGCCACTACAAGCGATGCTGACGCCAGCCTCGCGCATCACGAACCAGGCCGACATCCGCGCGTGGGACAGAAGTTAAAGGGGAGTTCGGGAACAACGCGCGCCACCATTTTTATTTCCGGCAGACTCGCTGGTCCGCCCCTTCTGTCTTTCTTTGGTGTGGTCCGGGCCACCGTCGTGTAGCCCGGCAATGCGTTTGGGTGCCGGCCTGAGGCCTCGGCACCACGCCGCCCTGGTGGCCCAGTGGAGGCCTTCAGAAGCCCAGCAGATTGCGCAGCGGCTCTCCCCTTTAACGCTGAAGAATGTGCCAGGGTTACGCCCTGGAACCCGCCCCAACAGGAAGTGGAGTGCGCGAGATTGCGCTTCACTTCATGTGAGGGGCAGTAATCGCAATTTCGTGGCTGGGGCAGGACTTCCGCGACGGACGCAGGAAGTCCTGCCCCAAATTGTTCACTGCCCCCAATCGGGGCGCTGGGGAATTTCACCCTCTAGTAGTGTAATAGCACCTCTATTATTTCTTAACTCTAGCCGTATAGATTCTCTCTTTGATACTTCCAGGACATCCTCCCTCTCCAGCACTGTAACATTCTCCTTAACCAATACTGCTACACCATCTCCTATCTTTCCCGAACACCTCATAACCAGGAATATTTAATACCCAATCTTGCTCTTTTTTGAGCTGGGCCTCTGTTATTGCCACAACATCATATTCCCATGTGGCTATTTGTGCCTGCAGCTCACCGACCTTGTTTACTGCACTTCGTGCGTTCACATACATACACAGTGAACCCATATTAGACCATCCTGTATTCTCTCTTAGTTGGACCCCACCTAATACCTTACTATTTCTTACTTTCATGCTCTCTGCCTCTCTCAATCCCTTGAGCACTTTATTTCCCCTTTCTAAAGTTACATCCTGATGCCCATCCTCCTACCAAATTAATTTAAACCCACCCCAACAGCACTCGCAAACCTCCCCGAAAGAACTAGCAATCATCATCATAGACAGTCCCTCGTATCGAGGATGACTTGCTTCCACACCAAAAATGGATGATTTCACAGGTGCTTCAATGAAAGACCTAATATTCCAGATCCCGAACTACATGTTGAAGGGTGGAAGATGCCTGTGCGTGGATTTTTTTAACGTGTGGAGGCCGTTGCACACCAGCCACCATATGGGCTAGGTCTTGGTCCAGTGGCAAAGATTAACCAAGATGACTGGAGATCAGCTCTGCTGCACGGACCTAGTGCACACACGTATCGCAGTGTGGGCTGCCCGTGCTGCCGCTGAGCCCTCGCCTCTTCTGGGCCCCGAACTCGCGCCTCTCCTGGGGCCTAAATGAAAACGGACTGAAGATTTGTCACAGTGTAACCTATGCTGTCATGAAATGTGTGCGTCTTTGAGTGAGCCCTGCAATTGTGTAGAAATAGAACTAGCAATAGGGGTAGGGGTTCTGATGAAGGGTCACGGGTCTGAAACATTAACTCTGTTTCTCGCCACAGATGCTGCCTGAGATTTCCAGCATTTTCTGTTTTAATTTCAGATTCCAGCATTCGCAGTATTTTGCTTGTTTTGGCTCCCCATAAGAATATTGGTTCCGGCCCTGTTGAGGTGCAACCTGTCTGGTCTGTACAGGTCCCACCTCCCCCAGGACTGGTCCCAATGCCTCAGGAATCTAATGCCCTCCCTCCTGCACCATCTCTCTAGCCATGCATTCATCTGTTCTATCCTCCTATTTCTATACTCATTAGCTTGTGGCACCGGGAGTAATCTGGAGATTACTACCTTTAAGGTCCTGCTCTTTAATCTCTTTCCTAGCTCCCTAAAATGTGCCTGTAGGAACTCATTCCATTATGCCATTGGTACCGATATGGACCACGATCCCAGGCTGTTCACCCTCGCCCCCTCAATGTTCTGAAGCTGCTTAGAGACATTCTTAACCCTGGCACAAGGAGGCAACATACCATCCTGGAGTCACGTCTGAGGCCACCAAAATGCCTGTCTGCTCCCCTAACTATCGAATTCCCTACCACTATTGCTCTCCCACTCTTCTTCCTCCCCTTCCTGTGCAGCTGAGCCACCCGTGGTGCCGTGGACTTGGCTCTGGCTGCACTCCCCAGATGAACCATCGCCTTCACCGCTACTCAGAACAGAATACCGATTGAAGAGTGAGATGCTAACAGGGGACTCCTGCACCACCTGCCTGGTCCTCCTCTTCTGTCTGGCATTACCCATTCCCTCTCTGCCTGCACACTCTTAAGCTGTGGGGTGTCCACCTCTGAAACGTGCTATCCACAAAGCTCAGAGCCTCACGGATGCACCGCAGTGACACCAGCTGCTGCTCAAGATATCTTTTTTATATTTCTATCGATGTTTTATATATCACATAGGATATACAGCACAGAAACAGGTCATTCTCCCAACCAGTCCATGCCGGCATTTATGCTCCACTCGAGCCTCCTCTTGTCTTTCCTCATCTAACTCTATCCGCATAACCCTCTATACCTTTCTCCCTCATATGCTTATCTAGCCTCCCCTTAAATGCATCTATACAATTCACTTCAACCACTCCCTGTGGTAGCAAGTTCCACATTCTCAACACTCTCTGGGTAAAGAAATAGTTGATGAGGAAAATTTTGCAGGGCTATGCAGAAAAGCAGGGGACTGGGAGTAATTGGATAACTCTTACATAAGAACATAAGAAATAGTAGCAGGAGTAGGCCATATGACCCCTCAAGCCTGCCCCGCCATTCAATAAGATCATGGCTGATCTGAACCTGGCCTCAACTCCACTTCCCCGCCTGCTCCCCATAACCCTTGACTCCCTTATAATTAAAAAATCTGTCTCTCTCCACCTTTAATATATTCAAAGACCCAGCCTCCACAGCTCTCTGGGGTAGAGAATTCCAAAGATTCACGACCCTCTGAGAAAATAAATTCTTCCTCATTTCTGTTTTAAATGGGTGACCCCTTATTCTAGAAGTATGCCCCCTAGTTCTAGATTCCCCCATGAGGGGAAACATCCTATTTGCATCTACCCTGTCAAGCCCCCTCAGAATCTTATATGTTTCAATAAGATCACCTCTCATTCTTCTAAACTGCAATAAGTACAGGCCCAACTTGCTCAACCTTTCTACATATGACAACGCCTTCATCTCCGGAATCAACCTCATGAACCTTCTCTGAATTGCCTCCAAAGCAAGTATATCCTTCCTTAAATAAGGAGACCAAAACTGTACGCCGTACTCCAGGTGCGGTCTTACCAATGCCCAGTATAGTTGGAGCAGGACTTCCCTACTTTTATACACCGACCCCCTTGCAATAAATGCCAACATTCCATTTGTCTTCCTAATTACTTGCTGTACCTGCATGCTAAATTTTTGCGTTTCATGTACAAGAACCCCCAGATCGCTCTGTACTACAGCATTTTGTAATCGCTCTCCATTTAAAAAATTTGTTTTTTATTTTTCCTACTAAAGTGGATAATCTCACACTTTTCCACATTATAGTCCATCTGCCAATTTTTTCCCCACTCATTGAGCCTATCTATATCCATTTGTAGATTCTTTGCATCCTTCTCACAACTTGCTTTCCTACATATCTTTGTATCATCAGCAAATATGGCTATGTTACACTCGGTCCCTTCATCCAAGTCATTAATATAAACTGATCCCTGTGGCACCCCACCAGTTACAGTTTGCCAACCTGAAAATGACCCATTTATCCTGACTCTCTGTTTTCTTTCAGTTCACCAATCCTCTATCCATGCTAATATATTACCCCCAATCCCATGAGCTCTTACCTTGTGCAGTAACCTCATCTAGAGTATTGTGTCCAATTCTGGGCACAACACTTTAGAAAGGATGTCAAGGCCTTGGAAACGGTGCGGAGGAGATTTACCAGAATGCTACCAGGGTTGAGGGACTTGAGGTTATATGGAGAGACTCAAGAAGCTGGAATTGTTCTCCTTGAAGTAGAGAAGGTTAAAGAGAGATTTAATGGAGGTGTTCAAAATTATGAGGGGTTTGGATCGAGTAAATAGGGAGGCGCTGTTTCCAGGAGGGTCGGTAACCAGAAGACACAGGCTTAAGGTGATTGGCCAAAGACCCAGAGGCGACATGAGAAGAATTTTTTTTAACGCAGCGAGTTATGATCTGGAATGCGCTGTCTAAACGGGTGGTGGAAGCAGATTCAATAGTAACTTTCAAAAGGGAGTTGGATAAATACTTGAAAGGGAAACATTTCCAGGGATATGGTGAAAGAGCAGGAGACTGGGACTAATTGGATCGCTCTTTCAAAGAGCTGGCACAGGCACGATAGGCCGATTGGACTCCTTCTGTGCTCTATGATTCTATAATAAAATATACACACAGATTCATTAGTTGTGAAATGCTTTGGGATAACCTGGGGACATTAAAGGCGCCAAATAAATGTGAGCTATAATTTTTTCATTAGCTGTGCTCAGTGGCCAACTCTCTCACCTCTGAGTCAAGAAGTCGTAGGTTCAAGCCCCACTTCAGGGACTTGAGCACAAAATCCAGGCTGACACTCCCGGTCCAGTACTGAGGGTGTGCTGCACTGCCAGAGGTGCTGTCTTTCAGATGAGACGTTAAACAAAGCTTTGTCTGCCCACTCAGGTGGACGTAAAAGATTCCATGTCCACGAAGCAGAGCGGGAGAGTTCTCCCTGGTGTCCTGGCGTAAAAGTTCCCTTGGTACTTTTGGGGGAAAGAAAGAAAACGACCTGGTCATTATCACATTGCTGTTTGTGACAACTAGCTGTGCACGACAACTAGCTGTGCACAAATTGGCTGCCTAGTTTCCCTACATTACAACCGTACTTCAAAAGTTCAGTGTTGGCTTTGGGACGTCTTGACGTTATGAAAGGCACTATGTAAATGTAAGTTCTTGCTTTTCTTTCTGTGGAGCAAGTAGAATACATGGATTATATCGCCAAACCAGTATAAGTCAGAAGAGGTCATGCTCACACAGCTCTGATCAGACCACCCTCATACACTGTGTCCTGTCACTGAGACACAAAGTAGAGGTTCAGCCCATGAAGGCAGTTCAGGGACTGCTCCACGGTCTCAGATTGAAGAAACTTGGGCTCTCGAACTCCCGGGTGACTCAGACTTGATCTTATACAGCCATTTTAAACATTCACTCTCGGGATGTGGTTGTCATAGGCAACAACAAGAACAACTTGTATTTATATAGTGCCTTTAGCGTAGTGAAACGTCCCAAGGCGCTTCACAGGAGTATTATGAGATAAAAAATTTGACACCGGGCAGTATAAGGAGAAATTAGCGTAGGTGACCAAAAGCTTGGTCAAAGAGGTAGGTTTTAAGGAGCGTCTTGAAGGAGGATAGAGAGGCAGAGAGGTTTAGGCAGGGAGTTCCATGCTTGGGGCCAAGGCAACAGAAGGCACAGCCACCAATGGTTGAGCAAGGTCAGCATTTATTGCCCAGTCCTAGTTGCCTTTGAGAAGATGGTGGAGGGCCTTCTTCTTGAACTGCTGGTAGTGGGTTTAATACAATTGCGTGTCTTGCTAGGAGACCTCAGAGGGCAGTTAAGAGTCAACCATGTTTATGTGGGACTCGAGTAACATATATCGTCGTTTCTACATCATCACCAAGCCAAATCCTGGAAATCCCTGCTTAACAGCACTGTGGGAGTATCTTCACCACACGAACTGCAGCGTTTAAGAAGGCATCTCACCACCACCTTCTCAAGCGGCAGCTAGGGATGTGCAATAAATGCCGACATTGCCAGTGATGCCCACATCCCGTGCATGAATAAATAACATTTTAGAAAAATCACATGCCACTATTTGAATAAGATAAGTTGTCCTGTTTATGTTCTGAGTAACAGCACTGAAATAAATTGACTCTAGGCAAGCGCAGCAGCAAGTTGCACACAGCAAGGCCCCACATGGCACCATGCTCAGGTTGTCCTGGCCGATATTTATCCCTCGACCAACACCTAAAAATAGTAGAAGGATTAAGGAGTGATTTAATCGAGGTGTTTAAGATGATTAACAGATTTGATGGGATAGCTACGGAGAAACTATCTCCTCTGATGGGGGGAGTTCAGAAAAAGGGGGCATCACCTTAAAATTAGAGCCAGGCCGTTCAGGGGTGATGTCAGGAAGCACTTCTTCACACAAAGAGCAGTAGAAATCTGGAACTCTCTCCCCCCAAAAAGCTGTTGAGACTGGGGGTAAATTGAAAATTTCAAAACTGAGATTGATAGATTTTTGTTAGGCGAGAGAATTGAGGGTTACGAAACAAGGCGGTTAAATGGAGTTAAGATACAGATCAGCCATGATCTTATTAAATGGCGGAACATGCACAAGGGGCTGAATGGCCTCCTCCTTTTTGTATGTTTACAAATCACTCCATGGCCTCGCCCCTCCCTATCTCTGTAATCCTTTTCAGTTTCACAACCCCACAAGATGTCTGTGCTCCTCTCATTCTGGCCTCTTGAACATCCCTCATTATAACTGCTCAACCATCGATTGCCGTGCCTTCAGCTGCCTGGGCCCTGAACTCTGGAACTCCCTCCCTAAACCTCTCCGCCTCTCTACCTCTCTTTCCTCCTTCAAGACGCTTCTTAAAACCTACCTCTTTAAACAAACTTTTGGTCATCTGCCTTAATTTCTTCTGTGGCTTGGTGTCAAATTTATCTGTTTGTCTGTAACACTGTCGTGAAGCGCCTTGGAGCGTTTTACTAAGTTAAAGGCGCTAAAGAAATAAAAGTTATTATTGTTATTATTATGTTCCTAGATGATCTGGTCATGTGTTTTACTGCTTTTTGTGGTACCGTGCTGAGCAAAGTTTGACTGTCACGGCTCGCTACATTACAACCGTGACTGAACTTGAAAATTACTTTTTGGCTGTGAAACTCTTGGAGGCCATAGGTCATGTGATGAAACATCCGGGAAGATGTCCAACCCGAGTTGGCAACACACCTACACACCCTGGGAACAAATTGTTAAATAAAAGGACTGGCAATGTTGATCAAGGGAGGAATGTGGGCCAAGGCACCTGGAGAACTGAGAGACATCGCTACTCTTTGAATAGTTCCGACTGGTACAGACTTCAGATTCATGAGTTTTCCAAAAGGACGATGAGCACAAGGCAAGTCTAAATGCAAATTAACATGTTCGGGCTAGATTCCAAATCCAACTGCTTAAACTCCTTAACCTACAAGCAGTGGAAATGTGAGAACTAGGGACCGCAATGACCCCATTTCATTTTTTACTGCCATTCTCTTTGAACCAGTAGGATTTGGACAGAGAATTGTAAAAAGAAAAGAAGCCCCTTTGTCAACCTCTTCCTTGAAACTGAACTCATTTGAAAGTATTCTCTCTGTCTAAAGGACCATTCAGAAGATTGCACTTGAAGGGCAATTCCTTAAAAGGCAAAGTTTTTCCTCGCCAATCCGGATGAGTCATGCTCCAAACATTGAAGGTTTTGCAAACAAGTTGAGATTGTTGGATTGGCTCCAACTCTCTCTGCTGAGCTTTGCCATTAAAGGCCAGGAACCAATTCATGGCTGCCAAAATCATGCTGTTGGTCTTGGTTGAGAGGGCTGTGCGAGTAGGTTATCTGAAGAGATTTAACCAGCTTCTCTTCAATTTCCAACGCATTGAGGTTTGCTTGAGAGGTAATGATTTTTTTGGGGGGGGAGTTCCATCTCCACCCTTGCTCTCCTCTCTCCTCCATGTTCTCCTCTCCCTGTCCTGAAGGCGCAGACTCATTCAGAGATTTGGTTTCATGCTTGCTGATACCACACCCAAATGTCCAGTCCTTGTGTGTCATCCTAGGCATCAGCTTATTTGCAGGTAATTTTGACCTAATTCTCCGGGTGGGAAACCCACAGGATCGGATAGAACGGCAGTTTTACAGCAGGCTTTGTCCTGGGCCAATATTAATCCTTCACCAACATCACTGAAATCAATGATCACGTTGCCGTTTGTGGGATCATGCTGTGCGCAAATTGGCTGCAACGTTTCCTACATGCAAATGTAATGCCGCTATTTAAAAAAGGAGGCAGTCAAAAAGCAGGAAACTATAGACCAGTTAGCCTGACATTTGTGGTTGGGAAAATGTTGGAGTCCATTATTAAAGAAGCAGTAGCAGGACATTTGGAAAAGCATAATTCAGTCAGGCTGAGTCAGCATGGATTTATGAAGGGGAATTCATGTTTGACAAATTTGCTGGAATTCTTTGAGGATGTAACAAACAGGGTGGATAAAGGGGAACCAGTGGATGTGATGTATTTGGACTTCCAGAAGGCATTTGACAAGATGCCACTTAAAAGGTTACTGCACAAGATAAAAGTTCACGGGGGTTGGGCGTAATATATTAGCATGGATAGAGGATTGGCTAACTAACAGAAAACAGAGAGTCTGGATAAATGGTTCATTCTCGGGTTGGCAATCAGTAACCAGTGGGGTGCCGCAGGGATCAGTGCTGGGACCCCAACTATTTACAATCTATATTAACGACTTGGATGAAGGGACCGAGTGTAACATAGCCAAGATACAAAGATGGGAGGAAAAGCAATGTGTGAGAAGGACACAAACAACCTGCAAAAGGACATAGACAGGCTAAGTGAGTGGGCAAAACTTTGACAGATGGAGTATAATGTTAGAAAGTGTGAGGTTATGCACTTTGGCAGAAAAAAAAACCAAAGAGCAAGTTATTATTTAAATTGCAAAGTGCTGCAGTACAGCAGGACCTGGGGGTCCTGGTGCATGAAACACAAAAGGTTAGTATGCAAGTACAGCAAGTGATCAGGAAGGCCAATGGAATCTCTGCCTTTATTGCAAAGGGGATGGAGTATAATAGCCCTACAGTTATACAGGCTATTGGTGAGGCCACACCTGGAATACTGCATGCAGTTTTGGTTTCCATATTTAAGAAAGAATATACTTGCTGTGGAGGCAGTTCAGAGAAGATTCACTAGGTAGATTCTGGAGATGAGGGGGTTGACTTATGAGGAAAGGTTGAGTAAGTTGGGCCTCTACTCATTGAAATTCAGAAGAATGATGAGAGATGATCTTATCGAAACGTATAGGATTATGAGGGGGCTTGACAAGATGGATGCAGAGAGGATGCTTTCACTGATAGGGGAGACTAGAACTAGGGGGCATAATCTTAGAATAAGGGGCCGCCCATTTAAAACTGAGATGAGGAATTTCTTCTCTCAGAGGGTTGTAAATCTGTGGATTTCGCTGCCTCAGAGAGCTGTGGAAGCTGGGTCATTGAATAAATTTAAGACAGAGATAGACAGTTTCTTAACCGATAAGGGTATAAGGGGTTATGGGGAGCAGGCAGGGAAGTGGACCTGATCAGATCAGCCATGATTGTATTAAATGGCGGAGCAGGCTCGAGGGGCTGTATGGCCTACTCCTGCTTCTATTTCTTATGATCTTAAAACAGTGACGGCGCTCCATAAAGTACTTCATTGGCTGTGAAGTGCTTTGGGAAGTCCTGAGGGTGTGAAAGGTGCTGTATATGGCTTCCTGTGCCGTAAATTCCTATGATTCTATGGTAAACGCAAGTCTTTTTTTCTTTACTTGTCAAGTAGACCAACATTTGGGATTGGGATCAGATCTTTACATGAACACATAATTACAGGAAACAAAAATAACTTGTCACCAAGGCTTTAATTTGCAGTTTTCACAGTAAAATGGACAGGATGTGGTGTGCAATCCTCTAATGTCTGTTTAAAATCCCGGAATACAATACATTGAAATATTAAATTACTGTAAGCCAGTGGCCCTGATTATAGGGAACAGCACCTCTTTAAGCAAAATAATGCATGACCATTGCTTTTCATGTAGAATTCAATCCCCCAAATAATATAAATCCTATCATAAAAGTTGAATTTGACTGGCTCAGTGAGATGTACCTGTCACCAGAGCAGAACCACCATAACAGACAGCCAGCAGAGGGAGCTTTAACTTTAGGATCAAACTGAAGGCTAACCAGGTAAGTAGAACTTACAAACACACAAAGGATGGTAGAAGTTTGGAACTCGCTTCCACAAACAGCAGTTGATACTACAATTGTTAATTGTAGTTAATTATAATTTAAAATCTGAGATTGATATCTTTTTGTTAACCAAAGATATTAAGGGATAAGGGTGGGTACCTGGAGTTAGGTCGCAGATGAGCCATGGGGCCCAAAATTGCCACCCTGTTCTCTTTTCCCTCTCTCCAATTCTGTGGCAGCAGTGTTGTAGCTCTTGCTCGCCTCCTCCTCCTTCAAAGTGTTGAAACAGTAGGCCTCTTCCTCCTCTCCTGGAAGCTCACTGTTTCTTTGCATGCAGCAGTAGTAGCAGCACCTACTTCCTCAAGGCTCACAGATCTCATGTGAATAAGCCACTCCCACAACAGCTCTACACCTATTTTAAGTTGCACCTGTAAATCATGTAAATCAAGTGCCCCCTTGTTAAAGGGGGGGGGGCACTAAATCCGACACAATTAAACAAATTTAACTTTGGATAGTCAACTGGATCAAATTAAAATTTGTTCACTGGGGGTGATGATGCACTCCAGTCCCTCCGGCGCCCACCTCTCGCGGAATGCCGTGAGTGTACCGATGGACACCGTGCTCCATCTCCAGGGACACCCTGTCGTGGATATAACCGCGGAAGAGAGGCAGACAGTCGAGCTGAACGACCCCCTCGACCACCCGCTGCCTGGACCGGTTGATGGCCATCTTGGCCATGCCCAGGAGCAGTTGTACGAGGAGGCCTTCTGACCTGCCCGTTCCCCTCTGCACAGGGTGCCCAAAAATCAGGAGTGTGGGACTGAAATGCAACCAGAATTTGAGGAGCAGCCCCTTCAAATGTTGGAACGGGGGCTGCGACCTCACACGTTCCACATTAATATGGAACACGGACTCTTCCAGATTGCCACCCTGTGTAAAGTTCATTACCCCCGGAACTCGGAGCAAGCAAGCTGCCTTTGTGAAGTATCTCGGTAACTTTTCATGCAAAGGCACTCCCTGTTGGCTCTCGGCCTTTTGGCTATGATCAAGTGTCGTCTCGGTTAATTGGGCATTCATATGCAAATTGTGACTAATTGCAGAAACTCGTTTTCCCAGTTTTGCTGGCTCTGGCCTTTTGGCTTGGGCCAAGCAGCAATTGGAGAGAAGAGGAAAATCTGTATGTCGACCGACCATTGGGCGAGCCTGGAGGCCCGCCAAGGTGCCGGACTAGTACCACAACAGATTGAAGGCTTCGGCCAAATTACACATCGAAAGGAGGAATCTGCAACCCGGATGGCGGCCAACCGAGCGGCAAACCAGGGCGTCCGAAACACCACAAAGAAAGTGGATGGACAGACAATGATCAACTGGGACCTTTTCGTGAAGAAAATCCTGCTGGGAACATGTGGCATGAAAGTGGCCGACGTCTTCGCCTTGCAGGACCTCCCGAAGAGAGGTTACTTCGATGTGACCTTCAGAACTGTCACCCTCTGCCTGAAGTTCCTGAAGGGACTGAAGGAGGCGAGTGAACCGCTGCATTCAGTGCTGACTTGGGAGCCACTGTTCACCCTCCCATCGCAGAGAAGACGCACTATCACAGTGCAGATGTACAACCCCCACATTGATGTGCTGACTTTCCTCGCCAGGTATGTCGATGGGGCAGGAAACAGCAGCGACTTGAAAGACTTGCACGGGATTCGGACCAGCAAGCGCCAGATCCAGGTCACCATGAAAGTGGACGCCAGCGGAACCATCCTGCACTCCCCCCTCCAGCTTCGCCATCGGAGGAAGTCGGGGCTACATGGTGTACGCTGGCCAACCCACCGTGTGCCGCACCTGCGGGAAGGCAGGCCATGTGGCGGCAAGCTGCAAAACTGTCATCTGCCGAAACTGCAAGAACGAAGGCCACCAGACAAAGGACTGTAAGGAGACCAAGTGCTACAACCTCTGTGGTCTGGCTGGGCACCTTTACAAAAACTGCCCCAAATGCAACTTCAGCTATGCGCAGGCAGCAAAGAACATTGCACCAGAGGAGGAGTAAGCTGAGGAACACAACGCTCCAGAGGAGACCCATACCCTCCCCCCCGACCAATGCCCTGGGCAATAAAGCAACCGCCCCCGTGGACTCGGAACAAGTCGGCGAGGAAGAGAAGCCTGCCACGGCGAGCTGCGAGACACCAGCAGCCAGCAGTGAAGCTCTCCCCTAGCGCACCGAGTCCAGGAACGAGGAAACAGCAGATGATGAAGCGGGATGGGAGACCATCAAGAAAAAGGCCCACAAGCGTAAGGAGAACAGGCGAGCAAGGGCCCCTGCGGAAACGACAGGGAAGAGGAGGCTAACAACCAGGATAGACAGCAGCGATGGCAGCTCGTCTGATGAGGAAAGGTGAGAAAAAGCCCCTTACTACCGCCACCAAAACAAGAGGCAATACGCCAACCCACAGCCACAGGCGACCGGGAGCAGTGAAGCGACCAGCGCAGTCCCGCTCCAGGAACCCGCATGCAGCGAAGCGCTCAGCGCACACGAGCTCTGGAACACCGGGAGCGAAGAAGCGACAAACGCAGACCAGCTCCGGGAGAACGGGAGCAGCGAAGTGCCCAGCACACCCCACCTCCGGAATACCGGGAGCGACGCAGCGATCGAAGCACTCCAGCCCGAGACCGCCGCGACTGATGAAAAGAGGGAACCACCAACATCAGGCGAGGACAATGCAGAGGACATATCGGACCTTATAACAGCACTGCAGCAGTCCCCTGGTCGAAACACTCCACGGCAGAGGATAACGACCACGCCAGCCCAGGTGCAGTAGACTTGTATAGTTTAAACCTATGCATGACGGAACTGGCCACTGGGCAGACCTCGGACTTAAAGGATGATTTATTTGAAGTGTAATGTTTGTAACTGTAAACAGTAACTTTAAAATGGATTTAAAAATAGCTACTATTAACGTGCGTAGCGTAAAATCCACTACGCGATGTGTTTCCACCTTGGGGTACCTCGCCAAGGTTAAAGCGGACCTGCTGTTCTTGCAGGAGTGCGGTCTGCCGCACTCCAGCAGTTACCGGCAGTGGTCACGATGGTGGGCCCATGGACCATCCATATGGTTAGGAGGCAACGACTGCCAGTCTTCCGGCCTAGGCATTCTGCTGCGGGAAGGCCACTTCACCATCACCGAAGTTAAGGAGGTGGTGGGCGGCCGCCTCCTCGTAGCAGATGTAATATACAAAAATTCCCCTCTAAGACTAATTAACGTGTATGCCTCGCCTCTCAGAAGCGAGCGGCTGGCCCTCTTCCAGCAGCTCCCACTGCTGCTGGCGATGTCCAGGCTGGTCATTCTAGGCGGTGACTTCAACTGCATCATCGATGCGGCTGGACGATCCAGCAGAGCTGACAGTAAACTGGCCGCCACGTCCAGACTCCTGATGGATGCGGTAAAAGATGCCAAGCTATGCGACGTCTTCAGCAACCCTGCAGACGGAGCACCGCTCAGATACACCTGGACGAGACCAGACGGGTCTAGACTTCCTGTTTGTGTCCCACACGCTCAAGGTCAGATCCACCGACGTCACGCTGGTGTTTTTCTCTGACCACTGCCTCCCACTGGCCGACTGTCTCCCACAGGAAATCCAGAAAGTTGACAGAGAGATATGGAAGCTGAACGTGAAACTGTTGACTCCGGAAAACGTTGAGGAACTCGAGAGGGATTACAAAGGTTGGAGAACCGTAAAACCCCTCTGCGATTCCCCGATGCACTGGTGGGAAACAATCAAGACGAACATCAAGAGGTTCAGGAGGCGAGAGGGAAACAGAGGGAATTGTCCCAACTCCAGATAAATATGCAAAACCTGCTCCTACTGCAGTCGATGGGGGTCGATGTCGCGGAGGAACTCGAAGAGGTGAAGGGCCATCAAGCCTCACTCTTTGCCTCAGAGTCCTCCAAGATCATCTTCCGCTCCAGAGTCCACTCCGTCGAGCAGGATGTGTTCGCGCTTCTTCTTCCAAAAGGTACACGGGGAGCTCTGTGATCACCAGCCTAAAGGAAGAAGACGGTTCTGTGACGTCTTCGCAGCCTGACATGCAGAGGATCAGCAAATCCTTCTATGCCGGGCTGTACGACGTCAAGCCCACAGATCGCGCAGCCTCCCAGTCTTTCCTGTCGTCTATTTCGGAGGTCATAGATGACAGTGAGCGGGAAAGTCTGGACCACCCGCTAATTCTGGACGAGCTGACAAAGGCCGTCCGGTCCTTCGAGATGAATAAAACTCCTGGAAGCGATGGCTTACCGGTCGAGTTGTATTCGCTCTGTGGGACTGGATGGGCCCAGACCTGCTGGGAGTGTACGGGGGTATGCCTCTGGCTGGCAGCATGTCAGAATCGATGAGGAAAGGCATCATCACCCTCATTTACAAGCAGAAGGAGGAGAGGGAGGAAATCAAAAACTGGCGGCCCATTTCGCTGCTCAATGTGGACTACAAGATCCTGTCAAAGGTCATCGCCAACAGGGTCAAGTCTATTCTTGAGCTGGTGATTCACCCGGACCAGACCTGCGCTGTCCCAGGCAGGAAGATCTCTGATAACCTCGCGCTACTCAGGGATACGATCGCCTACGTGCGGGTCAGGAGGGTGGACACCTGCTTAATCAGCTTAGACCAGGAGAAAGCCTTTGGCAGGATATCGCACACGTACCTGATGGACGTGCTCTCCAAAATGGGGTTTGGGGAGGGTATCTGCAATTGGATCCAACTGCTCTACACAGACATCAGTAGTGCAGTTCAAATCAATGGGTGGGAAACTGAAAGCTTTCCAATCAGATCTGGAGTCAGGCAAGGCTGTCCTCTCTCCTCTGTCTTGTTTGTGTGTTGTATCGAGCCCTTTGCCAAGTCCATCAGGAGGGATGCGGGCATTAGAGGGGTGACGATCCCAGGCAGCGGAGGCGTTCCGGTCAAGACCTCCCTGTACATGGACGACGTTGCCGTCTTTTGCTCGGATCTGCAGTCGGTCCGCAGATTGCTCGCAATCTGCGACCAGTTTGATCTGGCCTCGGGAGCAAAGGTCAATCGCAGCAAAAGCGAGGCCATGCTCTTTGGCAACTGGACCGACCGATCCTTTATTCCCTTCACCGTTAAACCAGATTACCTGAAGGTGTTGGGAATATGGTTCGGAGCAGACTGGGCGTGCGTCAAAAACTGGGAAGAGCGTATCGCCAAAGTAAAGCAAAAACTGGGATGGTGGAAGCTGCACTTCCTCTCCATGGCAGGAAAGAACCTGGTCATCAGGAGTGAGGTGCTCTCGGGTTTGCTGCACGTGGCACAGGTCTGGCCCATCTCTCGCTCTTGTGCCGCGGCAGTCACCCGGGCCGTCTTCCACTTTGTCTGGAGGTCCAAAATGGAACGTGTCCGCAGAGACACAATGTACAAATCTCTGGACAGTGGAGGAAAGGATGTTCCGAACCTGGCCCTCATCCTGATGGCCACCTTTGTGTGCGGCTGCATCAAGCTGTGCACAGACCCCCAGTACGCAAACACCAAGTGTCACTACGTGCTGAGGTTCTACCTGTCCCCGGTATTGCGAAGGATGGGCCTGGCCACGCTGCCGCGAAACGCCCCCACCAGCTGGACCATGCCTGCCCACCTGCCCTTCGTGGAAAAGTTATCACAAAAAACCCCTTTAACCACAAGGCCATAAAACAGTGGTCAGCACGTAACGTCCTGGACACCCTACGAAAGGAGAGGGTGGATCCTGTCGGGTGGTTCCCTTAGCAGACTGTCGAACTCGTTTGGCAGAACGTCTCATCGCCAGAGCTGTCACACAAGCACCAAGACGTAGCTTGGTTGGCAGTGAGGAGGGCCTTACCCGTCAGAGCGTTCATGCACAGCCGACGTCTCAGCAATACGGCACGGTGCCCCGAGTCGGTTGCAGAGCGGACGAGACTGTCACCCATCTCCTTCAGGATTACGCCTTCGCAAGGCAGGTTTGGAAAGTAATGCAGTGGTTGCTGTCGAGGTTCATCCCGAGCAGCTCCGTAACACAGGACTCTGTGCTCTACGGGCTGTTCCCAGGGACACACACCAAGACAGACATCACCTGCTGCTGGAGGGCCATCAACTCGATCAAAGACGCTCTTTAGTCTTGCCGAAACTTGCTGGTCTTCCAGAGCAAGGAGATGTCGACGTCTGCGTGTTGCAGACTGGCGCAATCCAAGATCCAGGATTACGTCCTGAGGGACGCACTTAAAATTGGTGCAGTCGCCACAAAGGCACGGTGGGGAAGGGCCACAGTTTAAAGCCCTTCTGCCACGGTAAACCCGGGGGCAGGAATCAGTACAAAACCCCCTCGGGCCGTACTTGTAACTTCTTTTTTGTGTACATGGAGCACCATGATCTGTAAACACCTATATAGTGCCATGTACAATGCAAGGTCTGTTTCGTGATGCACGTTGTAAAGGAAAAGTGTAAATGTACCGTCACCCATTCCGTGTACTGTATAGTGACACATGTAATGTAATTTGTTGAATATACTACAATGTATCCCGTATTGTACCGAATTGTACTTGATCTGAAAAGCAAGGAAATGTATCGAACGGAACTGCAGTCAGCACCCAAATGTAGTGTATGGGATTGCTGACCGCAGCTAAATGTACTGAACTGCTTTTGAATGTACTGTACAAATTTTTATATGAATAAAGTATATTTTGAAATTTAAAAAAAAACCCTCGACCACCCGCTGCCTGGACCGGTTGGTGGCCACCTTGGCCATACCCAGGAGCAGTTGTACGAGGAGACCTTCTGACCTGTCCGTTCCCCTCTGCACAGGGTGCCCAAAAATCAGGAGTGTGGGACTGAAATTCAACCAGAATTTGAGGAGCAGCCCCTTCAAATGTTGGAACGGGGGCTGCGACCTCACGTATTCCACATAAATATGGAACACGGACTTCCAGACTGCCACCCTGTTTAAAGTTCATTAAGAAGTGGTAACGGGACGGTTAGGCCTTTCCGACTGGGGGCAGCCGGATGGTTCAACCCATCCGAAATTACTCCCGGGCCGGGGATGGTGGAAACTGATTCCCACCCGCCCGTGTTTCCGCTCCGTCGGGCACGCATCGACCTTTTACCACCCAGCGGCGACCTCTTTCCGCCCCGTGAGGGAGATTGCCCCGCGGGAGCCGAGCCACTGCCGGTCGATGCCCCCGACAGCTTTTCCTGGCGGGAATCTGCCAGTGGCTGGACGGTGCGCCTGCCCTTAAAGGGGCGGTCTCACCGCCGCGGCTGGCATTTTATTTTAATTGTCAGCCGACTCTGTAGTCGGCCCAACAATGGCAGCCACAGGTTCGGCTGGGCCGCCAACAGGCAGCCTGGCATCCCCTCTTGGGTGCCGGGCCACTGGCCTGGCCGAAGCCCTCCCTAATGGCCCAGTGGGCACTACTAAAGTGGCTGCAGAGCTCGCATCAGCCCTTCCCTTTAAGTGAAGGGGAGGGACGCTGACGTCATAAGCATCATGCTGACATGCTCAGCGCGGCACTGATGACACCGCCCGCCTTCCTCCCCACCCCCAACCCACTTCCGTCCCTCTGCCATCCCAGAAATAATTTTTGACAACAAAAGAGGGCAATTTCGATTGGTTCTCCTCCTCATCGATTCAGGCGTAGAATCTTCAATTAATTCAAATTATCTGCCCCAAATAGGGCAAAGGGCAATTTCGCCCCCATGATCACATAGATTGGTGGAACAGGCACAAGGGGCTCACTGGCCTATTCCTGTTTCTATGTTCCAAACTTATTATTAATGATATTTAAGCAAGTTAACATTTGTTAACACAGAGCATGCAGGAGTATGTGAATCAGTGCGGCAGAGGGAATTCAGCCCCTAGCAATCAGCCACCTTTGAGAGAAGCACTGAAGTGTCAGCCTAAAGTGTGCGGAAGTCTGGAGTGAGACTTGAACCCACGACCTTCTGACCCAAAGACGAGAGTGCTACCCACTGGGCCATGGCTGCCACTTTATCGCAACAAGTTTCCTTTATAAATATGGGCATAGGACTTTATAAGGAGAGCAAAAAGTTGACAGGAGTGTAAGATTTTAAAAAATATTATAAATCCTTGAATCTCCGGTACAGTAGTGTAATGTTACTGGACCTTGTAATCCAGGGGACTGGACTAAAATCCGGAGAACATGTGTTCAACTCCCACCATCGCAGCTTGGGAATTTAAATTCAGTTAAAAATATCCGGCAATATCAGTAAAAGTGACCATGAAGTTGTCACAGAATCATAGGGCTAGAAATTCCCCAGCCTATCATTAGTTGATAAATAACATCATTTTCGTGAATAAATAAGAATAAAAATGTCGCCATTTTTTAAGGGGGTAAATTTGGCCACAAAATACACCTGTTGTTAAAAAACGGCGTTGCACGACGATTCGCGTTAAAAGCCGCGCTCTCGCCAACTTTAGCCCGAGCTATCAACGCCAAAAATATAGACCCTGGGAGGGGAGAAAACACAAAAAAAAAAATTTGCAAAAAACAAAAATCAGAAAATATTTACAAGATCCTTAACTAAGTAATTGCTGCAAAAGAATTAAAACATAAAAACTAATTTGCCTTTCTTGCAGGTCTTCCTACTTTCCAACGTTTCTGAGGCTGCTTTTCTCGTGCGTTCTTTTTTCATCCCAAAATGGATTCGCCGAATGGCCAAATTTAGGCGGTGCATTTTATTTTCACATTTCGCATTTACGATCCAGTTTAATGGCGATATTTTGAAAACTCCATTCTTAAAGTTTGGGGAATTTTGTGCACTTCATTTTAAGAAGAAACAAGCACTTTTAACACAAAAAAATTGCGTTAAAATGTGCATTAGGCTGGGGAAATTCTAGCCCATAGAATTATACCTCACAGAAGGAGACCATTCGGCCCATCGTGCCTGTGCCGGCTCTTTGAAAGAGCGATCCAATTAGTCCCACTCCCCTGTTCTTTTCACATAATCCTGTACATTTTTTCCCTTCAAGTATTTATCCAATTCCCTTTTGAAAGTTACTATTGAATCTGCTTCCACCGTCCTTTCAGGCAAAGAGAGTGTTTCCACTTGTGGGAAAGAGCAAAACTAGAGGCCATCAGTATAAGATAGTCACCTAAGAAATCAAACAGGGAATTCAGAAGAAATTTCTTTACCCAGGGAGTGGTAAGAATATGGAACTCGCTACCACGGGAAGTGGTTGAGGCGAATAGTATAGATACATTTAAGGGGAGACTATGAGAACATAAGAACATAAGAAATAGGAGCAGGAGTAGGCCATTTGGCCCCCTGAGCCTCCTCCACCATTCAATAAAATCATGGCTGATCTGATCATGGACTCAGCTCCACTTCCCTGCCCGCTCCCCATAACCCTTATCGCTCAAAAATCTGTCTGTCTCTGCCTTAAATATATTCAATGACCTAGCCTCCATAGCTCTCTGGGGCTGAGAATTCCACAGATTTACAACCCTCAGAGAAGAAATTCCCCCTCATCTCAGTTTTAAATGAGCGGCCTCTTATTCTGAGACTATGTCCCCTAGTTTTAGTTTCCCCTATGTGGAAGTATCCTCCCTGCATCCACCTTGTCGAGCCCCTCATTATCTTATAGGTTTCAATAAGATCATCTCTCATTCTTCTGAACTCCAATGTGTATAGGAACAACCTACTCAACCTATCTTCACAAGTCACGAGGGATGGAGAAGGGAATAGAGGGTTATGCTGATCGATTTAAATGAGGAAAGACGGGAGGAGGCTCAAGTGGATCATAAACGTCGGCATGGACTGGTTGGGCCGAATGGCATGTTCCTGTGTTGTATATATCCTATGTGATCCTATGTAGAATATTTCAACATTTAAGAATAGGTTAGATAAGTGCTTGCAGGAAAGGGGCTAAAAGGATATGTAAACAGGGAAGATACAGGAATTAGGATTACTGCTCATGTGGAGGTTAAATGTCAACATAGACTGGATGGGATGAAAGGCCTGTATCCGTGTTGTCATTTCTATTTAATTCTATGTAAATCCCTATTTTCAGGAACGATCTGAAGACATAATTCATCTATTTGGAATGTTTTAACTATCCATTAGCTGGGATCCACACTATTGCTGTGTCCTGCCATTCTCCGCCTTCTTCGAAGTCTTTCATTATTCTTTGAATAACTTAATTTCTCTTCCATGGTGCCTATAATTCACTAGAATGTCACTGAATTCTGAACACAGGAACAGGATGAGGCCATTCAGCCCCTTGTGCCTGTTCCGCCATTCAATTGGATCATGATTGATCTGTATCTTAACTCCATCTACTCACGTTGGTTCCGGAACCCTTAAATAATCTTGCCTAACATAGAAATTAGGTGCAGGAGCAAGCCATTTGGCCCCTCGAGCCTGCAACGCCATTCAATAAGATCATGGCTGATCATTCAACCTCAGTACCCCTTTCCTGCTTTCTCTCTATATCCCTTGATCCCTTTAGCCGTAAGGGCCATATCTAACTCCCTTTTGAATATATCTAACGAACTGGCCTCAACAACTTTCTGCGGTAGAGAATTTCACAGGTTAACCACTCTCTGAGTGAAGAAGTTTCTCCGCATCTCAGTTCTAAATGGCTTACCCCTTATTCTTAGACTGTGATCCCTGGTTCTGGAACTCCCCAGCAACGGGACCATTCTTCCTGCCTCTAACCTGTCCAATCTCGTCAGAACTTTATATGTTTCTTTGAGATCCCCTCTCATTCTTTTAAACTCCAGTGGATACAAGCCCAGTTGATCCAGTCTCTCCTCATATGTCAGTCCTGCCATCCCAGGAATTAATCTGGTGAACCTTCGCTGTACTCCCTCAATAGCAAGAATGTCCTTCCTCAGATTAGGAGATCAAAACTGAACACAATATTCCAGGTGTGGCCTCACCAAGGCTCTGTACAACTGCAGTAAGACCTCCCTGCTCCTATACTCAAATCCTCTAGCTATGAAGGCCAGCATGCAATTTGCCTTCTTCACCGCCTGCATGCCAACCTTCAATGACTGATGTACCATGACACCCAGGTCTTGTTGCATCTCCACTTTTCCTAATCTGTCACCATTCAGATAATATTCTGTCTTCCTGTTTTTGCCACCAAAGTGGATAACCTCACATTTATCCACATTATACTGCATCTGCCATGCATTTGCCCACTCACCTAACCTGCAGCCTCTTAGCATCCTCCTCACAGCTCACACCACCAGCCAGCTTAGTGTCATCTGTAAACTTGGAGATATTACATTCAATTCCTTCATCTAAATCATTGATGTATATTGTAAATAGCTGGGGTCCCAGCACTGAACCCTGCGGCACCCCACTGGTCACTGCTGAAAAGCTCTTTGCTTCCTGTCTGCCAACCAGTTCTCTATCCTCGTCAATACATTACCCCCAATATCATGTGCTTTAATTTTGCACACAAAAATCTATCCATCACAGTTTTGAAATTTTCAATTGACCCGCAGTCTCAACAGCTTTTTGGGCGAGAGAGTTCCAGATTTCCACTACCTTTTGTGTGAAGAAGTGCTTCCTAACATAGAATCATAACATCATATAAGCTCAACTGGACCCCTCTTGTCAAAGCCAATAATTCAGAGTTAAGCTTCCTTCTTCCTTTTACATTAACACTTTGCTTCCTCTGCTTTCTGACCTTTGTTGACTGGCCAATGTCTAGGCCTGCATGTTGTGTCACACCATAGAATCATAGAGATTTACAGCTTGGAAGAAGGCCATCATTTCTGTGCCAGCCGAAAAAGAGCAATCTAGCCTAATCCCAATTTCCAGCTCTGGGTCCGTAGCCCTGTAGGTTACCGCACTTACAGTGCATATCCAAATACTTTTTAAATGTGATGAGGGTTTCTGCGTCTACCACCCTTTCAGGCAGTGAGTTCCAGAGTTTGGGTGAAACAGATTTGCCTCAAATTCCCTCTAATCCTAGCAATTAATTTAAATCTATGCCCCCTAGTTATTGACCTCTCTGCTAAGATAAATAGGTCCTTCCTATCCACTCTATCTAGGCCCCTCATAATTTTATACATCACCCTCTGAATGGCTCAGCTCTAATTTAAAGGTTATATCCCCTTGTTCTGCACTCCCCCACCAGAGGAAGGAATCCTACTAATCTAATAGTAAGAGAACATTTATCTAATAGTGATCGTAATATGATCAAATTCAATTTTATGTTTGAAAAGGAGAAACTTAACGCAGTTACTGTGATTCTACATTTTGGTATGGCTAACTGTAACAGGATGAGACAGAGACCGGCGACAGCAAACTGGTCAAATTTGTTATCGGGTAAAACTGCAGATATACAGTGGGAGGTGTTCAAAAAAGAATTTAGCTTAATACAGGACCTATGGAGCAAGAGGTCTACTCACCAAATAAAACAGCCATGTTCACCAAAAACGGTGAGCATAACATGAAGCTAAAGGAAAGAACATATATAAGTGCAGGTGACTGGGAGAGATATAAAGAACAGGAAAGGACGTCAAATTAGATATTAAGAGCTGCAAAAAGGAATGTAAAAAAAAACTTGCGAGGAATATCATGATGAACACAAAAAGTATTTACAATTATATTAGAAGAAAAAGGGTAGTTAGGGGTAATATGGGCACTTTAAAAACAGGGGGGTAATATTGCAAATGAAAATAATGAAATGGCAAACTTGTTGAATAATTACTTTGTGTCAGTCTTCAGTGTAGAGGAAGAGGATAATATATCTCACATTCCAGGGAAACTGATAATTAATCAAGCACTGCAACTCACTACAGTTAACGTAAGCAAACAAACAGTATTAACAAAAATAATGGCACTAAGTACTAACAAATCCCCAGGGCCTGTTGTTTTCTACCCCAGAGTTTTAAAGGAAGTAGGTGAGGAAATTGCAGATGCTTTAGCCATAATCTTCCAAAGCTCTCTTGATTCAGGAATTGTCCCTTTTCAGATTGGAAAATTGCAAATGTAATTCCATTATTTAAGAACGGTGAGAGAAAGAAACCAGGAAATGATAGACCTATTAGTCCAACATCTGTTGTGGGGAAGTTATTGGAATTATATTTAAGATCAGAAGTAAGGAAGAATTATATATAAAGTATTGGTGAGGCCACACCTGGAATACTGCATGCAGTTTTGGTTTCCATATTTACGAAAGGATATACTTGCTTTGGAGGCAGTTCAGAGAAGGTTCACTAGGTTGATTCCGGGGATGAGGGGGTTGACTTGTGAGAAAAGGTTGAGTAGGACCTCTACTCATTGGAATTCAGAAGAATGAGAGGTGATCTTATTGAAATGTATAAGATTATGAGGGGGCTTGACCAGGTGGATGCAGAGAGGATGTTTCCACTGATGGGGGAGACTAGAACTAGAGGGCGTGATCTTAAAATAAAGGGCCACCCATTTAAAACAGAGATGAGAAATTCCTTCTCTTAGAGGGTTGTAAATCTGTGGAATTCGCTGCCTCAGAGAGCTGTGGAAGCTGGGACATTGAATAAATTTAAGACAGAAATAGACAGTTTCTTAAATGATAAGGGGTTAGGGCGAGCGGGCGGGGAAGTGGAGCTGAGTCCATGATCAGATCAGCCATGATCTTATTGAATGGCGGAGTAGGCTCGAGGTGCCGTATGGCCTACTCCTGTTCCTATTTCTTATGTTCTTATGACTGAGCACTTAGAGAAATTTCAGCTGATTAGAAAGAGCCAACATGGATTTGTAAAGAGTAGGTCTAATGAATCTAATTGAATTTTTTGAGAAATTAATTGAAGTGGTAGACAGGGGAATGTCAATGGATGTAGTTTATAAGGACTTCCAGTAAGCATTCGATTGGAGTCCACATAAAAGACTGTTATCTAAAATTAAAACTCATGGGGCTGGATTTTCCGGTCCTTTGCATTCCGGCTTTCACCCCGGAGTGGAGTGAAAGGCGGTGTTCAGGTCTCCTGCACCCTCCGGTCCGGTTTTGCAGCGGCACTGAGTAGCACCGCCAGGAAGAGCTGCACCAGGTGTGCAACGCCTCTCATTGCGACACCGGCAGTAATTTGGACTTTTGCTCGATCTGTCCGCCCAGACGTGCGCCCTCAATGACCACCTGGGAAATCAGTGCAGCATAGCCGACGGTGCACAGGAAAGTAAAGTACTCCGAAGGTAAGTGCGAGTGTTCTTTTAAACAAGTGTTTGTTAACCTTTTGAATAAAATATATTTTAAATGACAACTGAATCATTTCCATTTTGAACACAACATTTTGAACTAAAGAAGAATCATTTCCATTATTTGTTCCATTAACACAACACAACAATGTGGAACAGATCCAAACAGTAAACATGGTCCATTTGGAATAGTTGCCGCTTAGCCTTCAGGCAGCAAAGCGTTCACGGATGAGGTGCTAGCGCAAGGCTCGAGCAATTATTAAAGGGGCACGATGGCCCACCCTCCTTCACTGTCATGCTCTGGGTTTAGGTAGTTGCATGGCTTCCTCCTCCTCCTCGTCATCTGCATGTTCCTTCTTATCATCAGCCACTCTCACCTCAGATGGGTCTTCTACTACCAGCTGCGGCTACCTCATGATGGCTAAGTTATGCAGCATGCAGCACACAACAGTGAACTGACCGACAATCTCAGGGGAGTATTACAAGTAGCCTCCGGAATGGTCCAAGCATCGGAAACGCTGTTTCAAGATGCCAATGGTCCTCTCTATTATGCTGCGCGTCGCAATGTGTGACATGTTGTATTCCCGGTCAGCTTCCGTCTGGGTTACGTGTAGGGGCATCAAGAGCCAGGTGGCGAGGCCGTACCCTTTATCTCCCGGTAGCCAGCTCTGCCCTTCTGGCTGCTGCTGAAACATGGCAGATATAGCGCTCTCACATAGAATGAATGCATCTTGGGTGCTCCCAGAGTATCTCGCATCAACTGACACGATGCAATGCATGTCGTCACACACGAGCTGCACATTCATAGAGTGGAAGCCTTTTCTGTTCCTGTACATCTTGTTCTGTATGCGGACGACGCCTGCGTCTGTGCACATACAGAGGCTGAATTCCAGGACATAGTCGAAGTATTTACTGAGGCATATGAAAGAATAGGCCTTATGCTAAACATCCATAAACCAACGATCCTCCACCAACCTGTCCTCGCCGCACAGCACTGACCCCCAGTCATCAAGATCCACAGCGCGGCCCTAGACAACGTGGACCATTTCCCATACCTCCGGAGCCTCTTATCAACAAGAGCAGACATTGACGACAAGATTCAACACTGCCTCCAGTGTGCCATTGCAGCCTTCACCGTCCTGAGGAAAAGACCAGGCCCTCAAATCTACCACCAAGCTCATGATCTACAGGGCTGTAGTAATACCTGCCCACCTGTACGGCTCAGAGACATGGACCATGTGCAGTAGACCCCTCAAGTCGCTGGAGAAATACCACCAACGATGTCTCTGCAAGATCCTATAAATCCCCTGGGATATCCTCTCGCTATGAAGGCCAACATGCCACTTGCTGCTGAAACAAACATTTCCCAGTTTGCAGTGCAGCTTGAGAAAAATATTTAAAAAAGAGTGATCTAGTTGTTTACAGGCTCTTGCCCCTCTGGTTCCCAGATGGAATAAACACTTTTTTGGAGATTGTTAACACGGAGGGCAAAGATTATGTTTGCTGATTAGTGGTGAAAGGAAAATCACAGTCGCGTTGGGCCGAAGCAGAAAGGGACGCTGGGTCTAAGGAGAGAAGGAAAAATAGTGAAAGAGAACACATAATGTATTAATGAGTGTCATTAGTCAAAGTTGGAGTCGAAAAAGCTCTTTGCAGATGTTGTTGTGGAGTTTTTTTTGCTGATCAAACTGTTTGAAGCTTCATTTGAGGCTGTTACACATTAACAAAACGGAGTCCTTAACCTTTTGCTGCTTCCCCACTGTGGAATCCAGCCAGCGGCATGAAGCAATCACTTAATAAGATGAACAGCTCGTAGCAAGCTGGTACAATACTCTGATTTCACAAGCGCCAGAGCTAATAAAGGTCAGATGACCAGGAAAAGTTTTCAGGCAAATGAATAGAAGCAGATCTATCAGGGTGGGGTCTGAAAAATTCACCATTCTCAGCCAGGGTTCCGCTCAAATCGGAAACTTGTCCATCGGAACTCACAGGATCTTCATTCCAGCAAAAATAATTTGTAAAATCTACATTATCATCGCCTTCCCCTCGAGATTCCGAATGTTTGGCAATCTCCAGAATAGACAAACATCTCAGCCTTTCTCAGAAAGGTTGTGAATGGTGGAGTTGCTTTAAATAATGGTCCTGAGACTTGAGCACAGAATCCAGGCTGGCACTCCCAGTGCAGTACTGAGAGAGCCCTGCACTGTCGGAGGTGCCGTCTTTCAGATGAGATACTAAACCGAGACCACGTCTGCCCTCTCAGGTGGATGTAAAAAAGTCCCATGGCCACTATTTCAAAGAATAACGGGGGAGTCCTGACCAATATTTATCCCCCAATCAACATAACAAAAACAGAATTTCTGGTTGTTATCACGTTCCTACATTACAACAGTGACTATACTTTAAATAAAGTATGTCATTGGCTGGAAAATGCTTTGGGACATCCTGCATTCGTGAAAGGTGCTATATAAATGCAAATCTTTTTTCTTTCTAATCTCTTACCAGCAACGCTGCATAGACAGCAGTGGGGCAAACAGCCAAGCAATCTGCATCTGCTGGTATTTGTTGAGGGTGGAATGTTGGCCAAAACACCTGTGAGAACTCCCTGTTTGACAAATATTACCATGGGTAGCTGCTTAATATCCGGCTGAGCAGCCAAACAGGAACTCACTTGAACCACAATCACTCAACCCCCTACACACACACACTCCTCAGGTCACAGACTGTGGATGAAGCAGGTCTGGGTCATCTGACTCAATACCCGTGTAGATCGGGGTGAAGCAAGGCTGTGACATTGCACCAACACTCTTCTCAATCTTCCTTGCTGCAATGCTCCATCTCACCCTCAATAAGCTCCCCACTGGAGTGGAGCTAATCTACAGAACAAATGGGAAACTGTTCAACCTCCGTCGCCTCCAGTCCAGATCCAGGGTCATCCCATCCTCTGTCATTGAATTACAGTATGCAGGCAACGCTTGCGCTTGCGCACACTCGGAGGTCGAACTCCGAACCATAGTCAACACCTTCACCAAAGCGTACGAGAGTATGGGCTGGATTTTCGGGACCTTTGTGCTCTGGGTCTCGCCCCGGTGCGGTGTGAAATGGGGCGGTGAGGTCTCCTGCGCCCCGTCGGGAGTTTCGTGTCGGGTTTTGCAGCAGTGCTTAGCAGCACCGCCGGGAAGAGCTGCGCCGGGTGTGCAACGACTTTCGTTACAAAAGTTTTGACTCGCACCTGACCCGTATGCCCCGAAGCACGCCTCACGATAACCGCCAAGCAAACCAGAGTGGTCCAGCCCTGCCGGCGGCGGTGAGGCAGGTAACGTGCAGAAAAGGTAAGTGCGAGTGTTTATTCTTTTATTTTTCTTTAGCGATTTGTGTTGTGGTGGCATGGGCAATGTTTTGGGAATGTTTTTGTGGGGGTTTTTTTGTTTTTTTTCCCCCTCCCCCCATGGACTCTCGCGAAGTGCTCCCGGCCCAGCACTTTAGTTGCGAGGTTCCCATTTTTTCTGCCGCAAAAGTAGTACACCGCCTCCCTTCTCAAAAAAGCGCAATCTATTCCTGGCCAGTAACTTTCCCACCCTGAAAACAGTAAAATCAAAAATCCAGCCATATGGGCCTTACACTAAACATCCGTAAGTCAAAGGTCCTCTACCAACTTGCCCCCACCACACAGTACTGCCCCTCAATTATCAAGATCCATGACGAGACCTTGGACAATGTGGACCATTTTCCATACTTCGGGAGCTTACTGTCAACAAGGGCAAATGTCAATGACGAGGTCCAAGACCACCTTCAGTGTGCCAGTGCAGCCTTCAGTCGCCTGAGGAAGAGAGTGTTCGAAGACCAGGACCTCAAACCCAGCATCAAACTCATGGTCTACAGAGCAGCAGTGATACCCGCCCTCCTATATACTTCAGAGACATGGATGATGTACAGAAGGCACCTCAAAGCACTGGAGAAGTACCACCAACTCTGCCTCTGCAAGATCCTGCAAATCCATTGGCAGGATAGGCGCACCAACGTAAGTGTTCTCGCTCAGGCCAACATCCCCAGCATCGCAGCATTGACCACGCTCGATCAGCTCCGATGGATGGGCCACATCGCCCGCATGCCCGATACTAGACTCCCAAAACAAGCGCTCTACTCAGAGCTCCGACATGGCAAGCGAGTCTCAGGTGAACAGAGGAAACGCTTCAAGGACACCCTCAAAGCTTCCTTGAAACAGTCCAACATCCCCACCGACACCTGGGAATTCCTGACCCAAGACCGCTCAAAATGGAGGAGAAGCATCCGGGTAGGCACCAAACACCTCACGCCTTTTCGTCGGGAGCACACGGAAGCCAAGCGCAAACAGCGGAAGGAGCGCACGACAACCCAAGCACCTCACTCACCCATCCCTCCAACCACCGTCTGTCCCACCCATTACAGAGACTGTAGGTCCCGCATTGGGCTCATCAGTCACCTGAGAACTCATATTAGTGTGGAAGCAAGTCATCCTTGACTCCTACGGACTGCCTAAGAAGAAGGGTCATCATAATATAACTTTTGGATGCCACTATTTAACACTTGTGGCCTCAAGGACCCACGGGGCCAAGAGTTTCCGCTTTGGGCACAATCGCTGATCTGGGCACAAATTGCACTAGTTTTAAGAATTTTGTTTTTTGCTCAAGTTTCTGCTCAAACTCAATTGCATATCGCTGAACCTAAAATCTGGCACGGACCAGCGCAATTGGGCAGCGTTTGAGAATGTAATTAAAAAAAATATAAAAATGTGTAATTAAAAATGATTCCTTGATGTATTTAAGAGTGGCAACCTGGAGCAGTTTTATTAATACAGCTGAAACTGGGTTTATCACGAAAAATAATCAGTGTCTAGTCCACCACCTGTGAATTACCCAATCTGAAATGACTGAAAATGACTTCAAAAACTATACAGAGCCATGTACTAGATTAATTGGGATACAGTAGAGAGTTTATCAGCAAATTAAAACTTTTTTTTAAAGCTTTTAAAACCAGCCTAGTCGTGTCCTTGCGCCTAAAAACCAGATTCATTTTAAGAGCCTCCTCGAAGGCCTGCAAACAGGCACTATTAGCAGAGACTTGCCATGGTGACTCATTTGATCTGCGGGCGTGGGCCAGTTTTGTGGGCGGGGCCAGCTCCTAGTGCAATGTTTTTTAAACCAGCGCAAAAGTTCACGGAAACTCGATTTGTTCTGGATGTGATTTGCGCTCAAAATTCCTCGATCATTTACCTTGGTCTGGCCAATTCTTGGTGAATTAGGCTGAAACAACCAGCGCAATCTAGCAGGGAAGAAGTAGAAGATGACACACTTACATTTAGAACCTGGACAAGGGTCATCGATTGACCTTGAAGAGTGTTGGACTTAGAGAATGCTTCAATCACACCAATGTGGTTGGCTCTTAACCGCCCTCTGAAGTGGTCCAGCAAGTCACACAGTTGTCAGGGCAACTTGGGATTTTCAATAAACATTGTGAATTTGAATAAATCAAAACAGAAAATGCAGGGAATACTCAGCAGATCAGGCAGCATCTGTGGAGAGAGAAACAGAGTTAATGTTTCAAGTCGATGACCTTCATCAGATTTATTTCAGATTACCAGCATCCGCAATATTTTGCTTTTATGTGAGATTGAGTAATGTGTTTTTCAGCGGGGTGTTACTGGAACATGATTGGGAGGTCAAACCCCAATGGCTTTCCTTCCCCTTTCGCAGGCCACATAGGACTGATTATAACACCTCGACTTGAAAACAGTCGGCCCAACCCAGATCAGGGAGCATTCTCTTTGTGTAAGAAGCTTTGGATGAAGACATCCTGCCCTCCACACATCGCCGAGGCATGGAAAAATGGCACATGTGATGACAAGCGTCACATGCACCCGCCACGCCCAAGGTTTGCCGCGAACCCCAGAGGAGAATTGCGGCCCAGATCCTCTGGGTCTGCAACTTCATGAACGAGGAAGAAAAATCGGCCAAATCATCAGATTCTTCGGAGCGGTATGTCATTCACTCACCAGCCTCATTAATCTTTATGGATATTATAATTGCTTGTGTTTTATCTGCCTTCAACTGGTTGAAGCTATTTGGCTCTAATAGGAGCAATTATTAGCTGGGGTAGTTAAAAAGTGATAGAAGTTTGAAAGTTCAAGTCAACATTATCTCAAAAAATTCTTCTTGTTGCAGGCAAAGTCCATCTCTGGTACAGGGTCAGTGAAACATTTCCACACTTTCTACATGGCCAGGGTTTACTGTGGGCCGCAGGGGACTGCGGGTGATGGTGTGTAAATAAGACAGAGAAGTTCCTTTGATGATAAACGCCACAAATGTTGGATTATATAAGGCAAGTCAGTCAGCAGCTGAAAGGGGAAGGTAGAACCATAGATGTTCACTGCCCCACTTTCTCTGCATAGCACTTTCAATCCGAAAGAAAAAAAAGAACTTGCATTTATACAGCACCTTTCACAAAATCCCAAAAGCTTTACAGCCAATGAAGTACTATTGAAGTGTAGTTACTGTGGTAGTGTAGGAAAACGCAGCAGCCAATTTTGCACACAGCAAGCTCCCACAAATAGATAATGACCAGATAATCTGTTTTTAGTGATGTTGATTGAAGAATAAATTTAACCCCAGGTCACCAGGGAGAACTCCTTTGCTCTTCTTTCAAACAATGGCGTTGGATCTTTTATGTCCCACTGAGAGAGCAGATGGGGCCTCGGTTTAACGTCTCATCCGAAAGACGGCACCTCCGACACTGCAGCACTCCCTCAGCGCTGCACTGTTTTGTCAGGCTATAAGCATCTGACTCAGAATTAAATGTGCTACCAACTGAGCCATGGCTGGCCAGAAGTATAGATTTTCAAACTTGAGCCCTTGAATCTTCCGGGGTTCAAGACTTTTCAGATGTTTTAAATTGAGTTCAAATTCTTACCCATGGTGGGATTTGAACTCCAGTTCTCTGAATTACCAGTCCAGTAACATAACCACTACACTACCTGAATTGCTTTCGTCATGCAGGTAACAAATGAGATGGAAAAAACTATAAATACTGGAAATCTGAAAAGTGAAAGGACAGATTAATATTTTGGGTTTTTATAAATGGTCACAGAACTGAAGCACTAACTTCTCCATTTTCAGACGCTGTCAGACCTGCAGTGTATTTTGACTGTAGAATCTTACAGCACAGAAAGTGACTCACTGTGCCTGTGCTCTCTCTTTGAAAAAGTTATCCAATTAGTCCCACTCCCCCCACTCTTCCTCCATAGCCCTACAAATTGACCCCATCAACTATTTTCCCAATTCCCTTTTCAAAGTTATTATTGAATCTGCTTCCACCGCCCTTTCAGGCAGTGAATTCCAGATCATAACAACTCTCCTCAGCTTCCCTCTGGTTCTTCTGCGAATCACCTTAAATCTGTGTCCTCTGGTTACCGACCCTCCTTCCAGTGGAAACAGTTTCTCCCTATTTACTCTATCACAAGCCCTCTTGACAGCATATTCTTATTTATCTTTGAGTTTGTTCCATATGTACGCTACACTTCTGGGAAGGGTGAAAAGGAACAGAATCTCTTAAGATACATGCGACTTGTTAAGTTTGTACTCGTGCGTTCATAGTCCATGTAACTAAACTACTTCCATCGCATTAATTGTATGTCTCGGCGGTTTAAAAACTGTTTCTATCAGTTGAAGTGCCAAGCAGAGTGGTGAAGAAATTTTCTTTGTGATTTGTTGGTTGATATTTCCTCAATTCCAAGTATTTTATCTGACAGGAGAGATCAAAAATTAATAAATCACTTACAAAATAAATGCCGCCAATGGTCATTCCTTCGGGCTGGATTTTTGGATGGAGGCTTTTTCGGGGGGTAATGGCGGCGGGTCAGTAAATTTTGCGCCAGGAAATGGTTTGCGACGGTAGCCAACAAATTCGGTTGCTGCGGAGCGCTAAGGGAGACATTCCACACCTCTCTCAGGGTGCTAGGCCGGGTGAGCAACTGAAAATCTGTTGCTAAAGAGCCGGCTTCAGAGTACCCTAAGAGAGGCTTCCATGGGGAAAAAAAATCGGCACAAAAAACATTCCCAATACCTTGCTCACCCCTCATAAAGATAAATCGCAAAAATGAAATTAAAAAAATTCAATCACACTTACCTCAATCAGTCATTCCTTCCCTCACCGCTGCCGGGACAACTCTGACTGCCCGCTTTCTCAGGCAGATGGGCTACAGGTGCTACTGGGTCAGCGCGAAACAAATTTTGAGATGGGGATGATAACGGGGTAGTTGCACACCAGCTTCACGCTCCCGGGTGGTACAGTTCAGCGATGCCACAAAACCAGCACCAAATTTCCCGGCAGGGCCCTGGAAGCTGGCCGCCCGTGCGGTAATCAATTCCAGACCTCCGGGGCATTAATAGAGGCACAAGCTAAACGAAAATCCAGCCCAAAGATTTGCATTTATATAGCGCCTTTCACGACCACCGGACATCCCAAAGCATTTTACAGCCAATTAAATACATTTTGAAGTGTGGTCACTGTTGCAATGTGGGAAACGCAGCTGCCAATTTGTGCACAGCAAACTCCCACAAACACAATAATAACCAGACAATCTGGTTTAGTAATAATGATTCAGGGATAAATATTGGCCAGGACACTGGGGGGAACTTCCCTGCGTGCCATGGGATATTTTACGTCCACCTGAGGGGGCAGACGAGGCCTCGGTTTAACGAAGGATAGTACAGCACTCCCTCAGCACTGCACTGGAGTGTCACCCGAGATTTTTAGTTCAAGTCCCTGGAGTGGGACTTAAACCCACAATCTTCTGACTTAGAGACATGGTGCTACCAACTGAGCCATGGTTGACACAATACACAAATCCTACACAAGGAAGTCCTTTTTCTCGGTTGGGATTTTACTTTTTAAAAGAAGAATGCTGTGCCTTAAGTTATTAACTTCTCAGTTGCCAGATTACCTTCACTCTGCAGCAGTTGTTTTATGTTCATTCGGGGGACGTGGGCATCACTGGTTGCCCTGAGAAGATGGTGGTGGGCCTTCTTGAACCAGTGTTAACAGTTTTGATACAACTGAGTGGCCACTTCAGAGGGCAGTTAAGAGTCAACCACGTTGGTGTGGGACTGGAGTCACATATAGGGCCAGACCAGGGAAGTTGGCGGGTGTCCTTTGCTAAAGGACATTAGTGAACCAGTTGAGTTTTTTAATGACAATCCGATAGCTTCAGGGTCATGCTTACTGATACCAGCTTCTTCCAGATTTAAAAAAACTGAACTCAAACTGCCGGGGTGGAATTTGAACTCACAATCCCTGATTACTAGTCCAGTAGAAGTTGCAGATAGAAGTCTCAGGTTTGCCTGACGCTCCAAGAGAAGTTCCAGTTGGCACAAACTATTCTTATTGATTGCCTGGTGTGGTACTGAGGCCTTCAGATCAAGAGGGCCCCAGATTCAAACGCTCGGGTCTGTGCTGACTTCGCTGATCTCATCCGGCATGGGGTGAGGGCTGCATTTGGCCTCAGCCCCCACTTCCCGGGGTTATGAAGATCATAGAATCACACAGCACAAAAGGAGGCCATTCAGCCCATCGTGCCTGTGCTGGCTATTTCAAAGAGCGATCCAATTAGTCCCACCCCCCCTGCTTATTTCCCATAGCCCTGCAATTTTTTCCCTTGAGGTATTTATCCAATTCCATTTTGAAAGTTATTATTGCATCTGCTTCCACCGCCCTTTCAGGCAGCGCGTTCCAGATCATAAAGAAAATTTTCCTCATCTCCCCTCTGGTTCTTTTTCCAGTTATCCCTCATGATTTTGAACATCTCAGTTAAATCTCCCTCAAACCTTCTGTGCTCTAAAGAGGATAACCCCAGTCTCTCCACATAGATGAAGTCCTTCAGCCCTGCTACCATTCCAGTAAATCTTCTCTGCACCCTCTCCAAGGCCTTAACATTCTTCCGAAAGTGCGGGGCCCAGAATTGCACACAATGATCCAGCTGAGGTCTAACCAGTGATTTATAACGGTTTGGCGCAACCTCCTTGCCTTTGTACTCTATGCTTCAGCTTATAAAGCCCAGGATCCCATTTGCTATTTTTACAGCCTTATCGACTTGATATAACAAAAATCAGCCAGTTTCTGATTGTCATCTAATGACAGCTGCTGGAGAGCATGTGCCCAGATGGAAGAGTTGTGGTAAAACCCAGCAATCAAAAGAACATAAGAAATAGGAGCAGAAATAGGCCTTTTGGCCCCTCGAGCCTGCTCCGCCATTCAATAAGATCATGGCTGATCTTCTACTTCAACTCCATATTCCCGCACTATCCCCATATCCATTGGTTTCCCTAATATCCAAAAATCTATCGATCTCCGGCTTGAGTATGCTCAAAGACTGAGCCTCCACTGCCCTCTGGGGTAGAGAATTCGAAAGATTCATCACCCTCTGAGTGAAGAAATTTCTCCTCATCTCAGTCCTAAATGGTCGACCCCTTATTCTAAGATTGTGACCCCTGGTTCTAGACACCCCAGCCAGGGGAGACATCATCCCTGCATCTACCCTGTCAAACCCTGTAAGAATTTTGTATGTTTTAATACGATTACAAAACAATTGGATTTTGCAATGGGGGAAAGAACATAAGAAATAGGAGCAGGAGCAGGCCATACGGCCCCTCGAGCCTGCTCCGCCATTCAATAAGATCATGGCTGATCTGATCATGGACTCAGCTCCACTTCCCCACCCGCTCCCCATAACCCCTTATCCCTTTATCATTTAATAAACTGTTTATTTTTGTCTTAAATTGATTCACTGTCCCAGCTTCCACAGCTCTCTGAGGCAGCAAATTCCACAGATTTACAACCCTCTGAGAGAAGAAATTTCTCCTCATCTCTGTTTTAAATGGGCAACCCCTTATTCTAAGATTGTGCCCTCTAGTTCTAGTCTCCCTCATCAGTGAAAACATTCTCTCTGCATCCACCTTGTCAAGCCCCCTCATAATCTTATATGTTTCGATAAGATCACCTCTCATTCTTCTGAATTCCAATGAGTAGAGGCCCAACCTACTCAACCTTTCCTCATAAGTCAACCTCCTCATCCCCGGAATCAACCTAGTGAACCTTCTCTGAACTGCCTCCAAAGCAATTATAACCTTTCGTAATTATGGAAACTAAAACTGCACGCAGTATTCCAGGTGTGGCCTCACCAATATATTGTATAACTGTAGCAAGACTTCCCTGCTTTTATACTCCATCCCATTTGCAATAAAGGCCAAGATATCATTGGCCTTCCTGATCACTTGCTGTACCTGCATACTATCCTTTTGTGTTACATGCACAAGTACCCCCAGGTCCCGCTGTACTGCGGCACTTTGCAATCTTTCTCCATTTAAATAATAACTTGCTCTTGATTTTTTCTGCCAAAGTGCATGACCTCACACTTACCAACAAGAGTAGGGTATTTCTGAATGGGTAAAGGAAGGCCTTCCGCGTCACCAATTACTTTGTGATCTTGGATGAGTGGATGTTGAATGAGGAACTGGATCGAGTTCAACCGTGGTGACCCACCATATATCTGAATAGGCTGCTGATGCTCACTCACTGCCCAGGCTCCTGCATGAGTAACAATCAGAGTCTCCAAGGGGCAACTACAGCTCGAGTCGGCAGGACACTCTCTCCGCTTCAGCCCACTTGTTTTCCAGCAGGACACAATGTGTAGAGAGGGAAAATGGACCGTGGTCTCGGATCCATTGGATTGCCTCTCATTTACTGGTCTCACAGCCAATGAAATACTTTTTGAAGTGTGACATTTTTGTTATGAACCAGCCAATTTGCACACAGCAAACTCTCACAAACAGCAATGAGATAAATAAACAGAAAATCATTTTTTTTAAGTGATGTTGGTTGAGAGAACAAGGAAATGGCAGACATTGAACAAATATTTTGTATCGGTCTTCAGGGTAGAAGACACTAAAAACACCCCAATAGTGGATAACTATAGACCAGTTAGCTTAACATCTGTCATTGGGAAAATGCTGGTGTCCGTTATTAAGGAAGTAATAACGAGACATTTGGAAAAGCATGATTCAATCAAGCAGAGTCAGCATGGTTTTATGAAAGGGAAATCACGTTTGACAAATTTGCTGGAGTTCTTTGAGGATGTAACGAGCAGGTTATAAGGGGGAACCAGTGGATTTGGTGTACTTGGATTTCCAGAAGACATTCGATAAGGTGCCACATAAAAGGTTACTGCACAAGATAAAAGTTCATGGAGTTGGGGGTAATATATTAGCATGGATAGAGGATTGGCTAAATAACAGAAAATAGAGTTGGGATAAATGGGTCATTTTCCGGTTGACAGTGATGAGTGGGGTACCGCAGGGATCGGTGCTGGGTCCTTAACTATTTACAATCTATATTAATGACTTGGACGAAGGGACGAGTGTAATGTAGCCAAGTTTGCTGATGATACAAAGATGGGTGGGAAAGCAAATTGTGAGGAGGACACACAAAATCTGCAAAGGGATGTAGACAGATAAGTGAGTGGGCAAAAATTTGGCAGATATAGTATAATGTGGGAAAATGTGAGTTTATCCACTTTGGCAGAAAAAATAGAAAAGCAAATTATAATTTAAATGGGGAAATGGCAAACTGCTGCAGTACAGAGGGACCTGTGGGTCCTTGTGCATGAAACACAAAAAGTTAGTATGCAGGTACAGCAAGTAATCAGGAAGGCAAATCGAATGTTGGCTTTTATTGCAAGGGGGATAGAGTATAAAAGCAGAGAAGTCCTGCTATAACTGTACAGGGTATTGGTGATGCCACACCCAGAGTATGGCGTACAGTTTTGGTCTCCGTATTTAAGGAAGGATATACTTACACTGGAGTTGTTCAGAGAAGGTTCACGAGGCTGATTCTGGAGATGAGGGGGTTGACTTATGAAGATAGGTTGGGCCAATACTCATTGGAGTTCAGAAGAATAATCTTATTGAAACATATAAGATAATGAGGGGGCTCAACAAGGATGCAGAGAGGATATTTCCACTCATAGAGGAAACGAAAACTTGGGGACATAGTCTTAGAATAAGGTGTCGACCATTTAAAACTGAGATGAGGGGAAATTTCTTCTCTCAGGGAGTTGTAAATCTATAGAATTCTGTGCCCCAGAGATCTGTGGAGACTGGGTCATTGAATATATTTAAGGCAAAGATAGGTTTTTGAGCGATAAGGGAGTAAAGGGTTATGGGGAGCTGGCAGGGAATTGGAGCTGAGTCCATGATCAGATCAGCATAATCTTATTAAATAGCGGAGCAGGCTTGAGGGGCCAGGTGGCCTTCTCCTGCTCCTATTTCTTATGTTCTTATAATTTTATTGGTCCCAGGCACTGGGGAGATCTCCCCTGCTCTCCTTCGAATAGTGGCCGTGGGACCTTTTACATTCACCTGAGAGGCCAGACATGTCATCCAAAAGACGGCACCACTGACAATGCAGGACTCCCTCAGTACTGCACTGTGAGTGTCAGCTTGGATTATGTAGGAAGGGGCACCCAGTTTACAGGGCAAGAGGAGAGGAATATGCTGCCAAAGGACATTAATAAGTCTCGTCTATGAATTCGAGTTCAGATCCAGGCCAAATAGAGAAACACCACTTGTGAAGAAAGAAAGACTTGCATTTATACAGCGCTTTTCAAAACCTCAGGATATCCCAAAGCGCTTTAGAGACAATGAAGTACTGTTGAAGTGTAGTCACTGTTGTAACTATATATATTTAAAGTAATTGGTAGAAGGAATGTAAGAGAAGGGATAACCATCCATGGCTAACTAGGGAAAGTATCAAATTGAAAACAAAGGCATACAATGTGGCCAAGACTAGTGGGAGGCCAGTGATTGATTGGGAAATTTTTAAAAGCCAGCAGGGAACGACTAAAAAAATTAAGAGTTGGAAGATAGATTATGAAAGTAAACTAGCACGAAATATAAAAATAGATAGTAAGAGTTTCTACAGGTGCATAACAAGGAAAATAGTGGCTAAAGGCAATGTTGGTCCCCTGGAGAATAAGACTGGGGAATTAATAATGGAGAAGTGGGAAATGGCAGAGACATTGAACAAATATTTTGTAACGGTCTTCACGGTAAAAGACACTAAAAACAACCCAATAGTGGATAATCAAGGGGCTATAGGTCAGGAGGAACTTAATACTATCACTTTTACTAATGAAGTAGTACTTGGTAAAATGATGGGACTAAAGGCGGACAAGTCCACTGGACCTGATGACTTACATCCTAGGGTCTTAAGAGAAGTGGCTGCAGAGATAATGGATACGTTGGTTGTAATCTACCAAAATTCCCTGGATTCTGGGACGGTCCCAACGGATTGGAAAACCGCAATTGTAATGCCCCTATTTTAAAAAAGGAGGCAGACAAAAAGCAGGAAACTATAGACCAGTTAACCTAACATCTGTCATTGGGAAAATGCTGGAGTCCATTATTGAGGAACTAGTAGCCAGACATTTGGAAAAGCATGATTCAATCAAGCAGAGTCAGCATGTTTTTATGAAGGGGAAGTCATGTTTGACAAATTTGCTGGAGTACTTTGAGGATGTAACGAAGAGGATGGATAAAGGGGAACCAGTGGACGTGGTGTATTTGGATTTCCAGAAGGCATTCGATAAGGTGCCACATAAGAGGATACCGCACAAGATACAAGCTCACGGGGTTGTGGGTGATACATTATCATAGTTAGAGGATTGGTTAACTAACAGAAAACAGAGAGTCAGGATAAATGGCTCATTTTCCGGTTGGCAAACAGTGACTAGTGCCGCAGGGATCGGTGCTCGGTCGTCATTTATTTACAATCTATATTAATGACTTGGATGAAGGGATCGAGTGTAATGTAGCCACGTTTGCTGATGATACAAAGATGGGTGGGATAGCAAATTGTGAAGTGGACACAAAGAATCTGCAAAGGGCTATAGACAGGCTAAGTGAGTGGGCAAAAATTTGGCAGATGGAGTTTAATGTGGGAAAATGTGAGGTTATCCACTTTGGCAGAAATAATAGAAAACCAAATTATAATTTTAATGGAGAAAAATTGCAAAGTGTTGCAGTACAGAGAGACCTGGGGGCCCTTGTGCATAAAACACAAAAAGTTAGCATGCAGCTACAGCAAGGCCCCCGAACAGTAACAACTCTGCTGGTCGAAGCATAAACCAGAAAATAGTAGGGGCTTGTAAAAAGAGAACAGCAATAATCATGGGTGATTGTAACCTCCATATTGATTGGACAAATCAAATTAATCAGGGTAGCCTTGAGGAGGAGTTCATAGAGTTCATAAAGTACTCCAGCAAATTTGTCAAACATGACTTCCCCTTCATAAATCTTCCTGACCGAATTTTGCGTATCCAAATGTCCTGCTACTGCTTCTTTAATAATGGACTCCAACATTTTTCCAACCACAGATGTTAGACTAACTGGTCTATAGTTTCCTGCTTTTTGTCTGCCTCCTTTTTTAAATAGGGGCGTTACATTTGCAGTTTTCCAATCTGCTGGGACGTCCCCAGAATCCAGCGAATTTTGGTTAATTACAACCAATGCATCCACAATCCCTGTCGCTACAACTCTTAAGACCCTAGGATGCAAGCCATCAAGTCCAGGGGATTTATCTGCATTTAGTCCCATTATCTTACTGAGATCTACCTCCTTAGTGATTGTGATTGTGTTAAGTTCCTCCCCTTCCTATAGCCCCTTGACTATCCACTGTTGGAATATTGTTAGTGTCCTCTACTGTAAAGACTGATACAAAATATTTGTTCAGAGTTTCTGCCATCTCCATGTTCCCCATTACTAGTTCCTTGGTCTTGTCCTCCAAGGGACCAACATTTCCTTTAGCCACTCTTTCCCTTTTTATATAGCTATAGAAACTCTTGCTATCTGTTTTTATATTTTGTGCTAGTTTACTTTCATAGTCTATTTTCCTTTCTTAATCATTTTTTTAGTCGTTCTTTGCTGTCTTTTAAAAGCTTCCCAGTCTTCTGTCCTCCCACTAATTTTGGCCACTTTGTATGCCTTTGTTTTTAATTAGATACCGTCCTTTATTTCTTTAGTTAGCCATGGATGGTTACCTTTTCTCTTACACCCTTTCCTCCTCACTGGAATATATTTTTCTTGAGAGTTGTGATATAACTCCTTAAATGTACACCACTGTTCTTCAACCGTCCTACACTTTAATCTATTTTCCCAGTCCATTTTACCCAACTCTGCCCTCATACCTTCATAGTCCCCTTTATTTAAGCTTAGTACGCTGGTTAAAGATCCAACTTTCTTACCTCCATCTGAATTTGAAATTCAATCATGCTATAATCACTCATTCCGAGGAGATCCTTTACTAGAACATTGTTTATTAATCCTGTCTCATTACAGATCTAAGATAGCCTGCCCCCTGGTTGGTTCCGTTACATAGTGCTCAAGAAACCCATCCCTTATGCAGGCTCGAAGGGCCGAATGGCCTACTCCTGCACCTATTTTCTAATCAGGAAGGCAAATGGAATGTTGGCCTTTATTGCAAGTGGGTAGAGCATAGAAACATAGAAACATAGAAAATAGGTGCAGGAGTAGGCCATTCCGCCCTTCTAGCCTGCACCGCCATTCAATGAGTTCATGGCTGAACATGCAACTTCAGTACCCCATTCCTGCTTTCTCGCCATACCCCTTGATTCCCCTAGTAGTAAGGACTTCATCTAACTCCTTTTTGAATATATTTAGTGAATTGGCCTCAATAACTTTTTGTGGTAGAGAATTCCACAGGTTCACCACTCTCTGGGTGAAGAAATTCCTCCTCATCTCGGTCCTAAATGGCTTACCCCTTATCCTTAGAGTGTGTCCCCTGGTTCTGGACTTCCCCAACATTGGGAACATTCTTCCTGCATCTAACCTGTCTAACCCCGTCAGAATTTTAAACGTTTCTATGAGGTCCCCTCTCATTCTTCTGAACTCCAGTGAATACAAGCCCAGTTGATCCAGTCTTTCTTGATAGGTCAGTCCCGCCATCCCGGGAATCAGTCTGGTGAACCTTCGCTGCACTCCCTCAATAGCAAGAATGTCCTTCCTCAGGTTAGGAGAATACTCCAGGTGTGGCCTCACCAAGGCCCTGTACAACTGTAGTAACACCTCCCTGCCCCTGTACTCAAATCCCCTCGCTATGAAGGCCAACATGCCATTTGCTTTCTTAACCGCCTGCTGTACCTGCATGCCAACCTTCAATGACTGATGTACCATGACACCCAGGTCTCTTTGCCTAATCTGTCATCATTCAGATAATAGTCTGTCTCTCTGTTTTTACCACCAAAGTGGATAACCTCACATTTATCCACATTATACTTCATCTGCCATGCATTTGCCCACTCACCTAACCTATCCAAGTTGCTCTGCAGCCTCATAGCATCCGCCTCGCAGCTCACACTGCCACCCAACTTAGTGTCATCCGCAAATTTGGAGATACTACATTTAATCCCCTCGTCTAAATCATTAATGTACAGTGTAAACAGCTGGGGCCCCAGCACAGAACCTTGCGGTACCCCACTAGTCACTGCCTGCCATTCTGAAAAGTCCCCATTTACTCCTACTCTTTGCTTCCTGTCTGACAACCAGTTCTCAATCCATGTCAGCACACTACCCCAATCCCATGTGCTTTAACTTTGCACATTAATCTCTTGTGTGGGACCTTGTCGAAAGCCTTCTGAAAGTCCAAATATACCACATCAACTGGTTCTCCCTTGTCCACTCTACTGGAAACATCCTCAAAAAATTCCAGAAGATTTGTCAAGCATGATTTCCCTTTCAAAAATCCATGCTGACTTGGACCTATCATGTCACCTCTTTCCAAATGCACTGCTATGACATCCTTAATAATTGATTCCATCATTTTACTCACTACCGATGTCAGGCTGACCGGTCTATAATTCCCTGTTATCTCTCTCCCTCCTTTTTTAAAAAGTGGGGTTACATTGGCTACCCTCCACTCCATAGGAACTGATCCAGAGTAAATGGAATTTTGGAAAATGACTGTCAATGCATCCACTATTTCCAAGGCCACCTCCTTAAGTATTCTGGGATGCAGTCCATCAGGCCCTGGGGATTTATCGGCCTTCAATCCCATCAATTTCCCCAACACAATTTCCCGATTAATAAGGATTTCCCTCAGTTCCTCCTCCTTACTAGACCCTCCGACCCCTTTTATATCCGGAAGGTTGTTTGTGTCCTCCTTAGTGAATACCGAACCAAAGTACTTGTTCAATTGGTCTGCAATTTCTTTGTTCCCCGTTATGACTTCCCCTGATTCTGACTGCAGGGGACCTACGTTTGTCTTTACTAACCTTTTTCTCTTTACATATCTATCGAAACTTTTGCAATCCGTCTTAATGTTCCCTGCAAGCTTCTTCTCGTACTCCATTTTCCCTGCCCTAATCAAACCCTTTGTCCTCCTCTGCTGAGTTCTAAATTTCTCCCAGTCCCCGGGTTCGCTGCTATTTCTGGCCAATTTGTATGCCACTTCCTTGGCTTTAATACTATCCCTGATTTCCCTTGATAGCCACGGTTGAGCCACCTTCCCTTTTTTATTTTTACGCCAGACAGGAATGTACAATTGTTATAGTTCATCCATGTGGTCTCTAAATGTCTGCCATTGCCCATCCACAGTCAACCCCTTAAGTATCATTTGCCAATCTATCCTAGCCAATTCACGCCTCATACCTTCAAAGTTAGCCTTCTTTAAGTTCTGGACCATGGTCTCTGAATTAACTGTTTCATTCTCCATCCTAATGCAGAATTCCGCCATATTATGGTCACTCTTCCCCAAGGGGCCTCGCACAACGAGATTGCTAATTAATCCTCTCTCATTACACAACACCCAGCATAAAAGCAGAGAAGTCCTGCTACAACTGCACAGCGTATTGATGAGGCCACACCTGAAGTACTGCGTACAGTTTTGGTCTCCGTATTTAAGGAAGGATATACTTGCATTGGAGGATGTTCAGAGAAGGTTCACTCGGTTGATTCCGGAGATGAGGGGGTTGACTTATGACGATAGGTTGAGTAGGTTGAGCCTATACATATTGGAGTTCAGAAGAATGAGAGGTGATCTTATTGAAACATAAGGTAATGAGGAATGCAGACAGGATTTTTCCACTCACAGAGAAAACTAAAACTTTAGGACATAATCTTAGAATAAGGTGTCGCCCATTTAAAACTGAAATGAGGAGGAATTTCTTCTCTCAGAGCTTTGTAAATCTGTGGAATTCTCTGCCCCAGCGACCTGTGGAGGCTGGGTCATTGAATATATTTAAGACAGAGAAAGACAGATTTTTGAGCGATCAGGAGTAAAGGGTTATGGGGAGCGGGCAGGGAAGTGGAGCTGAGTCCATGATCAGATCAGCCATGATCTTATTGAATGGCGGAGCAGGCTCGAGTGGCAAATGGCCTACTCCTGCTCCTATTTCTTATGCTCTTATGTAAGGAGTAGAAAGGAGTTTTTTTCACCCGGAAGGTGGTGGGCGTCTGGAACTCACTGCCTTTAAAGTTGATAAAGGTAGATACCCTCTTCAAATTTAAAAATACTTGGATATGCACTTGAAGTGCTTTATCCTACAAAGCTGTGGACCAAGAGCTGGAAAGTGGGCTTAAGCTGGATAGCTCTTTTTCGGCCGGCACAGATACGATGGGCCGAATGGCCTTCTGTGCTGTAAATTTCTATGATTCTACTGTTGGAAACATTGTTCACAAAATGGTGCATTGAGCTATAACTGTCATTTCACTTCTGGGACTTGTGCTTATCCAGCCCAGCACGATGGATGAAAATAGCTCCAATATCTGCTGGCTGTTTGCGGCTTTGGTCAAATGAGTATGGAGCTGGCCTCAACCAAGTTCCCTTTTTTGAAGCAGTTTCAACCACCTGAAACGATTACTTGTCTGTCCTCTACACAGAGGCTGCCTGACTTGCAAAGTGTTTGCAGCAGTTTCCTTTCCTGTTTCGACCCAATTCCCAATGAGCTTGGGCCCATGACACAAAACTGGCCCTAGTGCAGCACTCAGTTAGCAATCTGACAAAGAAGTGCCAAAGTAGGGGTGGTGTGGGAAGTGGAAAATGTCATGTTGGTGTGTCACGAAGAATGAGGCTAAGGCACTTTGTCAGGAGAGTGTAGAGAAAGTTTTACTCTGTATCTAACCCCGTGCTGTACCTGCCCTGGGAGTGTTTGATGGGGACAGTGTAGAGGTAGCTTTACTCTGTATCTGACCCGTGCTGTACCTGCCCTGGGAGTGTTTGATGGGGACAATGTAGCGGGAGCTTTACTCTGTATCTAACCCGTGCTGTAGCTGCCCTGGGAGTGTGTGATGGGACAGTGTAGAGGGAGCTTTACTCTGTATCTAACCCGTGCGGTCCCTGCCCTGGGAGTGTTTGATGGGACATGTAGAGGGAGCTTTACTCTGTATCTAACCTCGTGCTGTACCTGCCCTGGGTGTGTTTGATGGGACAGAGGGAGCTTTACTCTGCATCTAACCCGTGCAGTCCCTGCCCTGGGAGTGTTTGATGGGACATGTAGAGGGAGCTTTACTCTGTATCTAACCTCGTGCTGTACCTGCCCTGGGTGTGTTTGATGGGACAGTATAGAGGGAGCTTTACTCTGCATCTAACCCGTGCTGTACTTACCCTAGGAGTGTTTGATGGGACAGTGTAGAGGGAGCTTTACAAACTTTGTGTGGGATAGTTTCACACCAGCTCTTATTGAGCATCCCTTTGCCTTCTCACACTCCATTAATAGCAGGTTTGAACAAAGTACATCAAAAAGTTTTTTTTTAAATACATTTTATTGAAATCAAACTTCTCGCAGGAAATTTCAGTGATTAACTGTTCAATACATTAACAATTTAATTACAAAAATCACACATTAGAGGTAAAAAAAATACTGGACGGGTATGTGGGATTAAACCCATCGTTGTACAGTACAAATATCTGCTCAGCAGATGACTTATTGAGAGGCAGCTAGCGATACGTTCCTCTGCGGGTCCATTTTAATGAACCGTTGGTTTACATCAGCATTAGAGCTAATTCCACGATGCTGCTCCCCGATCACATGGGTCATGGGATCGGGAGGTCTAACGTTCTGTGTTCCCCCGCCCGGACTCCACGTCACACTCCTTTCAGGGGTAGCTTTTGGGGCCCGGAGTAGCAGGATTGCCCGAAATTAACCCTAAATGTCCCGAGAAATGGACAGAGCACGGAAGCGGTGATGTACACAGGGTTAAGAAATAGGCGCAGGAATCGACCATATGACCCCTTGAGCCTGCTCCGCCATTCAATAAGATCATGGCTGATCTTCGACCTCAATTTTACTTTCCCGCCCGATTCCAATATCCCTTGATTCGCGTACAGTCCAAGAAGCTATAGATCTGAGCCTTGAATATACACAACGACTGAGCATGCATATGATTTGGGGCAGGTCACTGATGAGGCAGCCAACACACAGTGGAGAGTATCAGCGAATGCCTCTTTCCTGCAACCTGAAATCCCAGAAACGCACTGGAGTGAAAATTCACTCGAATCCTCACTATCATTTGCAGTTTTTCAGTAGTAAAGGCAAAAAAAATGTTTTTAAATAAACAATTACAGGCAATTAGTTTAATTCAGAAGTCAATATCACGCAAGGAATTCTCTTCCCCTGTTCTCCAGTGGAGTGGCGTGTTCCGTCACCTCCCTTACAACAGCAGCAGTAGAATAATCACCAATGGGAGGTGGGTGGGAGCAGCTTCCACCGCTCAAACACAATATTAATATAAACAAGATTTTAAAACAATACTGTCAGCTAAATAATCTTGGCCTTGGAATTATATGGTAATGCACAGAAGGGTGTGAAATTCAACTTGGAAGTGGGGGGGGGGGGGGGGGAATGGCAAATTGGGTGTCAGCAGATAGTGCGCCCATTATACACCCCGCCACCATTGTCCTTTGCCTTGAAGTCAGTGGAAAGGAAAATCGGGCGGGGTGTGTAACGGGCACTAACGCTCGGTTTTGCACCCTCACCAAAGTTGAGTTTCCACCCCCAAACACCTTATCCGTTCAGCTGAAATTACTCCGTTATTTTAAAAGTGATGCTGATGACCCGTTCAACGTAAAGAGGTTAATCTCTCCTTTTAGCGCGATGAGCTAATTAATTGCATACCCACCAGCTAAGTATTCGCACACTGATGCCATGCAGGGTCATTTCTGGGCTGTTGCTCATAAAAACGCCGTAAATATCGTGCCCCGATTTCATCAGGTCAATCAATGCTTGCCACCGCCAGCGGTGAAATGGAAAGCGAAGAGACTCTTCAATAACCAATTGGATGATGCCATTCACTCAAACAGACTTTTTTGTTTTTCCCCCCATCTCCAATACTTTTAAGTGAAAACTTTGAAAGAAAACGGGGGCAAAAATTGATGATGTTTATCCCCTGGTTTCTCGCAGTACTGTCCGAAAGCTGAATTCCTGGAGACTCCAGGACAATCCTGGAGGATTGGCAAAACCACCCCCATCTCCGGGAGAGTGTAGCGTGGTACAACGAGACAATCCACCTCACACCGGGAAATCTCTTTTACCGAATGCCATTCCTTGAGCAATCCCAGCACGCATGACAAACGGTTCTGGTTCCCTCTAACAGTGAGGGAAGAGGGTAAACAATTTCCCGACAATGCTTGTCTCCTCTAGGCACCCGCATCTCATTTTACACCGTCCCTGTTCCAGTCTTTATTTGAATACTTTCGCCTTGATGTGCACGACAGCAAGGCTCAGAATGCCCTCTTCAGCCCCATCCACTGAATTAGGCCTCAGTGGTGCCCAAATGTTCCAGTTCGGTAGCGGAAGCTTTGAGGGGCCGCGACGAGGATCTCTTGCGTCGGAATCCTTGCGTGATCTGTTCAAATGTCTTGCCTTTCGTTTCAGGCACTTTGAAGTACGTGAACAAGGTGAAACCAAAGAGGAGCCCGGCAAAAATGATGAACACGTAATGGCCACACAACTCCTGCAGAGGGAACGTGCAGAGAACATCTTAAGAAGGGGAAGTGGTCAGTCGGCCCCAATAAGATCAAGTCAAATACGATTCTAATGTTTTATTCGAGTCATAGACACACATATGGCACAGAAGAAAGCCATTTGGCCCATCAATGCGAAGTCAGCTTTGCTAGAGCAATTTAATACAGGTACTAATCCCACTGCCCCGCGCTCTCCCTGTAGTCCTGTATCATTCCAAAACTAATGTCCCGAACCCGGTCTCTCCCTATAGCACTGTATCAATTCAAAACTAATTCCACTGCCCCGCTCTCTCCCCATAGCCCTGTATTTTCCTCTGGTTCAAATATTAATCCAATTTTCCCTGAAAAGATGTAATGGTTTCTGCCTCAACCACTCCCTGTGGCAAACCATTCCGTGCTCACACAACCGTCTGTGTAAAGCAATTTCTCCACGCCTCCCTCCTCAATCTCTTACAGAGAATTTTAGTTGATGGCCGTCACTGCGGCTCCAACCAGAGGAAGCACTTTTCCCCCTTTTCACCCTAGGAAAATCCTTCATTGTTTCAAAAAGTTCAATTAAGTCCCCTAATCGCCTTCAGATGAAATAGTCCCAGTCTCTTCTGACAGCTATAGTTTCTGATCTGTGGATCATTCTGGTGATTCTACGCTCTACATTCGCTATGGCTTCAATGGAGTTGTAATGAGGGTGAAAGCGCCCTTTATTCTGGGCAGCTACAGGCGGAGATTGGGGTGGAGCCCCATTACACCCGGTCCCATTACATCAGAATATCCTGCCCATTTGGGGATAGAAGTATAATGTGCCCGCCCAATGCGGATCGATGCGATAAGTCAGAATGCCCGCGTTTGGTTGTGAGGGATCCCTGTGGGCTCTTGGCATCCAGCGTTGCTAAGGGCAACCAGCACTGCTAAGGACATTGCAGACTCTTGGGCTTAATTTTAACCTAGCTTGCCCAGCGGGGAAATTGCAACGATCGGATCTACCGTGCGTTTTACACCCGCCCGATTTTATGTTCCATGGAAGTCAATGGAGAGTAAAACCTAGCGGGGTGTAAAACGGGATTCCGTTCTCATCATGTCAGACTCCAGGGGGGCGGGTTAGGTTCAAATTATGCCCTCACTTATTTCCAAGTTGGTAACGTTAGGCACCGTGGCTCTTGGCCTTCACCTCATCCTATCAGTAACAGTTAGCCCCTTGTCTGCTCCAGTAATATCATCATCATAGGTGGTCCCTCGTATCGAGGATGACTTGCTTCCACACCAAAAAGGGATGAGTTTGCAGGTGTTTCAATGAAGGACATAATATTCCAGGTACTGAACTACATGTTGAAGGGTGAAAGATGCCAGTGCGTGGACTTTTTTAACATAAGTTGGCCATTGCACACCAGCCACCACACGGGCTTGACAGAGCTAGATCCAGTGGCAAGGATTAACCAAGACGACTGGAGACCAGTTCTGCTGCACAGACTTAGTGCGCACACATATCGCAGTGTGGGCTGGCCCGTGCTGCCCCTGAGCCCTTGCCTCTTCTGGGCTCTGAAATCACGCCTCTCCTGGGCCCCAACCTCGCTACTCCTGATGTACCTGCCCACGCTCCAATCACCGACCTGGGTTATGGTGTCCCCAATCCAGTTGCCCTCTTCACAGCCGTCGCTCTCCTGCACCAGCTCGCGCTGCTCCCTGGAGTGGTATGCTCCACGCTGCTCGCCTTTGAAGGCCCTGACCTGCCGCTGATGGTCCTCGCCTATCCTAAGTTGCAGCAAGTCCTGTTCACCCACCACCTCCTATGCTCACTGACCTTCGATTTTGAAATTCTCATCCTCATTTTCAAATCCTTCCATGGCCTCGACTCTTACTATCTCTGTGACCCACTCCAGCCCTACAACCCTCCGAGATCTTAGCGCTCCTCCAATTCTGGCCTCTTGCGCAATCGTAATTTTAATCGTTCCACCAGTGGCGGCCGTGCCTTCAGCTGCCTGGGCCCTAAGCTCTGGAATTCCCTCCCTAAACCTCTCCGCCTTTCTACCTCTCCCTCCCCCTTCAAGAAATTGCTTAAAACCATCTCTTTGACCAAGCACCTGTCCTAATATCTCATTATGTAGCTCTGTGTCAAATTCTGTTGGCTAATATTCCTATGAAGCGCCTTGGGATGTTTTTACCATGATAAAGGCGCTACATAAATGCAAGTTGTATTAAAGTTTAATCGTGCCAGATTTTAAGGTTGCCTTTAGTGTGTCGGAAAACTCTGATGGGCGTAAGGTAATACTGGAGACCTTACCCTAGTGAACAAGGACACCTTAGCGTACGATTCTGATTATCTCTTTACTGAGATGACTTAGCATTGAAAAGGCGGGTCATCAATCCTCTTACCGCGATATACGGGAAGCACATTCCCACGATGAAGTTACAGGTCCAGTTGCAGAAGCAAGCGATGGTCATGGCAGCTGGCCGCGGCCCCTGACTAAATAGCTCGGCTGCGATGAACCAGGGGATCGGGCCTGGTCCGATCTCGAAGAAACAGACGAAGAAAAAGATGGCCAACATGCTCAGGTAACTCATCCAGGTGAATGTGTGCTGAGGGAGGAAAAGACAGGGAGAATTCAGGAGACGCTATAAAAGGTGCAACAAACAATTTTTACAAGAATGAAACCAGAACTGAGGGGTTAGAACTATTAGGAAAGACTAGACAGGCTGGGGTTCTTTTCTCTAGAAAGGAGAAGACCAAGGAGTGACCTGATGGATGTCATTAAGATTATGAAAGGGTTCGATAGGATAGATGTAGAGAAGATGTTTTCACTTGTGGCGGAGTCCAGAACTAAAGGTCATAAATATAAGTTGGATACTAATAAATCCAATAGGGAATTCAGGAGAAAGTTTGTTGCCCAGAGAGTGGTGAGAATGTGGAACTTGCTGCCACAGGGGAGGGGTTGAGGTGAATAGCAGAGATCCATTTAAGGGGAAGCTAGATAAACACATGAGGGAGAGAGGAATAGAAGGATATGCTGATAGGGTGAGATGAAGTGGGATGGGAGGAAGCTCGTGTGGAGCATTAAACCAGTGGCCGAATGGCCTGTTTCTGTGCTGTAGACTCGGCGAGGGCAGCTAAAAAACAAAGGTCAAAGGGTAAAAGTGACCCTGCCATGATGTAAGAGGAAGAGACTGGAAGCTGGTTAGTGACTACACTTTAAGAGTATGTTCATTGACTGTGAAGCCCTTTGGGACATTGTGAGGTTGTGAAAGGCGCTATATAAAATAATTTCTTTCTTTGCGGGGGATGGTGGGGAAGGTTTGAGGTTTCCGTCTCCCGTAGCCAGATGTATTTCGTGCTCCAGTCCTACTCACCTGCAAAACCAGCCCGACTGTCATTAAAACTGCACAGCAGCACATCCCTGCCAGACCGATTATATACAAAGTCCGGCGGCCGGCATGCTCAACCAGGAAGACCTAAAGAGACATACACACACATCACGTCAGAGGAACCACAAGACGCCCAGTCTATAAGCAAGACACCAATAATGCTGCTGGTTCTCAAGCACCACATCCAATATTTCTCCTGTCACGCAACAACCATTGGCGTGCATGTGTGGATTCCATTATCTACCGATGTAAATATTTGTACTGCGGTTTTTTTGCGTATGCGTCTGTCAAGCTCCCCCCCGAATCATTCTCTCCACTTGGTGTCGAGAAGCAGGACCTGAGGTCCGAGGCTGATCTCGGCAGGCGACTGAGAGCAGCAGCAGGGGGCCGAAAGGGGTGGAAGAGAGAGAGAGACTGGGGGAGGGAGAGAGAAGCTGGGGGAGAGAGACTGGGGGAGGCTGGGGAGGGAGAGAGAGACGGGGAGGGAGAGAGATTGCGAGAGAGAGACTGGGGGAGAGAGAGAGATTGGAGAGAGAGGCTGGGGGTGGGAGAGAGATTGGGAGAGAGAGGCTGGGGGAGAGAGAGAGGCTTGGCGGGGGGAGAAAGACTGGAGGAGAGAGCGAAAGAGACTGGGGGGTGGAGGGAGAGCGAAAGAGACTGAGGGGGTGTGGGGAGGGGGGAGAGAGAGAGAGAGACTGGGTGGGGGTGGAGGGGAGGGATCGGAGGGGAGCGAAGGAACTCAGGGAAGACGGATCACGTTCTTCCAACCTCCTACAAGGTACATCGAAGGAGTGGATGAAATCCAGAAGTCACGACACTGTCACTATTCACTTCATACCCAATAAACCAGATAACAATCCGTACATAATGCCCCATCTATGGTGGGGTGGGGCAGAGGAGGTAAGATCATGCACGTGCGCTGGTCTAAGGAGGGACTTTGGCTGGGGTAGGGATGCACTTGTACTGGGGTAAGGCACTTCGGCTGGGGGAGGCATGCACTTGGACTGGGTTAAGGCACTTTGGCTGGCCCTTGCTGTCTTCTGGGGAGCTCTGTCCTCTGTCGCTTCAGGAAGTCAAAGTGGATCGACTTACAATTTGGAAAGTCAGTGAGACCTTGGGATGGACAGTTCCAGTTACACATTCCAGTGAAACTCCAGTGGATTATCCTCCAAGGGGACCAATTATAGACAAAGGATGGAGCATGGTGGCCATTTTGGCAGTACAAATAAGCGCCTCCGTCCTTTACGCACATCTTGCTTGTATTTCATTATTTTTTTCTTTGGCCTTTATTTCAAGAGGATTTGAGTATAAGAGGAAAGAAGCTGTCTTACTGCAATTATATGGGGCTTTGGTGAGACCACACCTCGAGTACTGTGTACAGTTTTGGTCTCCTTAAGGAAGGATATACTTTCCATGCAGGGAGTGCAACGAAGGTTCACCAGACTTATTCCTGGGATTGGGGGGATTGTCCTATGAAGAGAGATTGAGTAGACCAGGTCTATATGGTCTAGAGTTTAGAAGAATGAGAGGTGATCGCATCAAAACATACAAAATTCCTATAGGGCTTGAAAGAGTAGATGCAGGGAGAATGTTTCCTCTGGCTGGGGAGTCTTGAACCAGAGTCATAGTCTCAGAATAAGGGGTCGTCCATTTAGGACTGAGATGAGGAGAAATTTCTTCACTCAGAGGGTAGTGAATCTTTGGAATTCTGTACCCCAGAGGGCTGTGGAGGCTCAGTCTTTGAGTATATTCAAGACAGAGATTGATAGATTTTTGGATATTCAGGGAATCAAGGGATATGGGGATAGTTCAGGCAAGTGGAGTTGAGGTAGAAGGCCAGCCATGATCTTATTGAATGGCAGAGCAGGCTTAAGGGGCCAAATGGCCTACTCTTGCTCCTATTTCTTATGTTCTTTCCTCTTCTTCCAGTCCCGTCCTCCACCTGAAGGCATAGACTTGGGCTGAGGGATGCTTCCAGATATAGTGATACCCAGTCCAATTGTAGGATCATAGGAGCAGTAGGAGGCCATTCAGCCCCTCGAGCCTGCTCTGCCATTCTATTAGATCATGACTTACCTGTGGCTCAACTCCATTACCCGCCTTTGCTCCATGTCCGAGGATACCCTTACCCAACAAAAATCTATCGATCCTCATCCTGAAATTTCCAATTGACCCCCCAGCATCCACAGCCTTTTGGCAAAGAGTATTCCAGATTTCCACTACCCTTTGTGTGAAAAAGTGCCTCCTGATCTCACTCCTACACATCCTAACTCTAATTTTAAGACTACGTCCCCTCATTCTTGATTCCCCCACCAGAGGAAAGAGTTTCTCTGTATCTACCCTATGGAATCATTTTAAACACCTCTTGACACATGAGCCCAGATGGTTAATGTCGGCAAGTTTCTCAACCTCTAGAAGCATCACAGCTGAACCAGCACTTGGCCACATTTTCCAGAAAGACTCGCCATATAGCGATCAGAAGCAGGAGTCCTGGCTGATTTTCTCCATTCAGAATACAGGGAGCACTTCCTGCCCAAAGCATTCCAAAATATTCATGTCCAGGAGACCCACTTCCTACTCCCTCGACCCTATTCCTACCAAACTACTGACCACTAAGTTCCTTTACTGGCTTCCATGTTAGCTGACATTGTTAATGGTTCCCTCTCCTCAGGTACTGACCCCCTTTCACTCAAATCTGCCGTTATCACCCCTCTCAAAAAAACAATCCTTGTCACCTCTGTCCTTGCAAATTACCGCCCCCATCTCCAACCTCCTTTTCCTCTCCAAAGTCCTTGAACATGTTGTCACTTCCCAAATCCATGCCAATCTTTCCCAGAACTCAATGTTTGAATCCCTCCAATCTGGTTTCCGCGCCAGCCACAGCACCGAAACGGCTCTCATCAAAGTCACAAATTATATCCTTTTGTGATTGCAACAAAGGTAACCTTCCCTCTTTGTCCTTCTCGACTTGTCTGCAGCCTTTGACGCAGTTGACCACACTATCCTCCTCCAATGCCTCTCCACACTCGTCCAGCTGGGTGGGACTGCCTGGTTCAATTCTTACCTATCTAATCGTAGCCAGAGAATCACCTGCAATGGCTTCCTCTTTCTGGCTACCTCTGGTGTCCTCCAAGGATCTATTCTTGGCCCCCTCCTATTTCTCAACTACATGCTGTCCCTTTGCGACATCATCCGAAAATGCAGCATCAGTTTCCACATGTATGCTGACGACACCCAGCTCTACCTCACCACCATTTCTCTCGACTCCTCCACAGTCTCTAAATTGTCAGATTGTTTGTCCCACATCCAATACTGGATGAGCAGGAATTTTCTCCAATTAAATATTGGGAAGACCGAAGGCATTGTTTACAGTCCCCGCCACTAACTCTGTTCCCTATCTACTGACTCCATCCCTCTCCTTAGCATCTGTCTGAGGCTGAACCAGAATCTTCGCAACCTTGGTGTCATATTTGACCCTGAAATGAGCTTCAGACCACACATCTGAGGCATAACTAAGCCCGCCTATTTCCACCTCCATAACACCGCCCGTTTCCGCCCCTGCCTCAGCTTTTCTCCTGTGGAAACCTTCATACATGCCTTTGTTACCTCGAGACTTGACTATTCCAATGTATTCCTGGCTGGCCTCCTACATTCTCACCTACGTAAACTTAACATCATCCAAACCTCGGCTGCCCATGTCCTAACTCGCACCAAGTCCTGTTCACCCACCACTCTTGTGCTCACTGACCTACATTGGCTCCCGGTTAAGCAATGCCTCGATTTCAAAGTTCTCATCCTTGTTTTCAAATACCTCCATGGCCTCGGCCCTTCCTGTCTCTAATCTCTTCACAGCCCCCTCAAGATATCTGCGCTCCTCTAATTCTGCCCTCTTGAGCATCCCTGATTATAATCGCTCAACCAATGGTGGTTGTGCCTTCAGTTGCCTGGGCCCTAAGCTCTGGAATTCCCTACCTAACCCTCTCTACTTCTCTTTCCTCCTTTAAGATGTTCCCTAAAACCTATCTCTTTGACCAAGCTTTTAGTCATCTGCCCTGATATCTCTTTGTGTGGCTCGGTGTAATTTTTTAAATCTTATAACACTCCTGTGAAGCGCCTTGGAACATTTTACTATGTTAACGGCGCTATATAAATACAAGCTGTTGTTGTTGAAAAATAAATATATTGCGTTTTTATTATAAAAAAACTGCTTCAAATTTAGTATCTTGCCTCCCTAATTGCCTTTCGGAGGAAATGTTAAAGCAAGCTGCTGTCTGCCTTCTCAGGTGGATGTGAAAATCTCACGGCACTATTTCGAAGAAGAGCAGGGGAGTTCACCCTGATGTCCTGGGCCACTATTTATCCCTCAACCAACATCACTATTACAGATTATCTGGTTTATTTATCTCATTGCTGCTTATGGGAGCAAATTGGCTGCCACATTTCCCTACATTACAAAAATGATGGCACTTCAAAAGTACTTCTTTGTCTAGAAAGTGTTTTGGGAAGTCCTGAGGTCATGAAAGGCCCTATATAAATGTAAGTTTTCTTTTTCTTCTTTCTAATGCTTCTAACAATCGCTGGCCAAGCTTGTAAAAACCTATTTGTTCAATTTAGCCTTGGCAGAGTGTTCTTTTCTTAAACGCTAACTGAATAGATTAAACAACCAAACAGAAATTATTAACTAGCGCTATCCTGAGAACGACAAACAGAAAGCCAAATACTGCACATGCTGCAAATCTGAAATAAAAACAGAAATTGCTGAGAAATGCTCAGCATGTCAGGCAGCATCTGTGGAGAGGGTTAATGTTTCAGGTTGATGAGTGGCTCTGCCTTCTTGCTGAGGTACGGTTCCACTCGTTGATATCCTTTCAGTACCAACTCAAGTGATCATTCTTCATAGGTCAGCCTACGGAATGAGTGTCAGCAAGCTAGTGTACCTAGGCGGCTATGAAAACCAAACTGGCTGCTGTTCTCTTTCTGATGTCCACTTTTTCTACGTAAACTTGAGGTGATCCAAAACTCGGCAGCCTGCGTCCTAACTCGCACCAATCATCCCTGTGCTCACTGACCTACATTGGCTCCCAATTAAGAAAATTCTTCATTTTAAAATTCTCATCCTTGTTTACAAAGCCCTCCATGGCCTCGTCCCTCTCTATCTCTGTAATCTCCTTCAGCCTCATAACACTGCAAGATATCTGCGCTCCTCAAATTCTACCCTCTTGAGCATCCCTGATTATAACTGCTTAACCATCGGTGGCCGTGCCTTCAGCTGCCTGGGCCCTAAGCTCTGGAACTCCCTCCCTAAACCTCTCCGCCTCACTACCTCTCTTTCCTCTAAGACACTCCTTAAAATCTACAAGCTTTTGGTCATCTGCCATAATTTCTTTTTATCTGGCTCGGTGTGAAACTTTTTGTGTCTTATAACACTCCTGTGAAGTGTCTTGGGATGTTTTACTACGTTAAAGGCGCTAAATAAATACAATTTGTTGTTGGGTTTCTGATCATCTGCCACCAGCGAGAACCTTGGCTGAGTTTTTCTCCCATCCCTTCCAGGACCATTGAGACCATTTGTAGATCATCTGCACTGTCCCCACTGAGAACAGTCAGCTCGGCACAGACTAACAATGAAACCTGGGACTTGGCTGGTCTGTTGGGAGCCTCTTGGGAGTGGTTGCGGCATTACTAGTGTCACTATTGGCTCAGTAGGTAGCATTCCTTCTTCTGAGTCAGAATGTTGTGGGTTCAAGCCCCACTGAAGCACGTAATTTTGGCTGACACTCCCAGTGCAGTACTGAGGAACTGCTACTCAGACGGAGGTGGTGTCTTTCGGATGAGACTTTAAACCAAGGCCCTGTCTGTCCTCTCAGGTGGACGTGAATGATCCCATTGGCAGTATTGGAAAAAGTGGAGGGGAGCTCTCCTGGTCAATATTTATCCCTCAACCAACACCAGATTAACTAGTCATCTATCTCATTGTTGTTTTTGGGTGCTTGCTGTGTGCAAAATGGCTGCCAAGTTTCCGACATTACAACAGTGACTGCTAAATACTTCACTGGCAGTGAGGCGCTTTGGGACATCCTGAGGTCGTAATAAGAAGCTATAGAAATGCAAGTCTTTCTTTTATTCATGGGGAAGGATCCCATAAAAACATATTTTCTGATTACTTACGGAAGCCACGGTGAAGATAGCGTTGACTACTCCCACTCCGATCGTGGCATACACTGGGTGCGAAATACCAGCCTGACTAAAAATAGCTGTGGAATAGTAAAAGATCTAGAGGGAATAAGAATAGAGAATTATAACAAAATGTAAGAGACATTGATACCATAGCAACCTGTGGGTATGGAAAGAGCTGCCACATCCACCAGGATCCTCACAGGATGAGACTATGATCCCCTGCTCTCTCGGCTTAGAATCACTCTGTAAGGGACTGAAATTTCCCCCCTGTATAAGGTCCATTATTGCCTCTAAGAGATGGGAATGGAGCGGATAGGCCTTACCGACCAGGGGCAGATGGATGAGCCGACCTGTCCTAAATTGCCCCCGGATCGGGAGCGGTGGGAACGGGTTTTCGCGCAGCTCATGCTGCCGCCTGTCGGGCACGCGCCGACCCCACATCAACCGGCGGCGACTCCTTTTCCGGCCCCCACGGGAAATTGGCCCATGGCAAATTGCCCCCGGAAGCGGTGCTGCCACCGGTCGGTGCCACTGATAGCTTTCCCCTGGCGGGAAGCTGTGTGTGTCTGGGCAACGCATCTGCCCTTAAAGGGGAGGTGAACTGTCGGCGCCTCCATTTAATTTTAATTGTCGGCCGACTCCAAGGGCGACCTGACAATGGTGGCCCACAGGTTTGGCCGGGCCACCAACAGGCAGCCTGGCACCTCCTCTTAGTTGCCAGGCCGCTGGCCTGGCCTAAATCCTCCCTGGTGGCCCAGTGGACCTAACTAAACCCCATACAGAGCTCACAGCGGCTCTCCCCTTTAACTGACGCTGATGACTCGGAGCGGTGGCCAACCCAACAGAATGGCACTTCCGTCCCGCAGCCGTCCGGAACACCGCCCATGGATTGGGGCGGAGAGAAACATTAAAAATCGGTAAGTGCGCCCCATTTGGGGAGGAGGGCAATTTTGACCCCTAAGCCCTTTGTCTTGGACTCTATCACTGGAGAGTGGTGAGGCAAGGATCATTAAATCCTACAGCATGGAATGGGGCCAATCGACCCATCATTCCTATGCTGGCACTTTGAAAAAGCTATTCAATGAATCCCACTTCCCCGTAACCCTGCAAATTTTTCCTTTTCAGGTATTTATCCAATTTCCTTTTGAAAGTTACTATTGAATCTGCGTCCACCACCCTTTCAGGCAGCGCATTCCAGATCACAACAACTCGCTGCATTAAAAAAATTCTCCTCATCTCCTCCTCTGATTCTTTTGAGAATGTTAAGGGATAAGGATTATCTCAGCTTTGAGAGCCAGGGCTAAGGTAAGTTACTAATAATATATATTTTTCCTGTCTCATTACACAGGACCAGATCCAAGATGGCTTGCTCCCTTGTAGGCTTTGTCACATACTGTTCTAAGAAACAGTCCCGTATGCATTCTATGAACTTCTCCTCCAGGCTACCCCCTGCGATTTGATTTGACCAGTCAATATGTAGGTTAAAATCCCCCATGACTACTGTCGTTCCTTTTTCACATGCCTCCATTATTCCCTTAATTATTGCTCGCCCCACCGTGAAGTTATTATTTGGGGGCCTATAAACTACGCCGACTAGTGACTTTTTCCCCACTCCAAAGACTTGAGCTCATAATCCAGGCTGACACTTGCAGTGTCAGTACTGAGGGAGTGCTGCATTGTCTGAAGTGCAGTCTTTTGGATGAGGTCTCAGGTGGATGCAAAAGATCTTACAACACTATTTCGAAGAAGTGGAAGGGGAGTTCTCCCCGGTGTGGTGGGGCCTATATTTATCCCTCAATCAACATTACTAAAAAAGGTTATCTGGTGATTATCTCATTGCTGTTTGTGGGAGCTTGCTGTGCACAAATTGGCTGCCGCATTTCCTACATTACAACAGTAACTACACTTCAAAAAAGAGTTGGGTAATATCAGGTCAAGAATATCTGAAAATGCAAAATAGGCGATAGTGAATCATTGGTTAGTTTGACCTATCACTGAAAAACAATTTTACCCACATTAATTGATCTGTTTGAGTTTCGCCACATTCCATTTAATTCTCTGAGCTGAAAGCTTATAAAAGCCAATTGGGCCAGGGAGACACACATTTCCCTGCAACTGCCAGCAGTACAAGAGTTAAAAACACCATACAGGAATCTCCAGTGTAAAATGTGCCACAGCCTCAGTGATCCAGGCTAGCTGCTGAATTAGCAAACTGCCAGGCACAGTTCCCACACTGTACTAACTCAGGCACAACACAGCAGCAATCACTGATTAATGTTTGGATATACTGGTGAGTTATGTTGCAAAACACACGAGAGGCAGCACCAGTATATTGGTACAAACTGTTATGGTTGACAGCAATCTGCAGCCACATTAAATCTAATAGTAACGGTTAACACTTCGAGGCTGTGTATTACTTCCTTTGTCCAAGTAGTTACCAAAGCAGGACTAATGAGTACAGTAATGTAGTGGTCATATTACTGGAGCAGTAATCCAGAGGGGTACAGGAGTGTAGTGGTTAGATTACTGGAGCAGTAATCCAGAGGGATACGGGCTGTACCTGCCCTGGGAGTGTTTGATGGGACAGTGTACAGAGAGCTTTACTCTGTATCTAACCCGTGCTGTACCTCCCTTGGGAGTGTTTGATGGGGACAGTGTAGAGTGAGCATTGCTCTGTATCTAACCCACGTTGTACCTGCCCTGGGAGTGTTTGATGAGGACAGTGTAGAGTGAGCATTGCTCTGTATCTAACCCACGTTGTACCTGCCCTGAGAGTGTTTGATGAGGACAGTGTAGAGTGAGCATTGCTCTGTATCTAACCCACGTTGTACCTGCCCTGGGAGTGTTTGATGGGACATAGGTGCCTGAAATGGCAATGTGTTCCCATATCCAGCACTGACTTGATGAGCTATCATTCACCAATGTTTATGTTGTTGGCACTCACCGCGTTGATCCCTGAGAATTGCTGGGACATGTGTAGCACCAGGGCAACGATGATGGGCTGTCGGTAGCTGGAAGAGGAGAACAACTGCATCACGGACACCTTCTGGTCTTTCTGGATATTCTCCTTCTCCTTCCTCATCTCCGTAATGTGCTTGTCAGTGTCAGATGTCCCCAGTAGTCTTTCTAAACCTGCAAAGAACCACAAGAACTCAGCACCATACAGACGAAAGAAAACCCTTGCAGATTAATAAATATTGAATACAAAACTGGGAGAACTCCCCTGCTCTTCTTTGCAATGTGCCGTGGGATCTTTTACACCCACCTGAGAGGGCGGACGAGGCCTTAGCTTAATATCTCATCCGAAAGACGGCACCTCCAACAGTGCAGCACTCCTTCAGTACTGCACTGGGAGCCTGGGTTATGTCTCCAGGTGGCACCTGATCCCACCACTTTCCTACTCAGAGATGAGAGTGACATTATTCGTAGAAGAGCAGGGGAGTTCTCCCCGGTGCCCTGGCGCTAATATTTATCCTTCAACCCACATCGCTGAAACAGATTACCTGGTCATTTATCGCATTGCTGTGCGAGCTGTGCACCCACAACTTCCTACATTACAACAGTGATTACACTTCAAAAAGTACATTGGCTGTAAAGTGTTTTGGGGCGTCGTGAGGTAGCTGAGACGCTACAGGAATGCAAGTTCTTTTATGATTTGGGGCTCAAAGAATTCCTCCACTCAGAACTCCGATTCCATTTAAAAACTGCTTTGTATATTTTAATGCTTTAATATGTTCCTAAAGGGAAAAGGGAACCATTTTAAAAGTTCAGGGAATCCAGAAAGGGAGCTTGCACAAGACTGAAGTGCATCAGCACCATTTCCGTGAGCATCCCTGATTATAATCGCTCAACCATCGGTGGCCATGCCTTCTGTTGCCTCGGCCCCAAGCTCTGGAACTCCCTGCCTAAACCTGTCCACCTCTATCTCTCTTTACTCCTTCAAGACGCTCCATAAAACATGCCTCTTTGACCAAGCTTTTGGTCACCTGCGCTAATTTCTACTTATGCGGCTCGGTGTCAAATTTTTTAAAAATCTCATAATACTGCTGTGAAGCGCCTTGGGACATTTCACTATGTTAAAGTCGCTATATAAATACAAGTTGCTATTGCTGTTGTTGTTTCTATGCCGACAAATGCTGTAATCCAAACTGCATCTGTGTTTTTCTTCCCATCGCGAGATTTCTTTTAGTTAATGGAAACCGTGCAAATTGCCTCATGGAACGCTAAAGTATGTTATTCTGAGTTAAGACGAAAGGACATCGACCTGAAGCGTTAACTCTGCTTCTGTCTCCATGGATGCTGCCTGACCTGATGATTATCTCCAGGGTTTTCTGCTTTTAGTTCAGTCTATTCTGAGCTGATGCTCTTTCCTTATACAAATACAAACTGGAAAAGCTGGACGTACAGAGCAGGTACGTCAGCATCTGTGACAATCAAAGACAGGTTAGCATGTGTCACATTTTTATGAGTACTAAAGAATGCTACACAGCCAGGCAGGGAGCCTTTAGCTCAATGGGAGCAAGCGGAAGCCAAGTGTAAACAGCGGACGGAGCGCATGACAACCCAAGCACCCCACCCATCCGTCCCTTCAACCACCATCTGCCCCACCTGTAACAGAGACTGTAGGTCCTGCATTGGACTCATCAGTCACCTGAGAACTCATATTTGTGTGGAAGCAAGTCATCCTCAACTCCGAGGGACTGCCTAAGAAAAAGAAGATTCCATTGCTGTGTCTGAGTAGGAAAGTCACTGGGTTCAAACCCTGCTTGGGGCAGTCCGGCTCGAAATTCTGGGTAACATTCATCAGGATACTTGAGCCCATAAAACCCTCCCGCTGTACAGGATTAACCCCCCTATTGAATGGGAGAAAGATTTTCACGGCCATGGAAATGTTCACGTCATGTAAATCAACCTGCAAATCCGTCCACTCAGTTAGTAGCACTTCTTGCCTCTTAGTCAGAAGGCTGTGGGTTCATAAGGATTAGGAGCAGGAGTAGGCCATACAGCCCCTCGAGCCAGCTCCACCATTCAATAAGATCATAGCTGACCTCAACTCTACTTTCCTGCACTATCCCCATATTCCTTGATTCCCTTAGTGCTCAAAAATCTATCTATCCCAGCCTTGAATATACTCAACGACTGAGCATCCACAGCTCTTTGGGGCAGAGAATTCCAAAGATTCAAAACCCTCTGAGTGAAGAAATTCTTCCTCATCTCAGTTTTAAAGTCTGACGCTTTATCTTGAGACTATGCCCCCTAGTTCTAGACTCTCCAACCAGGGGAAACAGCCTCTCAGCATAAGAAATAGGAGCTGGAGTAGGCCATTTGGCCTCTTGAGCCTGCTCCCTGTCTACCCTGTTAATCCCCCTCAGAATCTTGTGTGTTTCAATTAAATCATCTTTCATTTTTTGAAACTCCAGAGAATATAAGCCCGATCTACTCAATCTTTCCTCATCGGACAACCCTCTCATCCTACCCCAGAGACTTGAGTATATAATCCAGCTGACTCTCCCAGTGTAGTATTGAGGGAGCGCTGCACTGTCATAGGTGCCGTCTTTTGGGTGAGACCTTAAACCGAGACCTCGTCTGCTCTCTCAGGTGTTCGTAAAAGATCCCATGGCAATATTTCGCAGAAGAGCAGGGGAGTTATCCCCGGTATCTGGGGACCAATATTTATCCCTCAATCAAGATCACGAAAAGAGCTCAATGAGTTGTTTATTTTGTGTTTGTGGGATCTTGATATGTGCAAATTGGTTTGCCAATACTATAACAGTGACTACACTTCAAAAGTGCTTCAGTGGCAAATGCAAGTTCTTTCTATAATTTCACTTTATCCTTTTAAGTTTACCCTTTTGTGAATTAATTATTTCATTTAAGAAGTATTGCTTCACTTTCTGCCCTGGTTCAGTTGATGCTCCCCATCAGAAAAGGCTTCGCACCTATCTGGGTTCACCTGGATTGATCAATGCAAGTGTGTGTTCGCATATACATGTGCACACAGAGGCATACACACACATGCACTCACAAATGCATCCAGATTAACACACACCAGATTAACCACATTTTTGCCCCACCTCTGCTCTGCCTTTGACAAGCCCCCGTCCTCTGCCAATCGAGCTAAGATCACAGCTTGTCAGAGGTGCCGGTGACTAATCACCAACACTGCCCTGTTACTGTGACGCACCCTGAATGTATTCTCTCAACCCGGATCCATGTCATCGCCATGGTCACCATCACCACTCCGGATTTAAAGTTGCAAATTAAAACTCTTGTGGAGAAGAGCAATTTGTGTTAATCGATTGTTAGGGGCTGATTGTCATTAATCAATACTCAGACGATGCCCTGAGCTGTTTCTCTGCTTGTTCAAGTCCCTCCCGCCATCTCTCTCCTGCCCCAACCAGTTTGTTCTTCCCCACTCTCTCCCCTCCCTGCCTCCCGAGGGTGCTGACTCACGTTGCCGTACAGTTCCACGGGAGCCAGCAGCCCTCTGCGCCCTCACCCAAATAACCACTCTTCAAGTAGGTCTAGGGGGGGGGGTGCAGAATATTCAACCTCATGGGGCATCACATCGGGGACAACAACAACAACAACTTGTGTTTATATAGCTCCTTTATCGTAGTAAAACGCCACAAGGTGCTTCACGGGAGTGATAACCGGACAGAATTTGACACCGAGTGTACCCGTACCCACTTCCCCCCCTCCTTCCCCATTTGACATCCCCACACCATGCACTTCCCAGCAGGAACGCGATCAAGAGTGGGACTCCTGGCTTATTTTGCCCACTCCCTATCCCAGAATGCACTGAGGCCGACTGTCTTACTCTCCTCCCCCCACCCCCAAAATAAACATCAACTGACTGAGTTGGTATGGTAACTGGGAGTGTCCTGCTCTATGTGACAGCCGAGCCAGAGGGCCATTCCCACAAACCCCGCACCGTCCGTTCCCCCCCCCCCCCCACCCGTACACGACCCTCCTGCCCTCTGCTCCCTCCTCCCCTCCAACAGAATCACACAATAAGACACATAGAAACATAGAAAATAGGTGCAGGAATAGGCCATTCGGCTCTTCGAGCCTGCACCGCCATTCAATGAGTTCATGGCTGAACATGCAACTTCAGTACCCCATTCCTGCTTTCTCGCCATACCCCTTGATCCCCCTAGTAGTAAGGACTACATCTAACTCCTTTTTGAATATATTTAATGAATTGGCCTCAACAACTTTCTGTGGTAGAGAATTCCACAGGTTCACCACTCTCTGGGTGAAGAAGTTTCTCCTCATCTCGGTCCTAAATGGCTTACCCCTTATCCTTAGACTGTGACCCCTGGTTCTGGACTTCCCCAACATTGGGAACATTCTTCCTGCATCTAACCTGTCGAAACCCGTCAGAATTTTAAACGTTTCTATGAGATCCCCTCTCATTCTTCTGAACTCCAGTGAATACAAGCCCAGTTGATCCAGTCTTTCTTGATATGTCAGTCCCGCCATCCCGGGAATCAGTCTGGTGAACCTTCGCTGCACTCCCTCAATAGCAAAAATGTCCTTCCTCAAGTTAGGAGAGCAAAACTGTACACAATACTCCAGGTGTGGCCTCACCAAGGCCCTGTACAACTGTAGCAACACCTCCCTGCCCCTGTACTCAAATCCCCTTGCTATGAAGGCCAACATGCCATTTGCTTTCTTAACCGCCTGCTGTACCTGCACGCCAACCTTCAATGACTGATGTACCATGACACCCAGGTCTCGTCGTACCTCCCCTTTTCCTAATCTGTCACCATTCAGATAATACACGAGGGTAAGGCGCAGAGGAGCGGGCAATCTCGATACGGGTACGGATACACAGCTCTGAGCAATAAGCAATTTGCATTTATATAGCGCCTTTAACATAGTAAAACTTGCCAAGGCGCTTCCCAGGAACGCTAAGCAGACTGAATTTGACACCAAGCCACATGAGCTATTAGGACAGGTCAGGTAGCTTTTATGGAGCGTCTTAAAGGAGGCACAGAGAGATAGAGAGGCGGAGAGGTCCAGGGAGGGAATTCCAGAGCTTGGGGCCCAAGCAGCTGAAGGCACGGCCGCCAATAGAGGAACAATGGAAATCTGGGATGCGCAAGAGCCCAGGATTGGAGAAGGGCAGAGATCTCGGAGGGTGGTAGGGCTGGAGGAGGTTACAGAGGTAGCGAGGGATGAGGCCACGGAGGGATTTGAAAACCGGGATGAGAATTTTAAAATCAAGGCGTTGCCGGACCAGGAGCTCAGTGGTGATGGGTGAGCGAGACCTGGTGTGAGTTAGGACACGGGCAGTGAGCACAGGGGGTGATGGGTGAGTGGGACTGGGTGTGAGTTAGGACACAGTCAGCGAGCACAGGGGGTGATGGGTAAGCGAGACCTGGTGTGAGTTAGGACATGGTCAGCGAGCACAGTGGGTGATGGGTGAGCGAGACCTGGTGTGAGTTAGGACACGGTCAACGAGCACAGGGGGTGATGGGTGAGTGGGACTGGGTGTGAGTTAGGACATGGGCAGTGAGCACAGGGGGTGATGGGTGAGAGAGACCTGGTGTGAGTTAGGACACGGTCAGCGAGCACAGGGGGTGATGGGTGAGCGAGACCTGGTGTGAGTTAGGACACGGTCAGCGAGCACAGGGGGTGATGGGTGAGCGAGACCTGGTGTGAGTTAGGACACGGTCAGCGAGCACAGGGGGTGATGGGTGAGCGAGACCTGGTGTGAGTTCGGTTGCGGGCAGCCGAGCATTGAATGAGCTGATGTTCACGGAAGTTGCGAGATGGGAGGCCGGTCAGGAAAGCGTTGGAATAGACGAGTCTGGAACTGAAACCTCAGGAGGGAGGGAGATTCCGATTGGTGTAACTAGCTTTTCTTTAACATGATTTCAAACTTTTCGGGTATCTTCACGGGTCGGCAGTTCTCGTGGAGAACAGCAGTTGGCGAAAGTGGGTCTTGGAAACTCAGGCAGCGAAGCTGCTCGCTGCATAAGGGGACCCCGCTGGCAGGGTGAGGTCGGGGAATGCAGTCTCCTGGGTCACCGCTCTGATTTACAGATAAACAGCTCAACCGAGTTCTTACAAAATAAGTTCCTGAAATCAGAGTCTCCTGTACAAGGTGGAGTTCTCGCCCTGAGGTGACGCATTTAATTAATCCTTTCAATTAGCAAGTGTTAAATTCACTTCCGGTCCTGTAAACAATTAATGCTCCACATTAGGAAAGACTTTTTACCTAACTGGGTTCATATTGATTGATCTTTACAAATGTACACATAGAAACACAGACGCATACACACTGAGAGACCTACACACACACAGATCAGGCACACACACTGACATACACATACACACAAACACACACACAGGTTAACACACACACTGAGAGACCCACAGACCCAGGCACACAGTTCCACAGGCTCACAAAGGCACACGCACAGAGTCACAGACCCATCATGCACAGATCCACACACAGACACAAACATAGACCTACAGACACAGATCCACATACACACACACAATGACCCACAGACCCAGACACAGTCTGCTTTCGCCCCACCTCTGCTCTGCCTTTGACAAGCCCTCGTGCTCTGCCAATCAGAGCTAAGAACACGGCTCGTCAGAGGTGCCAGTGACTAATCACAAACACTGCCCTGTTACTGTGACGCACCCTGAATGTACTCTCTCAACCCGGATCCATGTCATCACCATGGTCACCATCACCAATCCGGAGTTGCAAAGTAAAACTCTTGTGGAGAAGAGCAATTTGTGTTAATAGATTGAAAAGTCAAGCACACACTTGCCTTGAAACAGTGCACAATGTACGTCCGAATTTCCCATAAACACTTCAGGCGCTAGAGGCTCCAAACAGGAGTGTGGACTCGTAAAAGAAGGGTCAAGGGTCAACTTGGACAAAGCACCATAGTCTCGGCAGTAACCGGTGGAATGTTGCCTCAGGATGGAGAGCACCTCACCAGGGGTCTACGGACAATGACCCAGAACCGGATCTTTGGCTCATTTGCCCCCCCCCCCACCCCCGCCGCCCTACTCTCGGTCAATGTCCGCTTTTGGGGGCTTGGAGGTGTTGTGGGGGGTTATGGGGTGATCTCCCATTATTGACATCTAACGTTCAGTTCTAAATTGTACTGTTACTAAGAAAGAAAAAGAGAGACAGAACTTCTACAGTGCCTTTCATGACCTCAGAACGCCCAAAGTGCTTCACAGCCAATGAAGCTTGTATTGAAGTGCCCACACTGTTGTAATGTAGGGAAACATGGCAGCCAATTTGCACACAGCAAGATCCCACGAACAGCAATGTGATAATGACCTGATCATCTATTTTTAGCGCTGCTGTTTGAGGGATAGGTAGTGAGAGAACTCCCTGGGCTCTACTTCGAAATAGTGGCTGTGGGACCTTTTGCCTCCACCTGAGAGAGCGGACGTGGCCTGGGTTTAAGGAAATGCACCACTCCCTTGGTACTGGCACTGGGATTAATCGGTGGTCCTCGGGCTGGGTTTGGACCCTGGGCTCCGGAGATGAAGCCACGCGCTTTTGTCATTTCGCCCCATGCTCGTCGTTCACTCACTCTTCCTTGCTGCTTCTTCTTTGCCGAGTTTTATGTAGAGGTAGCGAGGACTCTCGGGGCAGAAGGGGAGCAGGATGGTCTGCAGAATGGCCGGCGCACCTGACAGGCCCAGAAGCAAAGGCCAGAACCGATCGTTACCCAGCAGGAAATTCAAACCAATCACCTAGCAGGAGAAAGAAACAAAAAAAAGAAAATAATTTGCATTTATATAGCGCCTTGCTTCACCTCTGGGCATCCCAAAATGCTTCACAGCCAATGAAGTACTTTTGGAGTGTAGTCACTGTTGTAATGCAGGGTATGTGGCAGCCAATTTGCCCACAGCAAGCAATGAGATAAATGACCAGATAATCTGTTTTTTTAGTGACGTTGGTTGCGGGATAAATATCGGCTCCAAGACACCGGGAAGAACTCCCATGGATGAAGATCAGCAATCCTGGCTGGTTTGCCCACTTCCTCTCCCAGGAGATGCTGCGGCCGATTGTCTTACCACCCTATCCAACATCAGGTAACCGAGCAGAGTTCTGGGATGGTAACTGGGACCTTTCTGCTCCACCTGGCTCAGTGGCACATCATTCGGTACACATGGATTGGGCAATTCCCCCTCCCCCGCCTTCTGCACCCACCTGCCCCTTAAAATAAAACCTCACGGTTCAAAAACGTGACTGGATGTCAGACCATACTCATCAATTTGGGAACGGTAGCATACTGGTTATGTTACTGGACTGGTAACCCAGAGACTTGGACTAATGATCCGGGGACGTGAGTTCAAATCCCACCACGGTAGCTGGGGAATTTAAATTCAGTTAATTAAATAAATCTGGAATAAAAAGCTAGTATCAGTGAGGGTGATCATGTATTGACTGTTGTAACAACCCATCTGGTTCACTAATGTCCTTTAAGGAAGGAAATCTGCTGCCCTTACCCGGTCTGGCCTATATGTGACTCCAGACCCACAGCAATGTGGTTGACACTTAACTGCCCTCTAAAATGGGCCAACAAGCCACTCTGTTAAGGGCAATTAGGGATGGGCATTAAATACTGGCCTTGCCAGTGATGCCCACATCCCGTGAATAAATAAAATAAAAAGTCCAACGTTAGAGGTAACTGGCACAGGCACGATGGGTCTCCTTCTGTGCTGTCTGATTCGATGACAATTAAATAACTCCCACCACCTTCTCAAGGGCAACTGGGGACAGGCAATAAATGCCAACCTTGCCAACGACACCCACATCCCGAGAATTAATAAAACAAAAAGCAAGATTTTATTGATTAACTTCTCATGGTCAGTGGGGACTGTGGGGTTTTAAGTTAAAGTTGGGTGAACTGGTCAATCAATCTTGATGAGCGCTGTTGCTGTTGTTCGAATCCCATGGTGGGTGTGTATTGAAATGCTGTACCTGGCTGACGAGGATACCGGTGACAATAGCCAGTTGGTGAATAGTGCCCAGGGCCCCTCGCAAACTGGTGGGTGAGATCTCCCCGATGTACATGGGCACCAATCCTGTAGACAGCCCTAGAAGGGGGTTGAACGAGAGCCTGGTTGGTTTTCCGTGAAGCATGCAAACAACAATGGCACCCACAAGCTGAAGGATCCTTTAAATGAAGGCCATGCCACGGTCAACATCAACGCGAGGTCACGATCCCCACTCTCAACCTATCGCTGCATTGGCAATGTCCTAGCTGGTCGCATCGACAATCTGACAGGTTGCAAAGGATATACAACCAGAAAATGCTGGAAATCTCAGCGGGCCTGAAACGTTAACTCTGTTTCTCTCCACCGATGCTGCCTGAACCGCTGAGATTTCCAGCATTTTCTGGTTTTATTACAGATTCCAGCAGCCGTCATATTTTGCTTTTGCATTAGATTACAAAGGATGTCTGGGACAAACAGACTCGTCCTCACAAATCTTCTTTTCTCCTCTCCTCTCCTGACTGCACAGTGAGGTAGGTTTTCAAATAAACACCCACGGCATAACACTGGCATTGCAGATCGGCCCCCAGTTACATAACCGCTCCGCCGCCCCCATTGAGATCGACAGAAATGAAAATCCAGCGGTTTTGGCGAATTAAGCTAAACTCCTCAAGGTTCATTTGCTCTGCTCCCGCCCTCGAGGAACTCGGAGACGAGAAACTTTCCTTTTCACTCTCGGTTTAACTCTACAGGGGCTTGCACAGTTTAATGCCTGAGTTTTTTCCCCCTCGCTAGCAGCCAAGTCATTCGATCGGGCTCAAGGTGAAAATAGCAATGTCACAGCTCCAGGGAAAACTGACACTTCCTCTGGATCCACGGCACTCTCCTCGTAACAGCTCAGCACCAATTGGTGTTGGAGATTGTGAGGACATCTTTAGAGGTGACTGAGGAATTGCTGAGGTAACTCGTCACGGGGGGGGAAAAAATGGCCATAAGTGTTTCTACTTTACCACAGTAAACTCCAGTGACTGCCCTTCCTGCGATGACGAATATGTACGATGGGCCCATTTTGGCCAGTCCCATTAGGAGAGCGCCAATTATCGCCAGGGTATTCACAGCCAGCATAGCCTTCAGTCTGGAATGAGAATTACATGTTGAAGTTACTTCTTTTAATGGAACCCTTTTCATACAGTCCCTTTGCAGGGAGAATATTGCACTCCCATTAATGTGGTGAGATGAGGTGGCCCATTTTTAATTGGCAAAACTTTGGTAAAAGGCCAATAATGCAAGGTTGTCCTGCACCTCAAGCCTTTCATCAAACCATACAACACAGAATGAGACCATGTGGCCCATCCTGTGCCAGCTCCTTGAAAGAAAGAAAGACTTGGATTTATTATAATAATAACTTTTATTTATATAGCACCTTTAATGTAGTAAAACGTACCAAGACGCTTCACAGCAGTGTTACAAGGCAAAACAGATAAATTTAATACCGAGCCACAAAAGAAGAAATTAAGGCAGATGACAAAAAGCTTGTTTAAAAAGGTAAGTTTTAAGGAGCGTCTTAAAGGAGGAAAGAGAAGTAGCGAGGTGGAGAGGTTTAGGGAGGGAGTTCCAGAGCTTAGGGCCCAAACAGCTGAAGGCACGGCCACCAATGGTTGAGCAGTTATAATGAGGGATGTTCAAGAGCGCAGAATTTGAGGAGCACAGACATGTTGTAGGGTTGTGAGGCTGAAAAAGTTTCATCATAGGCAGTCCCTCGAAATCGAGGAAGATTTGCTTCCATTCTAAAAGTGAGTTCTTAGGTGACTGAACAGTTCAATATGGGAATTACAGTCTCTGTCACAGGTGGTTGCAGAAATAGGGAGGGGCAAGGCCATGGAGTGATTTGTAACAAAACGCCTTTCACGACCACCCGACATCTCAAAGCATTTTACAGCCAATGAAGTACTTTTGGAGTGTAGTCACTGTTGTAATGTAGGAAAGAGCTCTCCAATTAGTCCCACTCCTGCGCTCTTTCCCCATAGCCCCGCAAATGTTTCCCCTTCAGGTATTTATCCAATTTCCTTTCGAAAGTTACTTTTGAATCTGCTTCCACCGCCCTTTCACGCAACGCATTTCAGATCATAACAACTCGCTGCGTAAAAAAAATTCTCATTTATCCCCTGCCGTTTTTTGCCAATTATCATAAATCTGTGCCCTCTGGTTAACGAACCTCCTGCCACTGGAAACAGTTTCTCCTTATTTAGTCTATCAAAACCCCTCATATTTTGAACACCTCTGTCAAATCTCCCCTCTAGGCAAACAACTGAAGGTTAGAAAAGACAAGCAGATAAAACAAGTTAAATCAAAAACGAGTTGTGAGTTGACACCAAGTTTTAGAATGTAAATGTCTGTAGATTGTGGGAGGAAAGGGAAGATTGAGGAAGCTCCACTGAAATGGGGTCCTACAACAACAACAACAACCTGTATTTATATAGCACCTTTAACATAGTGAAACGTCCGAAGGTGCTTCACAGGAGTAGAATCATAGAAATTTACAGCTCGGAAGGAGGCCATTTCAGCCCATCGCATCCGCGCCGGCCGACCAAGAGCTATCCAGCCTAATCCCACTTTCCAGCTCTTGGTCCGTAGCCCTGTAGATTACGGCACTTTAAGTGCACATCCAAGTACTTTTTAAATGTGGTGAGGGTTTCTGCCTCTGCCACCCTTTCAGGCAGTGAGTTCCAGACCCCCACCACCCTCTGGGTGAAGAGATTTCCCCCTCATATCTCCTCTAAACCTCCCCCCAATTACTTTAAATCTATGCCCCCTAGTTGTTGATTCCCCTGCCAAGGGAAACAGGTCCTTCCTATCCATTCTATCCAGGCCCCTCATTATTTTGTATACCTCAATCAGGTCTCCCTTCAGCCTCCAGAGTATTATGAGATAAATACTTGACACCGAGCCGCATAAGTAGAAATTAGAACAGGTGACCAAAAGCTTGGTCAAATGTTTTAAGGAGCATCTTGAAGAAGGATAGAGAGGTGGAGAGGTTTAGGCAGGGAGTTCCAGAGCTTAGAGCCCGGGCAACAGAAGGCACGGTCACCTAGGAAGAATCTCATCATAATGAGGATACCGAGAGCTAGTAATGACTAGGATGGTCTATTTAGATCGCAGAAGGAATATGAGTGAGAAGTTCCGAGCAGTGTAGGCCATTCTAGTGCCAATAAAACAGAAAAAGCGATTGTGATGTTAACAGTAATAGGCTGGGAATTTTCTCGGGGGTCTCCTGAATTTCGACAGAAGTTTCTCAAAACTCCTGGATAGACGTGTAAGCGGATTTTGCGCCAATCTTCCACTGATGTTACGCCAGTGGATCGGGAGAATACATGAGGAACTTCCCAGTATTAGAGTTTGGGGAGGTGAAAGGAATTGCCTATTGGATAACTAGCCTTTTCTTCTTATCCAGTCAAGGTTTTTTTAGAAAACGATAGCGGAGTCTCCCCAGATGTGGAAGCATAAGAAGATAGGAACAGGAGTAGGCCATTGATCTAGGTCATGGCTGATCTGCAGCCGAACTCCATATACTTTTTGGCCCATATCCCTTAAGACCGTTGGTTAGCAAAAGCTATCGATCTCCGATTTAAAATTAACAATTGATCGAGCATCAACAATATTCAAGTCTTGGACTTAGAGAGTTAAGAGATGCTGAAGGAAAATGCTTTTGAAAGAAAGGACTTGCATTTATAGAATACTTTTCACAATCTCTGGATGTGCTTCACAGCCGATGAAGTACTCGTTGAAGTGTAGTCACTGTTGTAATGTAGGAAACGTAAGTTGCGCACAACAAGCTCCCACAAATAGCAATGAAACAAATGACCAAATAGAATTATAGAGCCCAGAAGAAGGCAATTCATCCCACCATGCCTGTGCCGGTTCTTTGAAAGTGCTATACAATTAGACCCACTTCCCTGCCCTTTCCCCATAGCCATGCAAATTTTTCCTTGCCTGAGTTTTAGATAGTGATGTTGGTTGAGGATAAATATAGGCAGGACTTCAGGCGAACTAGTTCCATGGAATCTTTTACATCCACCTAGTAGGGCACCTTCGACAGTGTAGCAATCCCTCAGTGCTGCGCTGGAGGGCCAGCCTAGATTTTGTGATCAAGTTTCTGGAATGGGTCTTGAACCCACCAACTTCTGACCCCGAGGTGAGAGTGCTACCCACCAAGCCACAGCTGATACCTTCATATGAAAAAAGCAACTAAGCTTCTTGGAGGCAGCTTTACCAAGGGAGAAGGTCAGGCACATCTACTTGAGATCTAAAATTAGTGCTGACCAATCCTGTAGGGACATTAGTTGGCCTCCACGATACGCCATTTTACACTGGGTACCCATAAAACCCATAGCCGTTGCCCACTGGTTTTGTGTTAATGGGCAACCGTAATTGCTGGCCGATGACAAATTTTTCAGTTTATAGTGCTATATAAAAAAAGAAAGACTTGGATTTATATAGCACATTTCATGACCATTGGGCATCTCAGAGCGACTTTTAGAATGTAGTCACTGTTGTAATGTGGGAAATGCAGTAACCAACTTACACACAGCAAGCTCCCACAAACAGCAACGTGATAATGACCAGATCATCTGTTTTTGTTATGTTGATTGAGGGATAAATATTGGCCAGAACTGTCGTGTATGTATGCTTGGGGTTACTAGTCACCAGGTTGGTGCCACTGTCGGAGGTCATTGGGCGATGTGGCCCAGATATAAAAGGCAAGCCATCATGTAATGTAATCACTTTGGGCCCGAATAAAGCAGAGCCAGGTTTGTACATGTGTTAGTTTACAGTATTCAGTCTATCGAAATATTACATACATAACAAGAACACCGGGGAGAACTCCCATGCTCTTCTCGAAATAGTGCCATGGGATCTTTTACATCCACCTGAGAGGGCAGAACGGGCCGCGGTTTAAAGTCTCATCCAAAAGAATGCACTTCCTACAGTGCAGCGCTCCCTCAGCATTGCACTGGAGAGCCGGCCTAGATTTTTTATGTGCTCAAGCTCCTGGAGTGGGGTTTGAACCCACAACCTTCTGACTCAGAGGTGATTCTGCAACCCACTGAGCCACAGCTGACGCATGTAATAAACATAAGTTGCTTATGATCTGATATGACAATAAAGATTGAAAACAAACCTAAATGTTTCTAACATTCCATTTTTCATCCATCCCTCTATGTCCTGGTTCAAATCTCCTCTTTGATCTCTGACAAGGTCCTATTCTTCACAAAGGAACCAAGGCAATGAGTGTTTTACTGGCTATTCAACCACAGAAACATCTCACCCAAACCCGATCTTGTCCACCCTTGACACGCTCACTTTCAAGCAAGGCTCAGCAATGAGGAACAGGAACCCAGGCTAAAGATTTCACCCCCTCCCTTGCTCAGATGTGCTAAGGCCAGTTTGAGCATCCATTTTAAAATATATTATATCGTTTTGAGTGCTGTCATCTCTAGGGGAGGTAGTCATGGGTAGTTTAGGAAAGAGGGTCACACTTATAGTTGGTTTATTCTGGTCCTGCTCAGGCAAATGCTGGCCTGGTCTTTCTCCATATCTTCCCAGCTCAGCCAATGGGACTTGATCTAATTCCATACCTGCCCAGCTTGTCCGCTAGATATCCAACAAAGAAGGAGGAGAACATTCCACCAATGCAGAAGATGGAGACCGATAGAGTCCAGTAAATTACGATTGTCCGGTGCTTAGGTGGCTTGGTTGCTTGTGTGAGATTCCCAGCCATGGTCTCGTTCTCGCCAATATTGAGGATATGAGCATAATGCGTCTCGATAATCTGGATAGGATGGGAAAGCCACAGTTACCCTAAGTACAGAATGTCTTCAATCACTGAAGCTTTTTTTCCCTGATCTGTGGGGGAAAAGACGAGTCATTCCATGTCACAGTGACATTATTGGGAACTGATGCTTCTCGATTAATGCAGCTACTCGCCAAGATTTCTCGGGCAGCACCTTCCAAACCCGAGACCGCCACCACCCAGTGGGACAATGGCAGTAGGTGCATTGGAAATTACCATCACCTCCAAGTTCCCCTCTGAGTCATAGACACCATCCTGATTTGGAAATATATCGCCGTTCCTTCATTGTCGCTGGGTCAAAATTCTGGAACTTCCTGCCTAACAGTACTGTGGGAGCACCTTCACCACACGGACTGCAGCGGTTCAAGGAGAAGACCCATCACCACCTTCTCAAGGGCAACCAGTGTCTACACTCCAAAAATACTTCATTGTCTGTACACTCATTACAACAGTGAATACATTCCAAAAGTATTTAATTGGCTGTGAAGCACTTTGAGATGTCTGGTGGTCGTGAAAGGCACTATATAAATGCAAGTCTTTCTTTCTTTAACTAGGGATGGGAAATAAAGGCCAGCCTTGCCAGTGTAGCCCACATGATGAAAATGATGATTTTTTTGATAAATACATTAGTTTGGTCATAGTATTAGTATTAGGCAGCCCCTCGTATCGAGGATGACCTGCTTCCACGCCAAACAGGGATGAGTTTACAGGTGTTTCAATGAGGGACCTGACATTCTAACTACATACTGAAGGGTGGAAGATGCCTGTGCATGGATTCTTTTAACATGGGGTGGCCGTTGCACACCAGCCACTACACGGGCTTGACAGAGCTAGGTCTTGATCCAGTGGCAAGGATTAACCAAGATGACTGGAGACCAAGCTCTACTAGTCATGGTGCCCTTCATGTACCACAGGGATAGTTCAAGGAAGAACAATAGAACTTATATTTATATAGCATCTTTCACCACCTCAGGACATCCCAAGGCGCTTTACAGCCAATGAAGTACTTTTTGAAGTGTCGCCAATATTGTAATGTAGGAAACTCAGCAGCCAATTTGCACGCAGCAAACAGCAATAAGATAATGTCCAGATAATCTGGGTTTTTTCTGTTTTTAGTTGAGGGCTAAATGTTGGCCCAGGACATCAGAAAAAACTCCCCTGGTCTTCTTTCGAATAATGTGACTCTGCATTCACTGGAAATGTTTATGGGTTGACTCTACTAAGTATCCCGGGTGTTTTAAGTTTCACCCTCAGTTATTCCAACATTAGTCATGGAGTGCGATTGTGTGCCGTACTCCACACCTTCAAGAAAGGCATAAATTCCATTAGGAAGAGCAGAGGTGGCCACCATAAGGAATATTAGCACACGTCAAAGAATACTATATAATTTCTAAATCTATCCCAACCTCGGTTGCTACAAGGCAAACACAACTGGTGTATGAGTTAGATTGTGATTAAAGGGGGGAGCCAGCAACAATGGGAAGTGTTTGAGTAACTCCAGTTCCTGGTTGCAACAGCCAGTGGAATATGTGGCAGTGAGGCTCACTACTGTGTGTATAAGCTAGCTCTATGTTCTAGACAAAAACACTCTGAAAGAACTCTATCAGCCACCGATGGGGTCCCCTTTTAGTCACTGACATGGGGACGGTAACCGAGTCAGGGCGGGACTTCCTGCCCGCGATTAGTGCCCCGGACCACTCACCGCCCCGTATCGACCCCTTAATGCCCCGTGGAGAAATTGCCCCGCGGGCTGTGAGACTGGCCGACATCCATTCTCGGGGCGGTGCTTAAAGGGAAAGGCCTGCTCCCCGGGCCGCCATCTTTTTATGTCGGCCGACCCTCGAGTTGGCTCGATGATGGTGGCCCTAGCGTGGTCCGAGCTGCCATCGTGCAGCCCGGCACTCTGTTCTGGGTGCCGGGCTGCTGGCCCGGTCGCATGCTGCCCTGATGGTCCAGTAGCGGTCGTCAGAGGCCGGGCGGACTGCTCAGTGGCCTTCCCCTTTAATCGAAGGTGAAGGGCATTGAAGCGCGTCAGCGCTATGTGGAGCATGCGCTTGACTCCCCGCCCCAGTCGTGCTCTGGTTACCGCCCCCAAAGGAAGTGGAGTGTGGGAGATTGAGCTCCACTTCCTTTCAGGGGCGGTAAGGGCAATTTCGCACCGGGCGCTACAAGTCCCGGCCCCGGAAGGGGCTAAGGGCCAATTTCGCCCCCAAAGCATTTTACAGCCAATTAAGTACTTTGTTTTAAAAGTGTGGTCACATCATAATGTAGGAAATGCGGCAGCCAATTTTTGCACAGCAAGTAACTATTTTAGTGATGTTGGTGGAGGGACAAATATTGGCCCGGGAACTCATCTGTTCTTCTGTAAAAGTGCGCCATGGGATCTTTTGCGTTCTCCTGAGAGAACAGGCAGGGTCTCGGTTTAATGCCTCATCCAAAAGACAGCACCTCCGACAGTGCAGCACTCCCTCAGCACTGCCCTGAAGTTTATGCTTAAGTCTCTGGAGTGAGTCTCGAACCCACGACTGTCTGACGTAGGGGCAAGGGTGCTACCCACCCAGCTAGCACACGTATGTAAGAAACTGAATAGCCTCCTCCTGTTCCTATGTTCCTTGTGTTCCTCTGTAAGCCTTGGGGTAGAATTTGTTTTCATGAGCCGACAATGGAGAATGGAACCAAGCTCAGACTTCTTCACTGTAAATTAGTCGCAGGGCAGCTTGTAAACAATTCCTTTCACAATAACTAAACAGCAGCTGGCATTGCCACTCCTCGCTTCATCCCCGAGTGACCAAAGGTCACTGCATCCATTTCTGCTCACTGAGAGCAAACCACAAAAATGTAAATAGTTCTACACCTTTCATGAAAAAGCCATCAGCTGTGTCTCAGTGGGTCGCACTCTCGCCTCTGAGTCAGAAGGTCGTGATTTTGAGACCCCGCTCCAGGGACTTGAGCACAGAATCTAGGCTGACACTCCAGTGCAGTGCTGAGGGAGCGCTGCACTGTCAGAGGTGCCGTCTTTTCGATGAGACATTAAACTGAGGACCCAGTCTACCCTCTCAGGTGGATGTCAGAGATACCATGGTGCTATTTTGAAGAAAAGCAAGGAAGTTCTTAACCAGTCCGTCAACACCTCACCTAAAAAATCCTTGTTTTCAAATCCCCTCCATGGCCTCACCCCCTCCCTATCTCTCTCACCTCCTCCAGCCCCACAACCCCCCCCCCCCCCGAGATCTCTGCACTCCTCCAATTCAGGCCTCTTGCATATCCCCTATTAATAATTGCTCCACCATTGGCGGCCGTGCCTTCAGCTGCCTGGGCTCCAAGCTCTGGAATTCCCTTTCAAAACCTCTCCGCCTCTCTATTTCTCTCTCCTCCTTAAAACCTACCTCATTGACCAAGCTTTTGGTCATATGACCTGATATCTCCTTATGTGGCTTGGTGTCAAATTGTGTTTGATAATTGCTTCCGTGACTCATCTTACTTTAAAGGCGCTATATAAATATAAGTTGCTGTTGTTGGTGGTGTCTTGGCCAATATTTATCCCTCAACCAATATCACTAAAAACCATATTATCTGGTCATAAGCTTGTTTCTGTTTGTGGGAGCTTGTTGTGCGCAGATTGGCTGACGCGTTTCCTATATTACAACAGTGATTACACTTCAAAAAGTACTTCACTGTCTGCAAAGCGCTTTGGGACAAAGCGTCCTGAGGTCATGAAAGGTGCTGTAGAAATGCAAGACTTTGTTTTCATCGGACATTTATCTGTGGGCTATGGGGGAAGGAGAGAGGCAGCGATTCACCACAATGGGTTTACGTGGCAATGAGACATCTTACCTCCTGGGGTGCGTTGATGACTCCGAGTCCATAACCAAACTGTAGCGAGCCGAGCACTGCTGTGAAGACAGAGAGAAGCAGAACTCCTGTCAGCTGCTGAAAGAGAATAACAGGAGACCGTTAGTTAAAGACACACGGCTCCGAAACCCGAGAATCTGTCACCAACATGGTCATCGCCACCGGCGGGAGGTGAGGGGCAAGTGGGTGGAAGGGGCGGGGATGCTAGGAATGAGGGGGAGGAAGGGGAGGGAATGGGAGGGGAAGAGAGGAGGGGAATGGAGCAGGGAAGGGGAGAGGATGGGAGGGTAATGGGAAGACGAGAAGGAGGAGGGGAATTGGGAGGTGGGAGGAGGAGGGGGAGGGGACAGGAGTTGAGGGAAAGGGAAGTAAGGGGGTTGGGAGGTAAGGGAAAGGGGAATGGAGGGAAGTCCAGGGGGATGGGAGGGAAGGGGAGGGGGATGGGGATAGGAGGGTGATGGAAACGGAATAGGAGAGGAAGGGATAGGAGGGAAGAGGAGGATGGGAGGGAAGGGGAGAGGAATGGGAGGGATGGGGATGGAAGGGGTGAGGGGAGGGGGATGTGAGGGGGATAGGAGGGGGATCGGGATGGGATGGGAATCGGGATGGGAGGGAAGGAGGATGGGGAGGGGATGAGAGGGGAATGGGGGTGGAAGGGGAGAGGGAAAGGAGGGGGCTGGCGATAGGAGGGGGATCGGGATGGGAGTGGGGAAGGAAGGTGAGGAGGATGGGGAGGGAATGGGAGGGAACTAGAAGGGAGATGGGGATGGGAGGGGGAGGGAGATGGGAATAGGAGGCAGATGGAAATAGGAGGGGGATGAAGGGAGGGAACGGGAGGGGTGGAGGGAAGGGGAGGAGAAGGGTGATGGGGGGAGGGAAAGGGAGGGGGATATGAGAGGCGAAGCCTCACCCCCTGAAATCCGAATGGTGTTCTGACCATCACTGTGAACAGTCGGACAGTCAGTCCCTTATTTTCCAACATGCACCATCGGTAGGTGGGTCTCACTGCCAGTGGTGCTATGTGTAAAATCCAGCCCTGTAATCTAGGATGGCTGCTCACCACAGTACTGAGAGGGCACTAATCTGTCTGGGGATACCTGCTTTGGACATTCCTCCATCAATCAATACAGCAGAAACAGATTTATCTGGTTGTGTACATTATGACCACGAATAGGATCTTGCTGCGTGCCTCGTTTGCCAACACAGCAACAGACTTCAAATATAACTAGTTGCATAAGAAATTATCAAATTATTAGCAAGGGCTGTCATCAACATACCAGATGAGTCACGAATATTTTCTTATAAAAGCCTCTGCTTATTTGTTTATAAACGTTAGGGCTGTTGACCAGGAGTCATGTGGCGCTTTGTCGGCAGGCGCGGACACGATGGGCCGGATTGGTCTCCTTCTGCGCTGTAAATTTCTATGTTCCTATGTTTCTATGATAATAGCTTTTTCAAATCAGGTTCAACAGGAAGCACAAATATTTTAGCTATAGGTTAAACCAGTTGTTGGTTCCAGTAAATGAATGACTTTCCATAGAAATATAAGTACAAAAGAAATAGAAGCAAGTATGGGCCATACATTCCTTCGTGCCTGCTCTGCCATACAGTACCTTCCAAACCCATGACCTCTACCGCCTAGAAAGACAAGGGCGGCAGGTGCATGGGCACACCACCACCTGTAAGTCACACACTATCGTGACTTGGAAATATATCGGCCGTTCCTTCATCATCGCTGGGTCAAAATCCTGGAAATCCTTCCCTGACAGCACTGTGGGAGCACCTTCACCACACGGACTGCAGCGGTTCATGAAGAAGACTTACCACCACATTCTCAAGGGCAATAAGGGATAGACAATAAATGCCGGCCTTGCCAGCGACCCCATCATGCCGAGAATGAATTAAAAGATAATCCCACTGGAGATTATGCCGTACCAAATGATTCTAGGAAAGTCCGTGATTGTTTCCTTGTTGAGTTTACAGATCTCAGGCTGGGTAACAGCTGGGCTAGTACCGTCATTGGGTGATGGCGCAATCGGTGCTCGGTTGAAATAATCCCTCCTCCCCCACAGCCAATCAATGCAGCCTGTCTGGGTGAGGTGTCAGAGGGCTGGCAACTCCATGAGACCTTTATCTAACGAACGTGTCAGCACCTTCAGCGGGGTGAGGGGGGGTTGTGTGCGGGATAACTGATAATGGGAAGGGATTTATAAAAAAGTATTCGTGCATCAAATGTTTTCAAACTAGGCACTGATATCCTGAAGAGTTCACAAAGAAATCAGGACCCCTGCAATACTGACTCATTCCCGGGGACCCCTGTAAATACCAACTCACTCCCGGGGACCCCTGTAAATACTGACTCACTCATGGGGAATCCCTCTAAATACTGACACACTCCCGGGGACCCTCTGTAATTACCGACTCACTCATAGGGACCCCCTGTAAATACTGACACATTCCCGGGGACCCCTGTAAATACTGACTCACTCACAGGGACCCCCTGTAAATACTGACACACTCCCAGGGACCCCTGCAATAATGACTCACTCATGGGGACCCCCTATAAATACTGACTCGGTCCCTGGGATCCCCTGTAAATACCGACTCACTCACGGTAATCCCTCTAAATACTGACACACTCCCTTGGACTACCTGTAAATACTGACACACTCCCAGGGACTCCCTCTAAATACTGACTCACTACCAGGGACCCCCTGTAAATACTGACCCACTTGCAGAGACCACTTGTAAATACTGACACACTCCCGGGGAACCCCTGTAAATACTGACACACCCCAAGGGACTCCCTGTAAATACTGACACACACCCAGGGACCATCTATAAATACTGACACACTCCCAGGGACTCCCTGTAAATACTGACTCACTCCAAGGGACCCCCTGTAAATACCGACTCACTCATGGAAAATCCCTCTAAATACTGACACACTCCTGGGGGCCACCTGTAAATACTGACACACTCCCAGGGACTCCCTGTAAATACTGACTCACTCCCAGGGACCCCCTGTAAATACTGACCCACTCACAGAAAACACCTGTAAATACTGACACACTCCTGGTGAACCCCTGTAAATACTGACACACTCCCAGGGACTCCCTGTAAATACTGACACACTCCCAGGGACCACTGTAAATACTGACACATTCCCAGGGAACCCCTGTAAATACTGACACACTCCCGGGGAACCCTTGTAAATACTGACACACTCCCAGGGTCTCCCTGTCAATATTGACTCGCTGCCTGGGACCCCCTGTAAATACTGACCCAATCCCAGCGACCCCCGTAAATACTGATACACTCCCGGGGACTCCCTGTAAATATTGTTGGAGGTGCCGTTTTTCAGATGAGGCCCCATCATAGTATCATAGAATAGTTACAGCATGGAAGAAGGCCATTCAGCCCATCGAACCCATGCCGGCTCTCAGCTCGTCCCACTCCCCCGCCCTTTCCCTGTAGCCCTGCAATTTTTTTTCTTTCAGGTACTTATGCAATTGCCTTTTGAAAGCAGTGATTGAGTCTGCCTCCACCAACCCTTCCAGGCAGTGTATTCCAGATCCTAACCACTCGCTGCGTTAAAACGTTTTTTCTTCTGCTCTCTCAGGTGGAGGTAAAAGATCCCACTGCCAATATTTCCAAGAAGAGCAGGGGAGTTATCCCGGTGTCCTGGGCCAATATTTATCCCTCAACCAGATGATCCGGTCATTATCACATTGCTGCTTATGGGATCTTGCAGTGTGCAATTTTGGCTGTCGTGTTTCCTACCTTACAATAGTGACTACACTTCAAAAAAAAGTACTTCATTGGCTGTAAAGTGCTTTGGGCGGTCCTGAAAGAAAGACTTGCATTTATATAGCGCTTTTCACAACCACCAAACAACCCAATGTTCTACACAGCCAATGAAGTCTTTTTGAAATGGAGTCATTTTAATGTAGGAAATGCAACAGCCAATTTGCGCACAACAAGCAGCAATTGATAATGACAAAATAAACTGTTTGTTTAGCTGAAGGATAACTCCCCTGCTCGTCTTTGAAATAGTGCCGTGGGATCTTTTACATCTACCTGAGAGAGCAGAACCTCGGGTAACGTCTCCTCCGAAAGACGGCACCTCCGACAGTGCAGCACTCCCCTCAGCACTGCACTGGGAGTGTCAGCCTAGATTATTTTTTGTGCTCAAGTCCCTGGAGTGGGACTTGAACTCACAACCTTCTGCCCGAGAGGCGAGTGTGCTGCCCACTGAGCCACTGCTGAAGGCGAAAAAGGCGCTATATAAATGCAAGTTATTTTATTCCAGTTCAGTGGAACCATGAGAAATACATATCCTAACCCCAGGGAGGGAACGAGCGAGTGCTGGAGAGCCGGTGCCAGCCGGGCAATGACTGAGTGAAGTGATGTGGCACAGTCAGTTTCACCCGGTCAGTTTCGTTGATTTCCCTCTGAAATGTATAAACTTCCGCACATGTCACCGGCACCCAGTGTCGGTGAGACAGAGCCCGGGGACAGCTTGGCTCGGTGCTGATGTAACCGTCTTTCCCTCTTACCTTTCGTGATTCCCCGTCCGCGCTGCTCTTCCCCATCCCCGACTGCGAAGAATCCCAGGTGATAAAAAGACAGTAGCCGGGGCAGGCACTCGCTCTCTCTCACCTGGATCCTCCCTATTTAGCTGACAGGCGCCTCCCGCCGCGGAAAGCGCCGCCCCCTATCTACAGCTGGTTCTTAGCAAACAGAGAGGTGCCGATCAACTCGATTTAATCAGGCTGCGATGTAGGAGAGAGATAATTCCTCTCTTGTCTGTGAGTGAGTGTCAGTCTGTGTGGGTATCTGTGTGCATGTGTTTGTGAGAATGTGTGTTAATGTGAGTGTGTGTATGTGAGCGTCTATGTGAGTGTATGTGTGAGTGTGAGGTGTGTGTATGAGTGAGGAGTGGGTGTGTGGGTGTGTGAGGTGTGTGCGTATGAGTGTGAGGTGCGAGTGTGTGTGGGAGAATTTGTGAATGTGTTAGTGTGTGAGTTTGTGCTATGAGATGTGAGTGTGTGGTTGTGAGTGAGTGTGAGGTGTGTGTATGAGTGTGAGGAGTGGGTGTGTGAGTGTGTGAGGTGTGAGTGTGTGTGTGGGAGAATTTGAGTGTGTGAAGTGTGTGAGTGTGTGTTTGTGAGTATGAGATGTGAGTGTGTGTGAGGTGTGTGTATGAGTGTGAGGAGTGTGTGAGTGTGTGTGGGAGAATTTGAGTGTGAAGTGTGTGAGTGTGTGCGTTTGTGAGTATGAGATGTGAGTGTGTGTGTGTGAGGTGTGTGTGTGTGTGTGGGAGAATTTGTGAGTGTGTGTGAGTTTGTGAGTATGAGATGTGAGTGTGTGTGTGAGGTGTGTGTGTGTGAGAATTTGTGAGTGTGTGTGTGAGTTTGTGAGTATGAGTTGTGAGTGTGTGTCAGTGTGACCGTTGTGAGTGTGAGGGTGTGACTGTGTGCGCCTATTACTGACTGATTAGAGTTAGAGGAGGAGAGGTGAGCTTTTTCCAGCCTTTAGCTATAGCAAGAATCCTGTTACGTTCAATAGGAACGGGACAGATTTGCAGCACTTGGGCGTAAAGAATCGTATGTTCAGAGACTACCAAGGGAGCTATGGCAGAGGATACTGAGAGAAATGGAATGGGGAGAATTGCATTTCAATTCATTTAAATAGCCGCAAAATAGAGTATGCTCGTCACTGGGCATGCGAACTACTCCCGTCCGATTATCCTCCACGTGTCCCTGTTTTTCTATGGATACAGTCCGGAGGAAGGCTTCCCCCTCACATGTACAATGTCTTTATACACAAAGACCACAATTGATTCCCCAGGATATAGAAGGTAGGCTAAAATAAATTTCTATAGCGCCTTTCACGGCCCCATGACGTCCCAAAGCACTTTACAGCATTTTTGAAGTGCAGTCACTGTTGTAATGTGGGAAACGCGGCTGCCAATTTGCGCACAGCAAGCTCCCACAAACAGCAATGTGATAAGTGACCAGATTGAAGGATAAGTATTGAATTGGCCAGGACGCTAGAGAAAACTCCCCTGCTCTTCTTTGAAATAATGCCGTGGGATCTTTTTTTATATCTACCTGAGAGGGCAGACAAGGACTCTGACGTCTCATCCAAAATACAGCAATCCCTCATCACTACACTCGAGTGTCAGTCTGGATTGTGGGACTTGAACCCATAACCTTCTGACTCAATGCGACCTACTGAGCCACAGCTGACACTTATATCATGAACGGCAATGGCCTGGGATGAATGGGATCTTCATGGAGTGTTGCCAATATTGTTCAAATTTATGGAATGATAGAATACCACAGCACGGAACCAGGCCATTCGGCCCTTCAAGTTGAAAGGTGCTGCTGTAAAGAGATCCTGAGCAGAGACGAAGAGTTCCATCTCCATTCTGATGGGGTCACGGTACTCGGAGTACAATCGTCAGCTCTGAGCTGCCAACTCACAGCAAACCAAAGGGCATGCACAGGTCATGGGGTGGGGGGACAGGTCAGATTAAACTCCATTGACATACAGGGTAAGTCCCGTTGCTTCCATTGGCAATACAGATCAGTGTTAGAGTGAAGACATATTTTGATTGCTAATAGATACCAGAGTCACTTTTGAAAGAGTGTATGAAGTGAATGACCTGCGTGGTGCTGGGTGCAGGACCCTTGATCATATGACCATCATTATCATCATAGGCAGTCCCTCGGAATCGAGGAAGACTTGCTTCCACTCCTGAAGTGAGTTATTTGGTGGCTGAACAGTCCAATACGAGAGCCACAGATTCTGCCACAGGTGGGACAGATAGTCGTTGAGGGAAGGGATGGGTGGGATTGGTTTGCCGCACGCTCTTTCCACTGCCTGTGCTTGATTTCTGCATGCTCTCGGCGTTGAAACTCGAGGTACTCAGCTCCCTCTCAGATGCACTTCCTCCACTTAGGGCAGTCTTGGGCCAGGGGCTCCCATGTGTCAGTGGGGAAATCATACTTTATCAGGGAGACTTTGAGGGTGTCGTTGTAGTATTTCTGCTGCCCACCTTTGGCTCGTTTGCCATAAAGTTTAATGATCAAGTACAGAAAATAATTACTTAGTATATACTGCACAGAAACAGGCCATTCGGCCCAACAGTTCATGCCGGAATCAAAAAGGCGAATGGAATGTTGGCCTGTATAGCTAGAGGACTGGAATACAAGGGGCAGAAGTTATACTGCAGCAATACTAAACACTGTTTAGACCACACTCGGAGTATTGTGAGCAATTCTGGGCACCAAACATTAGGATGGATATATTGGCCTTGGAGGGAGTGCAGCGTAGGTTTACCAGAATGATACCCAAACTTCAAGGGTTAAATTACGAGGCGAGATTACACAAATTAGGATTGTAATTCTTGAAATTTAGACGGTTAAGGGGTGATCGGATCGAAGTTTTCAGGATATTAAGGGGAACAGGTAGGGTAGATAGAGAGAAACTATTCCCGCTGGTTGGGGAGTCTAGGACTAGGGGGCAGAGTCTAAAAATTAGAGCCTGACCTTTCAGGAGTGAAATTAGGAAACATTTCAACACACAAAGCGTGGTAGAAGTTTGGAACTCTCTTCCATAAACGGCAATGGATGCTAGATCAATAGTTTATTTTAAATTGATGATTTATAGCTTATCGTTAACCAAAGGCATTGAGGGATATGGGTCAAAGGCGGGTATATGGAGCTGCGTCGCAGATCAGTCATGATTTCATTGTAGGGCAGAGCAGGCTCGAAGGGATCAATGACCTACTCCTGTTTCTCTGTTCCATTGTCGCTGGGTAAAATCCTGGAAATCCCTATCTAACAGCACTGTGAGAGCACCTTCACCACACGGACTGCAGTGGTTCAAGAAGGCGGCTCACCACCACCTTCTCAAGGAGCAAGTAGGAATGGGCATGTCCCTCATCATTGGAATATCCATGCCCCCCAACAATGCAGCATGTCCGTATCATTGGAATATCCACACCCACCAACAATGCAGCATGTCCGTATCATTGGAATATCCACACCCCCCAACAATGCAGCATGTCCGTATCATTGGAATATCCATGCCCCCCAACAATGCAGCATGTCCGTATCATTGGAATATCCACGATCCCCAACAATGCAGCATGTCCGTATCTTTGGAATATCCACGCCCCCCCCAACAATACAGCATGTCCGTATCATTGGAATATCCACGCCCAGCAACGATGTAAAAGTATAGGGAGGGGTGACACTTTGCAGGATTTAAACAGCAGGATGAGAATTTTAAATTTGAGGTGTTGGGGGTCAATGTCAGTCAGCGAGGCCAAGTGTGATGGGTGAACGGGACTTGTTGCGGGATTGGATACGGGCAGCAGAGTTTTGGATGAGCTGAAGTTTACTGAGGGTGCTAGCATGGGAGGCCGGTCAGGAGAACATTGGATTAGTCAAGTCTGAACGTGACAAAGGCATGGATGAGGGTTTCAGCAGCAGATAGGCTGAGGCAAAGCTGACCTGGGCATGATTGATGCTGGAGTTGGGTGTGTGAATAGAAGGCGTTTGATTCTCCAGCACCAAAATGCTTTACCCTATGCTCTCAAAACCAAAAAATACTCAGATCAGAGTAGGTCAAATAGGAGGGTACAAAATCACACATAGTGATAAATAATTAAGAAAAACAGTATCAATTCCCATTATTACATCTCTAAATCATTTATTTCTCATGCAATCAGAGCTGATCTCGTTACTACCACAAACAAATGGTTTTGGAGCAATACTGATTTAGTGCGTGCTGAATCTCGTCAGCTTTTATCCTGCCTCGAACCTTGATCACTCAGCAATGGTCTAAAACTCAAGTAGCTGAAGAGCCATTCGTAACTAACTGGAACTGGCCAAAGTTCATCACTGTACATTTACAATGATTAACACTCAGCTATGTGAGTTCCAGACTAGTGCTGAATAAGCAAGATTAATAACGTTAATGCTTTAATATTATTAACCTACTCCCTCCCCACTGTTATTAGGACAGGCATTTTGAAATGAGGTCTCCATACAGGTAATCACTGCTGTTAACTGCCTGAAGTTATCGACAAAGGTTGACTGGACAGGTTATAAACCTAAACACAGAATTATACAGGGGCTTAAAGCATTCAGTTGCGAGGACAGGCTGCATAAACTTGGCTTGTGTTCCCTTGAGTCTAGTAGGTTGAGGGCCGATTTAATTGAGGTCTTCAAAATCATAAAGGGATTCGATAGGGTAGATACAGAGAAACTATTTCCTTTGGTGAGGGTAGTCCAGAACAAGGGGGCATAACCTTAATATTAGAGCCAGGCCATTCAGGAGTGAAATTAGGGAACACTTTTTCACACAAAGGGCAGTGAAATTCTGGAACTCTCTCCCCCAAATGGCTGTAGGTACTGGGGGTCAATTGAAATTTTCGAGACTGGAATCGTTAGATCTTTGTTGGGGAAGGGTATTGAGGGATATGGGAACCTTTGAGTTACAGAGTCTAAACGAGTTAATTAATAATCGGAGTGATATCGACATGCAATTAACACTTTAATAATAAATTATGAAATATATTTCCTTCCAATCTCTGTGGGTCAATGGAGCAGAGGTGCAGATCGGCCATGATCTAATTCAATGGAGGAACATTGCGAGAGGGATGGAGTACAAAAGCAGAGAGGTCCTGCTGCAACTGTATAGGGTATTGGTGAGGCCGTACCTGGAGTACTGTGTGCAGTTTTGGTCACCTTACTTAAGGAAGGGATATACTGGCTTTGGAGTGGGTACAGAGATGATTCACTAGGCTGATTCCGGAGATGAGGGGGTTACCTTATGATGATAGATTGAGTAGACTGGGTCTTTACTCGTTGGAGTTCAGAAGGATAAGGGGTGATCTTATCGAAACATTTAAAATAATGAAAGGGATAGACAAGATAGAGGCGGAGAGGTTGTTTCTATTGGTCGGGGAGACTAGAACTAGGGGGCACAGCCTCAAAATACGGGGGAGCCAATTTAAAACCGAGTTGAGAAGGAATTTCTTCTCCCAGAGGGTTGTGAATCTGTGGAATTCTCTGCCCAAGGAAGCAGTTGAGGCTAGCTCATTGAATGTATTCAAGTCACAGATAGATAGGTTTTTAAGCAATAAGGGAATTAAGGGTTACGGGGAGCGGGCGGGTAAGTGGAGCTGAGTCCACGGCCAGATCAGCCATGATCTTATTGAATGGCGGAGCAGGCTCGAGGGGCTAGATGGGCTACTCCTGTTCCTAATTCTCATGTTCTTATGTTCTTGGCTCGAGGGGCTGAATGGCCTGCTCCTGTCGCTACGTCACACACTTGCTAATATTCAAAGCGCCACTGGCTCCCTGAGCCTGCTGTGTTGACTTTTGATACTGGTCCTCAGTTTTAAAGCTCACCCTGGGATCTTCCTATCATTCAGGATCATCCCCAGTGTGTCTCCCAGCTGTACTCTCCATTCCTCTGACTCTCATTCCCCTGTTGTAGGCTAATAGTTGCCTGGAATTCTCTCTCACGCTCACTTGGACATTCCATTCCCTCTCCCCTTCTTCAAAAGCCTCTTAAAAACCCAACTCTTCCATGGTAATTCAGGTTCTCCCACTTCTTGAGATTTTCCATGACCTGACCAGTGCCACTTTCCTCTCAGGAAATTGAGCACGTCATCATCATCATATGCAGTCCCTCGGAATCGAGGAAGACTTGCTTCCACTCCTGAAGCGAGTACTTTTGTGGCTGAACAGTCCAATACGAGAGCCATAGACTCTGTCACAGGTGGGACAAATAGTCGTTGAGGGAAGGGGTGGGTGGGACTGGTTTGCCGCATGCTCTTTCTGCTGCCTGCGCTTGATTTCTGCATGCTCTCGGCATTGAGACTCAAAGTGCTCAGCGCCCTCTCGGATGCACTTCCTCCACTTAGGGTGGTCTTGGGCCAGAGACTCCCAGGTGTCAGTGGGGATGTCGCACTTTATCAGGGAGCCTTTGAGCGTGTCCTTGTAATGATTCCGCTGCCCATCTTTGGCTCGTTTGCCGTGAAGGAGCTCTGAGTAGAGCACTTGCTTTGGCATGCGAACTATATGGCCTGCCCAGCGGAACTGATCGAGTGTGGTCAGTGCTTCAATGCTGGGGACGTTAGTCTGGGCGAGGATGCTGATGTTGGTGCGCCTGTTCCCCCAGGGAATTTGTAGAATCTTGCGGAGACATCGTTGGTGATATTTCTCCAGCGACTTGAGGTGTCTACTGTACATGGTCCATGTCTCTGAGCCATACAGGAGGGCAGGTATTACTACAGCCCTGTAGACCATGAGCTTGGTGGCAGTTTTGAGGGCCTGGTCTTCAAACACTCTTTTCCTCAGGCGGCCGAAGACTGCACTGGCGCACTGGACGCGGTGTTGGATCGCGTCGTCGATGCCTACTCTTGTTGATAGGAGGCTCTCGAGATATGGGAAGTGGTCCATGGTGTCCAGGGCCGCGCCATGGATCTTGATGACTGGGGGGCAGTGTTTTGCGGTGAGGACAGGCTAGTGGAGAACCTTTGTCCTACGGACATTTAGCGTAAGACCCATGCTTTCATACGCCTTAATAAATACATCAACTATGTCCTGGAGTTCAGCCTCTGTATGTGCGTAGACGTAGGCATCGTCCACATACTGTAGCTCGACGACAGAGGTTGGGGTGATCTTGGACCTGGCCTGGAGACGGCGCAGGTTGACCTCGTTCTGTAGTTTAGTTCCACTCCAGCGGGGAGCTTGTTGACTGTGAGGTGGAGCATGGCGGCTAGAAAGATTGAGAAGGAGGTTGGGGCGATGATGCTGCCCTGTTTGACCCTGGCCTGGATGTGGATTGAGTCTGTGATGGATCCGTTGCTAAGAATCACGGCCTGCATGTCGCCGTGGAGCAGGCGGAGGATAGTGACGAACTTTTGGGGGCATCCGAAACGGAGGAGGATGCTCCATAAACCCTTGCGGTTGACAGTGTCAAAGGCCTTTGTAAGGTCGAAGAAGGCCATATATAAGGGCTGGCGCTGTTCGCTACATTTTTCCTATAGCTGTCGTGCTGCAAAAATCATGTCCGTTGTGCCCCGTAGGGGACGGAATCCGCACTGTGACTCCGGGAGGAGCTCCTCGGCCACAGGGAGAAGACGGTTGAGGAGGACTCTAGCGATGACTTTCCCAGTGGCTGATAGCAGGGAGATTCCTCTATAATTGCCGCAGTTGGACTTGCCCCCTTTTTTAAAGATGGTCACGATTACTGCATCTCTGAGTTCCCCCGGCATGCTCTCCTACCTCCAGATGAGAGAGATGTGACCATATATTCATGCCAGCAGTGCCTCTCCGCCATACTTCAATGCCTCAGCAGGGATTTCGTCCGCACCCGTAGCCTTGTTGTTTTTCAGCTGTCTTATGGCTTTTCTACCTGGTTCAATGTTGGGGTCTGACTGAGGTGGTGGCGGATAGCCTGTTGCGGAATGGAGTCAAGAACATTTGAGTCAAAGGCAGAGTCTCGATTTAGGAGAGCTTCGAAGTGCTCCTTCAGCAGGCCCTGACTGCCTCGGTGTCCTTGATGAGTGTTTCCCCGTTCTTGATCAGCAGTGGGGTGGGGCCTTGGGTGTTTGGCCCATAGGTGGCCTTGACTGCGATGAAGAATCCTCGCATATCATGGTTATTGGCCAGCTGCTGTATCTCCTGTGCTTTCTCCATCCACCACCTGTTTTTAGGTCCGGGATTCTTTGTTGGACCTCAGCGTTGAGCCGTTTGTAATGCTGCTTTGCTGCTCCCACGTTGGGTTGTTGTTTAAGGCTCAGAAATGCCCTGCGCTTGCGATCTATTAGCTCTTGGATCTCCTGATCATTCTCATCAAACCAGTCCTGGTGTTTTCTGGTTGAGTAACTGAGTGTCTCTTTGCAGGCACTGGTTATGGAGGCCTGGAGGGCAGACCAAGCGCTGTGGGCATTCTGCATCTCAGGGTCATCAAGGCACGGCAGAATGGCTGTGAGGCGCCGGCTGTATAGGGCTCTCTTAGCTGGGTCCTTAAGTGCTCCGGCATTGACTTTTTTGTGGCACTGCTTCTGCTGCCCCCTCCGCTTTGGGGCCATGTTGATGCCGATGATGGATTGGATTAGGCAGTGGTCCGTCCAGCAGTCATCAGCTCCTGTCAAGGCGTGGGTGATGCGCACAGCCTTGCGATCCCTGGCTCGGACGATGACATAGTCGAGTAGGTGCCAGTGTTTGGAGCGAGGGTGTCGCCACGATGCCTTGTATTTGTCCCTCTCACGGAACAAGGTGTTGGTGATGACAAGTTCGCGCTCGAGACATTTTGTCAGGAATAGGGTACCACTGGAGTTGGCTTTCCCTAACCCCTCTCTGCCAATCACGCCCCCACAGAGGTCTGTGTCCCTGCCAACCTTGGCGTTGAAGTCACCGAGGAGGATCTGTTTGTCGCCCGTGGGGACGCAGCACAGGGATTTTTCGAGGTTGGAGTAAAAACCCTCTTTGGTCTCATCAGTTGCATCGAGTGTTGGGAAGTACGCACTGATGACTGTGGTGCACTGGTTCCGGGATCGGGTGAGTCGAAGTGTCACGAGGCATTCGTTAGCCCCACAGGGGGAGTCTTTGAGGCGGTCAACCAGCTCATTTTTGATGGCGAAGCCGATCCTTGGAGACGGCGTTCTTCCTTCGGTTTCCCTTTCCAGAAGAAGGTGTAATCTCCACCTTGTTCCTTGAGCTGGCCTTCCCCTGCCCGCCGGGTCTCGCTTAGGGCGGCGATGTCGATATCAAAACGTCTAAGTTCCCGGGCAACTATGGCGGTGCGGTGTTCCGGCCTGTCGCTTTTGGGGTTGTCCATGAGGGTCCTGATGTTCCAGGCCCCGAACTTCATGTTAACGAAGTGGAAGATACCTGTGCGTGAGTTCTTTTAACGTGGGGTGGTCGTTGCACACCGGCTACCACACGGGCTTAGCTGAGCAAGGTCTTGGTTCAATGCCAAGGGGGTTCAAGATGACTGGAGACCAGGCACTGCTATATGGGCCGACGGCGAGATGTTGGCCTCAGGCTCGGCGCTGGGTAGCGCGCTTGATGGTAGGTGGTCCGAGGCCTGGTTAGGGGCAGGCATTGGGAGGGTCAGTGGCCCACTGGGGTTCAGGGTGGGGGGGGCAGGGGGTCACAGCCATGGAACTCACCATGTGTTGGAGGAGGAGAAGAGGCCAGGTCGCCAGTGGGGGAGGAGAGGTCCAGTTGTCGCTGAAGGAGGCGGGGAGGCCAGTCGCCAACGTGGGAGAGGGGGATCCGGTCGTCATTGAGGAGGAGGTCGTCTGTCGCCACAGGAGGTCCAGCCGTCGCCAAGGAGGCCCATACTCCGTCGTGGAGGAGAGGCCCATCTGCCATCGCTGGAGGTGCTCTGATCAGATTACCGCTGGGGGTGGGGGGGAGGGGGGCATTGTGGGTGGGAGGAGTGGAGGCCCGATAGCCAGGTCCAGGTCGAGCACGTAAATAAGAACATAAGAAATAGGAGCAGGAGTTGGCCATTTTAACACTCGAGCCTGCTCCACCATTTAATAAGATCATGGCTGTTCTGATCATGGACTCAGCTCCACTTCCCTTCCCTGCCCATAACCCTTGAGTCCTTTATCATTCAAAAATCTGTCTATCTCTGCCTTAAATATATTCAATGACCCAGCCTCCACAGCTCTCTGAGGCCGAGAATGCCGCAGATTTATGATCCTCTGAGAGAAGAAATTCCTCCTCATCTCAGTTCTAAATGAACGACACCTTATTCTGAAACTATGCCCCCTAGTTCTAGATTCCCCCACAAGGGCAAACATCCTCTCTGCATCCACCATGTCAAGCCCCCTCAGTATCTTATATGTTTCTCGTTCTTCTAAACTCCAATGAGTATCGGTCCAACCTGCTCAACCTTTCTTCATAAGTCAACCCCTTCATATCAGGAATAAACCTAGTGAACCTTCTCTGAACAGTCTCCAATGCAAGTATATCCTTCCTTAAATATGGAGACCAAAACTGTAAGCAGTACTCTAGGTTCTGCCTCACCAATATCCTGTACAGTTGTAGCAGGACTTCTCTGCTTTTATACTCCATCCCCCTTGCAATAAAGGCCCTTGCCTTTCTGATTACTCGCTGTAAATCTAGGCTGACACTTGGTACTGAGGGAGTGCTGCACTGTCGGAGTTGCCGTCTTTCGGATGAGATGTTAAACCGAGGTCCCGTCTGCCCTCTCAGGTGGACGTAAAAGATCCCATGGCACTATTTCGAAGAAGAGCAGAGTCCTGGCCAAAATTTATCCCTCAATCAACATAACAAAAAAGAACAGATTATCTGGTCATTATCACATTGCTGTTTGTGGGAGTTTGTTGTGCGCAAGTTGGCTGCCACGTTTACAACAGTGACTACACTCCAAAAGTACTTCATTGGCTGTAAAGAGCTTTGGGACGTCTGGTGGTCGTGAAAGGCGCTATGTAAATGCAAGTCTTTCTTTTTTCTTTATAAGCTGGCACACAGTATGAATACACATTGTTTTTGAGTTGTGAAATGGCCATTACTGAAAACATCATCAGTTTTTATTATATAGCATTCATTGTAAATTAATACTCAAATCTTGATATGGGAACCTTTGAGTTACACAGAATCTAAAACAGTTAATTAATAATTGAAGTGATATTGATAGGCAATTAACATTTTAATAGCATGTTATGAAATATTATTATTTCCAATCCCTGCTACGGCATGTCTTCCAATAAGGTGCCTACATTGAGTGTCTCTCTGTTACTCCATGTTTCAATTTCTCCAATCGGGTTTCTGCCCCACCACAGCTCTGAAACAGCGCTTATCAAAGTCACAAGTGGGTTCCTCTGTAACTGTGACCATGGTAAACTATCCCTCCTCTTCCTTCTCGACCTCTCTGCAGCCTTTGACACGATCGATCACACCATGCTCCTCCTCCGCCTCTCCTCTGTTGTCCAGCTCTGTGGAACTGCCCTTGCCCGCATCCAATATAACCTATCCAGTCATAGCCAACATACCCTCAGCAATGGCTCCTCTTCCAGCCCTCACACCTTTACCTAGATCCTTGGCCCTCTCCTCTTTCTCGTCTGCACGCTGCTCCTTGGCAACAGACAGTTCCACATGTACGCTTTTGACACCTAGCTCTACCATTCCACCACCTCTCTCAATCCCTCCACTGCGTCTGTCATCAGACTGATTGTCCAAAATCCAGTTTTGGATGAGCCACAACTTTACATAGGATTACATCGGATATACAGCACAGAAACAGGCCATTCGGCCCAGCCAGTCCATGCCGGCGTTTATGCACCACTAGAGGCTCCTCGCATTTTTCCTCATCTAAATCTATTTGCATCACCCTCTATTTTCTTCTCCCTCATATGCTTGTCTAGTCTCCCCTTAAATGCATTTATACAAATCGCTTCAACCATTCCCTGTGGTAACAAGTTCCACATTCTCACCACTCTCTGGGTAAAGAAGTTTCTTCTGAATTCCCTATTGGATTTCCTGGTGACTATCTTATATTGATGGCTTCCAGTTACGCTCTTCCCCACAAGTGGAAATATTCTCTCTGTATCCACTCTATCAAAATATTATGTATTTATGCTTGTGGTCACCGGTCACCAGGGGGCGCCACTGTTGGAAGTCATTGGGCTGTACGCGCGCGTGCGCGGTCACTGGTATATAAGCGTGGGTACCATGTCATGTGGGTTACTTTGGACGCGAATAAAGTTGGATCAGATTTGCACCTGAGTCAGTTTACAGCAACAAGTCTTTTGAGTCATTACATTCATTACATTTGGCGACAAGGTAACTTAAGAACCTTCGCATGTACAATGGGCACTTTTGGAATTCTAGAGAGATTCGCGGATGACGAGGATTGTGCGGATTTTATCGAACACCTGGATCAGTATTTTGTGGCCAACAAAATGGAGGGAGACATTGACACAGTTCAGCGCAGGGCGGTTTTCCTCACTGTTTGTGGTCCAAAAATTTATGGCCTCATGAAGAATCTTCCCTCGCCTTTACGTCCAATGGACAAAGAATATGGGGATTTGTGTGCTTTGGTGCGTGACCATCTTAAGCCAAAAGAGGGGATCATCATCTCATGCTATCGCTTCTACACTCATGTTCGTGCTGAGGGCCAGGATGTGTCGGGATTTGTCGCCGACCTGCGACGTCTTGCTGAGCCGTGTAAGTTTGGGAATGTGTTGGAAGACATGCTGCGAGATTTCTTCATGATAGGCATCAACCATGATGTGATTCTTCAGAAGTTATTGGCCGAAGAAAAGCTGGATTTGAGCAACGCCATCAGGACTGCCCAGGCATGCATGACGACTGATGATAATTTGAGGCAGATATCATCGAAGAGTCGGAGCTCCACGGCAAGTACTGTAAACAAAATTGTGTCGTCATCTGGCAGAGCTGCTTATGGCAGGGCTTACTTGACTGCTTATGAGAAATCTGTAGCTGTTTAAAGTCCGCCAACTTGTACAAATCCGATTTCACCCTGTTGGCATTTTGGGGGCAATCATCGGCCTCATCAGTGTAGGTTTAAACAGTATGCCTGTAATGGCTGTTCGAAAGTGGGGCATCTTCAGAGAATGTGCCTGCAAACTGAGCAAGCGTGCTGCCGCTCATCACATTGCTGATGATGACCAGTCCAGTGCTGGCCTGGATACACAACCCGGGGAGGAAGTGTATGGTCTGTATTCGTTCTTGGGAAAGAGCCAGCCGATAATTGTTAATGTGAAGCTGAATGGCGTGCATCTATCAATGGAGCTGGACACGGGTGTGAGTCAGTCGATAATGAGCCGAAGGACATTCGACAAGCTGTGGAACACTGGGGCTGTGACGCCTAAGCTGTTGTGTCCTCAGTGGTGATTGGTCTGTAATACCTATGGAAATGTGTGAAGAGACTAAACCTTACAACCATCGCAAAGATGAACTGTCCATTCAGTCAGATTGTTTACTGTGGGGTAATCATGTTGTTATGCCGAAGAAAGGTAGAGAAACATTCGTACGTGAACTACATAGCACTCATCCTGGTATTGTCATGATGAAAGCCATTGCTAGGGCTCATGTATGGTGGCCTGGAATTGACTCTGATCTGGAATCATGTGTGCATCAGTGCAATACTTGCATGCAGCTAAGTAAAGTACCAGCGGAATCTCTGTTGAGTCTTTGGTCGTGGCCATCTAAACCATGGTCAAGGATCCACATCGATTTTGCGGGCCCTTTCCTGGGAAAGATATTTTTTGTTGTGGTGGATGCATATTCAAAGTGGATAGAGTGTATTATTATGTAATTCAGTATGTCTACAGCTACTATTGAGAGCCTTCGTGTCATGTTTGCTACGCGTGGTATCAACTCCCAACTGTCCAGCCATTGGCCCTCCATTCACAAAGACATTTCTGCAACTACCGATCTGCTCAATCACACCCTCACCACCACCTTTGATGCCCTAGTTCCTGTTAAAACAATTACTCTCTTTCACCCTGGCCATTCCCCTGGTATGGCCCTGATCTTTGCTCTCTTAAGTCCAAGGGACGCAGACTTAAACAGATATGGCGGACAACTGGCTTAGCCTTTCATTGCCAGATCTGGCTGGAGCACATAAAGCATTATCGGGCCCTGCTGTCATCTGCCAAAATTGCTCACTATTGCAGAATCATTCTGGAATGTAAAGATAAACTTTGGCTTCTATTATTCACTGCTAATCATCTTTTTAAATCCCTCTGCCCAATCTCCACCCTCACCTCCAACAATAAGTGTGGGGAGCTCATGGACTTCTTTGAATCTAAGATTGAGACCATCCTCTTCCCTTCCTTCCCCTAGCTCACCAGGCCAAACTTGCTCTGAGGATCCCCCTGCCCTCGCCCTGAACTTGCATCTCTCTCCAGTTTCTCTACGATCTCCCCTCATGATCTTTCCGAGCTCATGCTGTCCATGAGACCCACTTCCTGCTCCCTTGACCCTTTTCCCACCAAACTGCTGACCATCCAACTTCCTTTCCTGGCTCCCATGTTAGCTGACATTGTTAATGGCTTTCTCTCTTCAGGTACTGTTCCCTTCTCCCTCAAACCTGTCGTCATCTGCCATCTGCTCAAAAAAAACAATCCTCGACCCTTCCATTTTTGCAAACTACTGCCCCATCTCCAACCTCCCTTTCCTCTCCAAAGTCCTTGAACATGGTGTCGCCTCCAAAATCCGTGCCCATCTTTCCTGCAATTTCATATTTGAATTCCTCCAATCTGGTTTCAGCGCCTGCCACAGTACCAAAACGGCTCTCATCAAAGTCACAAAGTATCTTTTGTAACTGTGACAAATGTAAACTATCCCTCCTCGTGCTTCTTGACTTGTCTGCAGCCTTTGACATAGTCAACCACTCTATCCTTCTCCAACGCCTCTCCACTGTCATCCAGGTGGGTGGGACTGCACTTGCCTGGTTCAATTCTTATCTATCTAATCGTAGCCAGAGAATCACCTTCAACAGCTTCTCTTCCTGCCCCGTAACATTACCTCTGGTATCCCCCAAGGATCTATCCTTGACCCCCTCCTATTTCTCATCGACATGTTGCCCCTTGGCGACATCATCCAAAAACACAGCGTCAGTTTCCACATGTACACTGATGACACCCAGCTCTACCTCACTACCACTTCTCTCGACCCCTCCGTGTTCTCTAAATTGTCAGACTGCTTGTCCAATATCCAGTTCTGGATGAGCAGAAATCTTTTCCAATTAAATATTGGGAAGACCGAAGCCATTGTTTTCAGTTCCCGCCATAAACTCCATTCCCTAGCCCCTGACTCGTTCTCTCTCCCCAACTTCTGTCTGAGGCTGAACCAGACTGTTCACAACTTTGGTGTCTTATGGGCTTTGGACCACATATCCACAGCATAACTAAGACTGCCTATTTCCACCTCTGTCACATCACCTGTCTCCGCCCTTGCCTCAGCTAATCCGCTGCTGAAGCCCTCACCCATGCCTTTGTTACCTCTAGACTTGACTATGCTAATGCACTCCTGGCTGGCCTCCCACATTCTACCCTATGTAAACTAGAGGTGATCCAAAACGTGGCTGCCCGTGTCCTAACTCGCACCAAGTCACGCTTACACATCACCCCTGTGCCAGAATTGGAGGAGCGCAGAGATGTTGGAAGGTTGTAAGGCTGGAAGAGATTACAGAGAAGGGGATGGGGGGGTGGGGCGAGACTGTGGAGTGATTTAAACATAAGGTGCAAATACTGAGCACGTTTCTCTTACTTATTTTTGGCCAAGGAGAGATTTCATTTAATGGGTTTAATAACTCCTCAGAAATGCTAGATATTCAGCTACTTCAGCCCCACAGCTGAACTTTAAGACCTAAAATGTCAGGGTGAGGTAGTGATAGCACTCTCATCGCTGGGTTAGAAGGTCGTGGATTCAAACCCCGCTCTACAAACTTAAGAACAGAGGAACATTAGGATCAGAAGGAGACCATTCAGCTCCTCAAGCCTGTTCTGACATTCAATTAGATTATGGCTGATCTGCATCTCAATTCCAGTTTCCCACCTTAGCTCCATGACCCTTGGTACCCTTACCTAACAACAAGCTATTAAACTCAGTTTTGGGAACTCCAATTGTCCTCCAGTATCCACAACCTTTGGGAGGAGGGAGTTTCAGATTTCCACTACCCTCAGTGTGAAAAGTGCTTCCTGATTTCAGCATAAAATCCCGGCTGAAACTTCCGTGCAGTACTGAGGGAGTACTATCGGAGGCACCGTCTTTCGGATGAGAAGTTAAACCGAGGGGCCACCTGCCTATTTGGGAGGATGTTAAATCTCACGCCATCATTTAAAGAGTAGGCCCTGGCCAACAATTGATGGCATCACCGAAATAGATTATCTGCTCATTTATCTCATTGCTGTTGGCGGGACCCTGCTGTGCAGAAATTGATAGCAGAACTACCTACATTACAACAGTGACTGCTCTTTGAAAGTACTTTGTTGGATGTAAAGCACATTGGGACGTCTGGAGGTCGAGAAATGCGCTGAATAAATACAACTTATTTGTTAAATCTCTGTAAATCCTTATGCAGGGGCTTTAGTGCATGTTTGACTGTGTCACAAGCAATTCCACCTTTCCTTCCAAATCTGAGTGGTGCACGCTGTGATTTCTGACATGGAGTGATGGAGTTCAGGCTCGTGAACTGCTCAAGGATTCTGTTATCATGACAGTTATCACGACAGACTTTGAACAGTAAACGACCCTTTGACTATCAGCTAAGACAAACAGGCAACCCAGTAACAGTAAGAACTGGAACATTCCGGAACATTCTGCGGTCAGTTTTTGAAATTGGTTTTCTTGTTGTTCTTTGTCAACAAGTGCATTAAATACGACGGGACCCAATTAACGTGGCATTGTCTTCAGGGAGGGGGAGTGTGCTGGTAGCCCTTGTTGTGGGAGGGGGAACACCCCATTATTTGCGTTATAGAGTGTTACACACAAGTGACACAGTGACACAAATGACCCTATCGCTCTGTGGGATTGTCAGCAGGAGTATGAGGAAGGTGTTCCATGAACCTTTCTCCATCAAGGTGGTGATGGCTCTTTAAGGCTATTAGGTCGCCAGCAGTATATCCTTGAGCTTATCACATGGCCACCATCAGCTCAATCTTCCCGTGCGTAAATATTTCCTCTTTCTATCCTTCTTATTTCACTGTGTTTTCGATAGTTTTGGTGTTAATCTAATAATTCTGGTCTGCTTAATTTCACCCGCCCATTTTTTCCAAATTCAGATTGCCGTTTGCAGCTGCAGACTGGAATATCTACCAGCTCAAAGTGTCCTCCTTTCTTGTCAGGTGTGGCTCAGTGGGCAGCACTGAGTCAGAAGGTTGTGGGTTCAAGTCCCACTCCATGGGCTCGACCACGAAAAATTCAGGCTGACACTCCCAGTGTAGTGCTGAGGGAGTGCCGCACTGTCGGAGGTGCCGTCTTTTGGATGAGACGTTAAACCGAGGCCCTGTCTGCCCTCTCAGGTGGACGTAAAAGATCCTGGCACTATTTCGAAGAAGAGCAATAGAGTTATCCCCGGTGTTCTACCCCTCAATCAACATAACAAAAAAACAGAATATCTGGTCATTATCACATTGCTGTTTGTGGGAGCTTGCTATGCGTAAATTGGCTGCTGTGTTTCCTATTTTACAACAGTGACTACACTCCAAAAGTACTTCATTGGTTGTAAAGCACTTTGAGACGTCCGGTGGTTGTGAAAGGCGCTATATAAATCCAAGTCTTTCTTTCTTTCTATCTAAAATGCAAGTTCGCAGTGTGTCCTGTTCAGCTTCCGGGGCTCAATATCCCACACATTAAGTTACCATGTGGGATACCACTGAATGTAGGAATAGGAGGAGACCATTCAGCCCCTCGAGCCTGTTCCATCATTAAACTAGATCAAGGCTGATCTGCATCTCCATCTACCCACATTTGCTCCATATCCCTTGATACACTAACCCAACAAAAATCTAGCGGCCTCAGTCTTGAAAGCTCCAATTGACCCCCAACATTCACAGCCTGTATGGAGAGAGAGTTCTAGAGTTCCACTACCCTTTGTCTGAAAAAGTGCCTTGTGATTTTACTCCTGGATGGCCTGGCTGTAATTTTAGTGGTCTTTTATCCTGTGAATTTCAGGGCTAGCGACAATGGTTGAAATTCACACTTGGAGACAGAAGAAAGAAAATGGGAGGTTGACAAGGAATCGATTGCGAACCATTCTGTGTAAATAAGTATTAGCATCGCACATTCATTTACTTCAGTTAAAGTGGCAGGCACCAGTTCGAATAGAGTTGTGCAAATATTTGCTTTAACAGGCAATGATTGATCGACCGAACAATTAAATGTAATTTTCGCGGACAGGTTTCTGATTGAGGTTACGTGCTGGATGTCAGCAGGGATGGTGATTCAATAACTTCAAGCTAAGCAGAAAGGAGATAGATTGGAAAAAAGGGGCAACTTTAATGTAAAATGCAACAACAACATTAATATAGTGCCTTTAACGTAGTGAAACATCCCAAGGTGCTTCACAGGAGTATTATGAGATAATAAATTTGACACTGAGCCACATTAGTAGAAATTAGCACGTGACCAAAAGCTTAGTCAAAGAGATATATCTTAATGAGTGTCCTGAAGGAGGAAAGAGAGGTAGAGAGGCGGAGAGGTTTAGGGAGAGAGTTCCAGAGCTTAGGGCCCAGGCAACAGAAGGCATGGCCACCAATGGTTGAACGATTATAATCAGGGATGCCCAAGAGGGCAGAATTAGAGGAGTGCAGACATCTCAGGGTTTTGTGGGGGTGGAGGAGATTACAGAAATAGGGAGGGACAAGCTGTTGGAGGGATTTGAAAATAAGGATGACAATTTTGAAATCAAGGCGTTACTTAACCGGAAGCCAATGTAGGGGAGCGCAGGGGTGATGGTTGAGCGGGACTTGATACGAGTTGGGACATGAGCTATCGAGTTAATAGAATATTTCATTCCCCAGTCAGGAAAATTGTGCATTTAAATTGGTCTTCAGACTGTGCAGTGAAATTTTACTCATTTGAGGTTGGATTCACAATATGAGTTGAGGGCTCTGGAGTCCGTTCAGTCTCATCCTTCTAGAATACCAGCCCTACCATCTCCCCAATATACCATCCAGACATTTATGGGGCAGATTCCTGTTCCTGTGCTTGGGCCACTGTGACTGACAGGAAAATCGGGCAGGGTCCTTATGTGTGTCCGTGCTTTCACCCCCACACCCTCCACCACCCAATTTCCCAGCAGTCGATGCACCCAGAAAAATGAAGGGAGGGGTCGCGGGGTGCAGAGTTCAACACAACAACTTGCATTTATATAGCGCCTTTAACATAGTAAAACATTCCAAGGCACTTCACAGGAGTGGCTATCAACCAAAATTTGACACCGAGCCACGTAAGGACATATTAGGACAGATGAGCAAAAGCTTTGACAGAGAGGTAGGTTTTATGGAGCGTCTTAATTGAGGAGAGAGAGGCGAAGGAATTAGGGAGGGAAGTCCAGAGCTTAGGGCTTTGGCAGTTAAAGGCATGGCCGTCAATGGTGCAGCGATGCTAATCGGGGATGCACAAGAGACCAGAATTGGAGGACTGCAGAGATCTGGTTGGACTGTAGGCAATGTTACCTTTAATTTTATTCCGTGCACGGTCCTTTTAAACTTGCCGCGTGGCGGTGCCTGTGCGGTATCTCTTCCAGCGGCAACAGCTGGTGAGCGCCCTATGTAGGACTTCCCAATCGATGCGCGGCACACGCCCACACAGCTTAGTAACGCTGGTTGTGGGGCTGCAGCAGGTACAGAGATAAGGGAGGGAGAGAGACCATGGAGCGATTTGAAAACAAGGGTGAGAATTTTAAAATCAAGGCATAGCCGGACTGGGAGCCAATGTAGTTCAGTGAGCGTATCTGGTTTAGCCATCTATCACCAAAACCTGGCAGGTCACACCAAGCACCTTTCTTTTGCCAGAAGTGCTCATGTCTCCAGGATCATCCTGAATGTAAGGATAACCCCCGGCTTCTCTTCTGCACTATCAACCATTTTCATAAGCCCCTCTCCCCTGCTCCCTCCACCCTCACCTCCAATAACAAGTGCCAGGAGCTCATGGTCTTCTTTGTCACTGGGATTGAGACCATCTGTTCAGCTGCATTTGCTGCTTCCCCTCTTCCCTGAGCCCACCAACCTCCCCACTCAGTGTCCCCCTGCCTGAGCCCTGAATCCTGGTCCCTCTCCCATCTCCTCCCAAAGCCTCTGAACTCATCTTGTACATGAAAAACATCTTCATTCTGTATCTAACCCATGCTGTACCTGCCCTGGAGCGTTTGATGGGTCAGTGTAGAGGGAGCTTTACTCTGTATCTAACCCATGCTGTACCTGTCCTGGGAGTGTTTGACGGGACAGTGTAGAGGGAGCTTTATTCTGTATCTACCCCATGCTATACCTGCCCTAGGAGTGTTTGATGGGACAGTGTAGAGGAAGCTTTACTCTGTATCTAACCCCGTGCTATACCTGTCCTGGGAGTGTTTGATGGGACAGTGTAGAGGGTGCTTTACTGTGTATCTAACCCTGTGCTATACCTGTCCTGGGAGTGTTTGATGGGACAGTGTAGAGGGTGCTTTACTGTGTATCTAACCCCATGCTGTACCTGCCCTGGGAATGTGTGATGCTGACACTTTGTGCGTGAGATGAACAGTGTCCCATTCCCAAAGCACTTCACAACACTGCCCCGAAGTCATCAAGATCCACGGCGCGGCCCTGGACAACATGAACCATTTCCCATACCTCGGGAGCCTCTTATCAACAAGAGCAGGCATCGACGACGAGATTCAACACCGCCTCCAGTGCGCCAGTGCAGCCTTTGGCTGCCTGAGGAAAAGAGTGCTTGAAGACCAGGCCCACAAAACTGCCACCAAGCTCATGGTCTACAGGACAGTAGTAATACCTGCTCTCCTGTATGGCTCAGCGACATGGACCATGTAAGTAGACACCTCAAGTCGCTGGAGAAATACCACCAACAATGTCTCCGCAAGATCCTACAAATCCCCTGGGAGGACAGACACACCAACATTAGCGTCCTTGAACAGGCCAACATCCCCAGCATTGAAGCACTGACCACACTTGATCAGCTCCGCTGGGCAGGCCACATTGTTCTCATGCCAGACACGAGACTCCCAAAGCAAGCACTCTACTCGGGACTCCTTCATGGCAAATGAGCCAAAGGTGGGCAGAGGAAACGTTACAAGGACACCCTCAAAGCCTCTTTGATAAAGTGCAACATCCCCACTGACACCTGGGAGTCCCTGGCCAAATACCGCCCTAAGTGGAGGAAGTGCATCTGGGAGGACACTGTGCATCTTGAGTCTCATCGCCGAGAACATACAGAAGTCAAGCGCAGGCAACAGAAGGATCGTGCAGCAAACCAGTCTCACCCATCCCTTCCCTCCTGTGACTGTGGTTCTCGTATTAGACTGTTCAGCTACGTAAGAACTCATTTTAAGAGTGGCAGCAAGTCTTCCTTGATCCGAGGGACTGCCTATATCAAAGCAAATTTGACACCAAGTCACTAAGGACATATTTGGACATGTGATCAAAAGCTTGGGAAAAAGGTAGGTTTTAAGCAGCTTCTTAAAGGAGGAAAGCGAAGTAGACAGGTAGTGAGAGAGAGGTTTAGGGAGGGAATTCCAGGACTTGGGGCCCAGGCGGCTGAAAGCATGGCCACCAATGGTGGAGTGATTAACATAGAAACATAGAAAGTAGGTGCAGGAGTAGGCCATTCGGCCCTTCGAGCCTGCACCGCCATTCAATGAATTCATGGCTGAACATGCAACCTCAGTACCCAATTCCTGCTTTCTCGCCATACCCCTTGATCCCCCAAGTAGTAAGGACTACATCTAACTCCTTTTTGAATATATTTAGTGAATTGGCCTCAACAACTTTCTGTGGTAGAGAATTCCACAGGTTCACCACTCTCTGGGTGAAGAAGTTTCTCCTCATCTCGGTCCGAAATGGCTTACCCCTTATCCTTGGACTGTGACCCCTGGTTCTGGACTTCCCCAACATTGGGAACATTCTTCCTGCATCTGACCTGTCTAAACCCGTCAGAATTTTAAACGTTTCTATGAGATCCCCTCTCATTCTTCTGAACTCCAGTGAATACAAGCCCAGTTGATCCAGTCTTTCTTGATATGTCAGTCCCGCCATCCCGGGAATCAGTCTGGTGAACCTTCACTGCACTCCCTCAATAGCAAGAATGTCCTTCCTCAAGTTAGGAGACCAAAACTGTACACAATACTCCAGGCGTGGCCTCACCAAGGCCCTGTACAACTGTAACAACACCTCCCTGCCCCTGTACTCGAATCCCCTCACTATGAAGGTCAACATGCCATTTGCTTTCTTAACCGCCTGCTGTACCTGCATGCCAACCTTCAATGACTGATGTACCATGACACTCAGGTCTCGTTGCACCTCCCCTTTTCCTAGTCTGTCACCATTCAGATAATAGTCTGTCTCTCTGTTTTTACCACCAAAGTAGATAACCTCACATTTATCCACATTATACTTCATCTGCCATGCATTTGCCCACTCACCTAACCTATCCAAGTCACTCTGCAGCCTCACAGCATCCTCCTCACAGCTCACACTGCCACCCAA